>NC_090446.1:422690588-423009858 GCF_031143425.1 Pleurodeles waltl
CCTCCGAATTGGCGGAAAAACTTTCTTCAAACCTTCTAAGAAATCCTTGACTACAGGTTTCGTAAAGAAGGATTCCTGAGAAGGTGACTTGCGATAGGCAGTAATAGCAGACAAATGTACCTTAATAGATGATACCTGCAGACCGGATTTCGCTAGGTGAAGTAAATAGGACAGTATGACGTCCTCCTGCACCCGTATGGGATTATGGCCTTGCTGACAGCACCATATGTAGAATCTCTTCCACTTAAAAGCGTAGGAACGCCGCGTGGAAGGCCGTTTGGACTCTTTCAAGATGTTCATGCACTCCTGCGAGAGTCCTAGGTGCCCATACTGCAGGAATTCAGGAGCCATGCTGTTAAGCTCAGAGAGGGTAGGTTGGGATGCAGAATCCTGCCCTCCATTCTGCTCAGAAGATCCGGTCTGCACGGCAGCCTCCTGTGAGGTTTTTCCGACAGGTTGAGGAGATCCGTGTACCAGAATTGTCGAGGCCATTGTGGCGCTATAAGAATCATTCTGGTCCTGGATCCGTAAAGTTTGCTGATCACTGCCGGAATGAGGGGAATCGGCGGAAAAGCGTAAAGAAATGTCCCTGACCAGTCGATCAACAGGGCATTCCCTCGAGATCCTGGACGGTAGAACCTGGATGCGAAGTCTGGGCATTTCCTGTTTACATCGTCTGCGAAGAGGTCCAGTTGAGGCCGACCCCATTGAGCGAAGATGTATTCTGCGACTTCGTCGTGCAGGACCCAATCGTGAACGTCCTCCAGGTGTCTGCTTAGAAAGTCTGCTTCTACGTTCTGCTGACCTGGCAGGTGAACTGCTGTGATTGACATTCCTCTGGCCAGGAGCCAATGCCATATCGCTTGGGACTCTCGTGAAAGGGGTTGGGATCTCGTTCCCCCTTGTTTGTTCAAGTAATACATCATGGTTGTATTGTCCGTCTGTATCAATAGAGTTTTCCCCTGAATTAGCGGTGTGAAAGACTTGAGAGCCAGATGGACCGCTCTGAGTTCTAGCAGATTTATGTGGTACTGCTTCTCCTTGTCTGACCACAGACCCTGCGCTTGAAAAGGACCCAGGTTAGCCCCCCATCCCTGAAGAGACGCATCCGTTACCAGAGTGTCAGATGGAAGTACCTGGTGAAACGAAGCGCCCACTGACAGGTGAGGTCTGTGCATCCACCATCTCAATGACTGCAGTGCTACCTCCGGTAGCCGCATTGTGTCTTCCCAGCGACCTGTTCTTTGGCTCCAATTGGCCTCCAATGCCTCTTGGAGGGGTCTCATGTGGAGTCTGGCATTTGGGACAATAAAGATGCACGATGCCATGGAGCCCAGTAGTGATGTCACCTGACGTGCCGTAGGTGCGCTGGCTCTCAACAGGTCCTGGCACTTCTTGTTTATTGAGGACAGTCGTTCCTCCGAAGGATACACTTTTTGTAGTTCTGTGTTTATGATAGCTCCTAGGTAGTGAAGACTCTGCGTTGGAGTCAAGGTTGACTTCTGGTAATTGACCTGAAGACCTAGAGCTTCGCAAACTCCTAGTACAATGTCCCGATGGCTTCTCGCCTGCTCCGGAGAAGAAGCCTTTAGTAGCCAGTCGTCTAGGTATGGATATATGTATATCCTTTGTCTTCGTAGATGCGCCGCCATCACTGCCATACATTTCGAGAAAACTCTTGGAGCAGATTTCAGGCCAAAGGGTAGAACCCTGAACTGGTAATGCTGTAACGCTACTCGAAAGCGCAGGAATTTTCGATGCTTTGGAGCTATTGGGATGTGGAAATACGCATCCTGCAGGTCGATGGAGCACATCCAGTCTCCCTGATGCAGTTGAGGGAAAATTTGGTGAAGCGCTAGCATTCTGAACTTCTGCTTTCTTATGTATTTGTTCAGCAGTCTTAGATCCAGGATTGGCCTGAAAACGCCCTCTTGACCCTTCTTTGCTACTAGAAAGTAACAGGAGTAGACCCCCTTTCCTCTGTGGGCAGGTGGAACCCTTTCTATGGCATTCTTTCTTAGGAGGGCGAGAGCCTCCTTGCGTAGCAAGGTGAGGTGAGCCGGATTGTGTTTGGTTGGTGTCAAGTGTGGTGGAGGCTGCTTGAAAAGGAGAGAATAGCCATGTTCGACAATATTGAGCACCCATTTGTCTCTTGTGATAGAGTGCCACTCGTGAAGATGAGCAATAATACTTCCCCCCCACCGGAGTGGTGTACAGTGTCGAGGGAAGCGAGACTTCATTGCTTAGTGGGTGCTTTTGGAGTGGACTGTTGAGGTCTACTTGACCCTCGCTCCCTTGTGTTTCTTCGCTGAAACAGAGGGCGTCCCTGTCGTTGCGGAGACCTTTGCGACCAATGAGGGGTTTGAACCCTCTGTTGGAAAGGGCGTCTATCGTACGGTCTGTACCTCCGCCTGAAATCTTTCCTTCTTTCGAGGCCTACCGCCTTCATGGTATCCACCTCGGTCTTCATGCGGGCCATCTCTTCGTCTGCATGGGCACCGAATAGAGAATTCCCGGCAAATGGGAGATTCAGGATACGTTGTTGTGCCTCCTGTTTCAAGCCAGTGAGCCTCAGCCAGGAAGATCTCCTCGCACAGATACCATGTGCGTACCCATGAGCCGCCAAATCCGCCCCATCCGCTGCCGCGCTGATAACTTGGTTAGATACCAGGCATCCTTCCTGTAGAATCTCTTGGAAATCTTGCCTGTCTTCTCTGGGCAGTTTTTCTGTAAATCTACTGAGGGAATCCCACAGAGAACGATCGTACCTGCCCAGGAGCGCAGACGCACTAGAGACCTTCATTGCTGAAGCCGCTGTCCCGCACATCTTTCTTCCCAGAGAGTCTAAATGCCTGCTCTCTTTATCCGGGGGTACCGTGGATGAAGATGCCACCGAGTGGGTCTTTCGGGCGGCAGCTATGATCACTGAGTCTGGTGGCGGATCCTTCCTAAGGAATAAAGGGTCTTGCTCTGGAGCCTTGTACTTTTTAAGAATCCGAGCCGGGGCAGACTTAAGCGAGGCTGGGGCCAGAAAAGTGTCCATGGTTGGCTGCAACAAACCAGGCACTAGAGGCAGCAACTTTTTCGACGCTGATCTCTGTTGTAGCGTCTCAAAGATGATTGATGAGGAGGTAGACGGTTCTGGAACCTCTATATTGAGTTTCTGCGCTCCTCTTAGCAACACCTCGTTGAAAGTGGTTATGTCATCCACTGGTGAGACTCTAGCAGGTGGTGAATCTGTAAGAGTAGGTGAGTAACGCCCGACAGAAGAACCTGATGAAGACCAAGAGGGTGATCTTCTTGAGCGCGACCTGGATCTCCGTTGAGAGCGAGATCTGCTGCGGGACGCTGTAGCCGAGCGCCTAGGCCTCGCGGTCGGCTGTCGAGGAGCTGAACGAGCCCGTTCTGCCCCGGCTGTCGGCGATGGCGTTCTTGGCGGGGAGGCAGTGGGTGAATACATTCGCGAATATTGCGAATCTGGGGAGGCCGCTGGTCTGTTGAGGCTCTCCAGCCATCTCGGAGATAGGTTGATGGGCGAGACATGCCCAGGAGATGCTCTTGACCGAGAAGAGTCGCTCGGTATGGAGACCACTGGAGACTGAGCCTTGTCTGGCGAGGGACGATGTTCTGCTCCCTGTTGGACAGGTAAAACCTGCGTCGACGTCGATGGCTGTTTCGACGTCGAAGGACGCCCAGTCGCTTGGTCCTGCCTCGACGTTGATTGCCTCGACGTTGAGTGCCTTGACGTCGAACGGCGTTCCTTGGACCTCGACCTGCTCGCCGTCGTGTGCCTCGACGTGGAGCGATGGGAGGTTGACGGCGGATGTTTCTCGTGCCGTCGTGGAGATCTCGACGCCGTGTGTCCTGACGTCGGGGGCGCACAGCCTTTGGCGGCGACCGGGCATGCCGGCGATGGCTCGACGTCGATCGGCGGGCTGCCGTCGACGGAGACCTGCCCCTGCTCTGATGTTCCCTTGACGCCGTTCCCTTCGACGTCGGGTGTGTCGCCGTCGACGGCGATCTATGCCGGAGGGACGGTGGTAGCGACGACGTCGACGGTGAACAAACAGGTATTTTCCTACCTGTCGACGTCGACCGGGCCATTCTCTCCTGAGAATGGCCTTCTGGATGCCTGGGGAGTGAGGAGGACAATGTTCTTTTCCTCTCCTGAAGCCCATGAAGTCGGATCTTCTCTCTGTCTTTCAGAGTCCTCCTAGACATGTTCTTACAGTACTTACAAGTGTCAGGGCAGTGACTCTGAGGCAGGCACACTATGCACAGAGAGTGGGGATCTGACTGGGCCTTCTTCTTCCCACAAGCAGGGCATTTGACAAAAAGAGAAGGCATTTTTCTGTCAGAAAAAACCTTCCTAGCTCAGACAAAGATGTTACTTATCGAGTGAAAAGTGAAAAAACGCTTTTTTAAAGAATTTTTCTGAGGAAAACTCAGAAAAACTGAGAGCTCAATGCTCCAGGATCCTCTCAGAAGAAGCCGGAAAAAAGAACTGACCTAACTGTGAACCAACTGTCACCTTTCCTTCACCCCTGAGGCATGGTGGGATACTGGAGGTGCTCAGGGTCTTAAAGGCACAGTGCCAAAGTTTTTATGGTTCTCCTGTGTTAACCTACATGCAGCCTATTGGCTAAGAATGCTTCATTGTTTTTCAATGCAGTTTTCTCTATTTTTTCACTAGAGTTTGCTACTGCTTACTTCCCCAAGCCTAGTTTTAGGAGCTTGGGTACTTATTTATGCTCTATTGTAGTATTTAAAAAAAAAAAAAAAAAACAACTTCATAGAAATAAAGCATTTTAGCCTGTTTTTAACATGATAGCCTGCATGACTGTTTGTTACACATGTATAATGTGTATGTATTTTATATATGCTCCGGGGTCCCCGCACAAGGGCGGGAATATTCAATGTTTATGACTTTGATGAGGATCCCCTGGAAGAGAAGAAATGGTTGACTAATCTCTCCCATGTCTTGATTTGTCCCAAATGCCCAGCAAAGGGAATGTCATGGGCTAAGGTCAGAATGAACTCCCTAAACTCCTGAGGCACTACCACTCTCCTAGTGGCACCAGGATTTGGATCTCTTTCCTCAGTGTCAAGAAGCCCATCTTCCCAATGGACCACTGTGGGTTCCCCTGAGTTTTTTTCCCTTGCTCAGCTGCTTGCTGTCTTAGGGCTTCAAGAGAGGGACAAGATTCTTGCCCCTTACACAGCTGTTCCCTTGAGGGTCCCCCGGGCCCAAGAGCTCAACCTGGTAAGTCTGCAGCTCCATGGACTCAGTTCCCTTAGGGGATAGAACATCTTCCTGGAAAGAGAGGTTCTGTTTCTTTTGCTGTGTTGAAGCTGGTTCCCCAGCCTTCTTTCCTTTTCTCTTGGAAGGTTGGACCATTATTCCAGACGCCAACACTTCTTTTTCACCCTGAGCCCTTCTTTGTGCCCTTGTCTTGACACACACCAGTTCAGGGATACCCAGCATGGCTGCATGGGTCTTGAGCTCTACCTCAGCCCATGCTGAGGACTCCAGATCATTCCCTAGCAGACATTCCACTGGAATTGCAGAGGAGACTACCACCTGTTTCAAGACAGTGACTCCTCCCCATTCTGAAGTTACCATTGCCATGGGATAGACTTTAGTTTAATTGTCAGCATTAGTGACTGGATATGTCTGTCCAGCCAGGTACTGTCCTGGGGAAACCAGTTTGTCACCATGGTGACACTGGCACCTTTATCCCTCAGGGCTTCTACTTTAGTCCCATTGATTAAGAGTTGCTGCCTGTATTTTTGCATGTTAGGGGGCCAGGCAGCAAGTGTGGCTAAATCCGCCCCACCCTCAGAGACTAATGTAGCTTCAGTGTTAACCCTGATTTCCTCTGGGCACACTGTTGATCCCACCTGGAGACTGGCTATTCCAGTGCTAAATGGAGTAGTAGTTGTGGGACTTTTCTTGGGACAGGCCTTGTCTCCAGTTTGGTGTCCATGCTGACTACAGATTCGACACCAGGCCTTCTTGGGATCAACGTGTTTACCCTTATACCTATTTGTGTATTGTGAAGAGGCTCTGGGCCCACCCTCCTGAGCAGGTTTTTGGGGCGCTGTAGAAGACTCTTTACTTTTGCCTTTGGATGTCTCACCACTCTTCTCCTGGGAAGGCTTTGTGACCCCTTTCTTTTGGTCACCCCCTGTGGAAGTCTTGGTCACCCTAGTCTTGGCCCAATGGTTGGCCTTATTTCCTAATTCTTGGGGAGAAACTGGACCTAGGTCTACCAGATGTTGATGCAGTTTGGCACTGAAACAATTACTTAACAGATGTTCTTTCATAAACAAGTTATGCAGCCCATCATAATCATTTACACCACTGCCAATTATACAACTATCAAGTGTTTTGACTGAGAAGTCAACAAAATCAACCCAGGTCTGGCTCGAGGATTTTTTAGCCCCCCCTGAACCTAATCCTGTACTCCTCAGTTGAGAATCCAAATACCTCAATCAGGATAGCCTTCATGAGGTCATAAAATTCTGCATCTTTACCAGAGAGGGTGAGGAGTCTATCCCTACACTTTCCAGTGAACATTTCGCAAAGGAGAGAACCCAGTGAGATCTGTTTAATTAAACAACTACAAGCCACGGCCCGTGACCAGATCTATCTTAAGGAGCACCAAAAAGGGAAGCAGACCTCCACCAATCACAGAGGGTAATCTATTAATAACAGCAAACAAAAAAGGAGGTGCACTATACAAGCACAGAAATCCCCAAACTGTAGGTGGCTTCCTAACACCCTCAGCTTTCGACCCTGGCGTACAGCCTACCGCAAACCTCAACCAAGCAATAAGTCCTTGCTTGAAGAACAGCTCATGGAAGATACAAGGCTTAAGTGATTCTGAAGCCAAGATGGCAGTCATGAGCGAACTGAAGAAATGCAACTTTATCTCCTTGCAGGACACCTGGGCTTTCCACTTGTCTCCCTGGCCCGACTTTACAGCCTATGAATCACCAGCAGTAGCCTCACGGTCAGGGTGCCACGCCTCGGGGGGTGTCAATCTATGTGAAAAAGTACCTGGAGGCAAATGCCACAACACTCTGCAAAGGGATTGGGGACTACATCTTTCTCGAATCATCACTGGCAAAGACCAGCAATGTAAGAACTGGGCTCACCCTTATTTTAGGGTCTATCTATCTGAGCCTGGAAAAACAAGAAGAGAGGTAATGATGGTCACACCGTTCCTTATTCTGAAAGCTCTATCAGCTTTACACCCAGCTGGTATGTGGGCCGTGACGGGTGACTGTGCTAGGGCCCGCCAAGGAAATAAAGTGGTCTGTGGCAAATCACAACATGCAAGGGGTAATTGTGGACCACATCCTGGATACGACCTGGTGAGTAAGCTGGGAAATCATCCTTATAAATTTCTGGGGGTCCCTGGCCGAACATCTAATGAAAAAATCTTGGCAGCTCGGGAGAGACAGAAAATGGCAAGTCATCCGTGAACACTAGTTCTACAGCCAACACAAAACATCAAATAACAACCTTAAAACACAGCTTAAATAAAGTCCTGCGGAAGTTTACCAAGGTCAAGGGGCTAAGATATGACCTATATATAGTGCAAGCGTGTAATGGGATCCCCTGCACTCACAAAGTCTGGGGAATTGGCCCTGGACAGCGTGGGGGCACCTTTGCTAGTGCAAGGGTGCCCTCACACTTGGTAACTTTGCACCTAGCCTTCAGTAAATGAAGGTTAGACATATAGGTGACTTGTAAGTTACTTAAATGCAGTGAAAATTGCTGTGAAATAGTGTGTGCACTATTTCACGCAGACTGCAGTGGCAGTCCTGTGAAATGGTTTGTCTGAGCTCCTTATGGGTTGCAAAAGAAATGCTGCAGCCCATAAGGATCTCCTGGAACCCCAATGCCCTGGGTAACTAGGTACCATATACTAGGGACTTATAAGGGGGGGGGTCCCAGTGTGCCAATTTGTAGGAGGCTGGACTGGCTTGTAGTGAGTACCAAGGGGTACTTGCACCTTGCACCAGGCCCAGTTATCCCTTATTAGTGTATAGGGTGTCTAGCAGCTTAGGCTGATAGATAATGGTAGCTTAGCAGAGCAGCTTAGGCTGAACTAGGAGACGTGTGAAGCTACTACAGTACCACTTAGTGTCATATGCACAATATCATAAGAAAACACAATACACAGTTATACTAAAAATAAAGGTACTTTATTTTTATGACAATATGCCAAAGTATCTTAGAGTGTACCCTCAGTGAGAGGATAGCAAATATACACAAGATATATATACACAATAGCAAAAATATGCAGTATAGTCTTAGAAAACAGTGCAAACAATGTATAGTTACAATAGGATGCAATGGGGAAACAAAGGGATAGGGGCAACACAAACCATATACTCCAAAAGTGGAATGCGAACCACGAATGGACCCCAAACCTATGTGACCTTGTAGAGGGTCGCTGGGACTATTAGAAAATAGTGAGAGTTAGAAAAAATAACCCTCCCCAAGACCCTGAAAAGTGAGGGCAAAGTGCACTAAAGTTCCCCTAAGGACAAAGAAGTCGTGTTAGAGGAATAATGCAGGAAAGACACAAACCAACAATGCAACAACTGTGGATTTCCAATCTAGGGTACCTGTGGAACAAGGGGACCAAGTCCAAAAGTCATAAGCAAGTCGGAGATGGGCAGATGCCCAGGAAATGCCAGCTGCGGGTGCAAAGAAGCTTCTACTGGACAGAAGAAGCAGAGGTTTCTGCAGGAACAAAAGGGGCTAGAGACTTCCCCTTTGGTGGACGGATCCCTCTCGCCGTGGAGAGTCGTGCAGAAGTGTTTTCCCGCCGAAAGAACGCCAACAAGCCTTGCTAGCTGCAAATCGTGCGGTTAGCGTTTTTGGACGCTGCTGTGGCCCTGGAGGGACCAGGAGGTCGCAAATTGGACCAGGAGAGAGAGGGGACGTCGAGCAAGACAAGGAGCCCTCTCAGCAGCAGGTAGCACCCGGAGAAGTGCCAGAAACAGGCACTACGAGGATGCGTGAAACGGTGCTCACCCGAAGTCGCACAAAGGAGTCCCACGTCGCCGGAGACCAACTTAGAACGTCGTGCAATGCAGGTTAGAGTGCCGTGGACCCAGGCTTGGCTGTGCACAAAGGATTTCCGCCGGAAGTGCACAGGGGCCGGAGTAGCTGCAAAAGTCGCGGTTCCCAGCAATGCAGCCCAGCGAGGTGAGGCAAGGACTTCCCTCCACCAAACTTGGACTGAAGAGTCACTGGACTGTGGGGGTCACTTGGACAGAGTCGCTGGATTCGAGGGACCTCGCTCGTCGTGCTGAGAGGAGACCCAAGGGACCGGTAATGCAACTTTTTGGTGCCTGCGGTTGCAGGGGGAAGATTCCGTCGACCCACGGGAGATTTCTTCGGAGCTTCTGGTGCAGAGAGGAGGCAGACTACCCCCACAGCATGCACAAGCAGGAAAACAGTCGAGAAGGCGGCAGGATCAGCGTTACAGAGTTGCAGTAGTCGTCTTTGCTACTATGTTGCAGGTTTGCAGGCTTCCAGCACGGTCAGCAGTCGATTCCTTGGCAGAAGGTGAAGAGAGAGATGCAGAGGAACTCGGATGAGCTCTTGCATTCGTTATCTAAAGTTTCCCCAGAGACAGAGACCCTAAATAGCCAGAAAAGAGGGTTTGGCTACCTAGGGGAGAGGATAGGCTACTAACACCTGAAGGAGCCTATCAGCAGGAGTCTCTGACGTCACCTGGTGGCACTGGCCACTCAGAGCAGTCCAGTGTGCCAGCAGCACCTCTGTTTCCAAGATGGCAGAGGTCTGGAGCACACTGGAGGAGCTCTGGACACCTCCCAGGGGAGGTGCAGGTCAGGGGAGTGGTCACTCCCCTTTCCTTTGTCCAGTTTCGCGCCAGAGCAGGGCTAAGGGGTCCCCTGAACCGGTGTAGACTGGCTTATGCAGAATTGGGCACATCTGTGCCCAAGAAAGCATTTCCAGAGGCTGGGGGAGGCTACTCCTCCCCTGCCTTCACACCATTTTCCAAAGGGAGAGGGTGTCACACCCTCTCTAAGAGGAAGTTCTTTGTTCTGCCATCCTGGGCCAGGCCTGGCTGGACCCCAGGAGGGCAGATGCCTGTCTGAGGGGTTGGCAGCAGCAGCAGCTGCAGTGAAACCCCAGGAAGGGCAGTTTGGCAGTACCAGGGTCTGTGCTACAGACCACTGGGATCATGGGATTGTGCCAACTATGCCAGGATGGCATAGAGGGGGCAATTCCATGATCCTAGACATGTTACATGGCCATATTCGGAGATACCATTGTGAAGCTACATATAGGTAGTGACCCATATGTAGTGCACGCGTGTAATGGTGTCCCTGCACTCACAAAGTTCAGGGAATTGGCCCTGAACAATGTGGGGGCACCTTGGCTAGTGCCAGGGTGCCCTCACACTAAGTAACTTTGCACCTAACCTTTACCAGGTAAAGGTTAGACATATAGGTGACTTATAAGTTACTTAAGTGCAGTGTAAAATGGCTGTGAAATAACGTGGACGTTATTTCACTCAGGCTGCAGTGGCAGGCCTGTGTAAGAATTGTCAGAGCTCCCTATGGGTGGCAGAAGAAATGCTGCAGCCCATAGGGATCTCCTGGAACCCCAATACCCTGGGTACCTCAGTACCATATACTAGGGAATTATAAGGGTGTTCCAGTAAGCCAATGTAAATTGGTAAAAATGCTCACTAGCCTGTTAGTGACAATTTGGAAAGAAATGAGAGAGCATAACCACTGAGGTTCTGATTAGCAGAGCCTCAGTGAGACAGTTAGTCACTACACAGGTAACACATTCAGGCACACTTATGAGCAGTGGGGCCCTGGGTTACCAGGGTCCCAGTGACATATACAACTAAATCAACATATATACAGTGAAAAATGGGGGTAACATGCCAGGCAAGATGGTACTTTCCTACACAATTGAAATTGGTAAAAGTGGTCACTAAACTATAGTGACTAATTTGGAAGCAGAGAGAGCAAAAGCACTGATGTTTTGGTTAGTAGAAGGTCAGTGATACAGTTAAGCACTACTGACAACACACATATTAGGCCACAAAATATGAGCACTGGGGTCCAGGCTAGCAGGATACCAGTGAGACAGGCACAACACACTGACAAACGGTTTTATCTATGTGCACTGGTGTCCTGGCTAGCAGGATCCCAGTGAGACAGTAAAAACACAACTGACAGACACTCACAAACAGGCCAAATGGGAGGTAACCATGCTAGAAAGAGGCTACTTTCTCACACTGCCAGTTCGGATTGGTCAAGTATTTTTGTTGATACAAGCCAAATAAACCTCCACTTAGCCTTCCTCACCCAAAATAAGACGGGATTGGTAGAAGGCTTAGGAAAGCAAGACCTTGTAGATGTTTTGGCCACTATGAATAAATTGCAAGTTGCAGAGAGATCGCTAACTTGTGCACCCTTGCAGACAGTGCCCTAAATGGATGCAACTGCACTAAAAACTGCTGACCGGTAGCACCGTAAAAAAGTTGAACACAAAATGTTAACTTCACTCATGGAAAAACAGAGCAAGTGTTAAAGGGGTGGGGCAGCAGAAGTTTAATAAAACTACGAAGACGAATTTTAGCCCAACTGCTATTACAGCAGTAGTCCAGTTTTAAGGCCCAAATGAAAATGAAGGGACCTATATTGAGCATTACAGACTATAACAGATGCCAAACTGTTACAGAAACCTACTATATAATACAAGAATGTTCTAACAAGCATGAATGCTGGTAAACCTTCATCAGATGAAGTGATTTGCTCTACCGGGGCTCATTCCAATTTTTATTTTGTGTCAGAACTCTCCAAAGCACACACTCATCATTCTCCCCTCTCAAGACTCTCCCCATTCACCAACCTAGAACTGCAATTAATTAATTTACAAGTACATTCTGAAATCTGATTACCTAGTACATTTACACCTTCACAGAGCGCTGCTGAACCACCAACAGCAAAACACGTTGATTCTGAAGGTACCCAAACTAAAAGCAGAAAATAATCCTCTTATCTTTTACCTCTGACTTCAGCAAGAACAAGCCCCACACCCAATAATTGCACCCTCACTATTGACCTTAGGAAAGAATAAAAGGCCCATCTCAATGCATGTATACTTCCAGCTTACTATTACATCAACTCAGATAAACTTGCATATTTTATACAAACCTGGGCCATTGTAAATAAGTGAATTGTATCCAACATCAAATCGCCTCTAGTGTTTTTGCAAACGTTCACCAATGTGCATGTAACCTGCATCCTACGGCACACAATGTCAAGTTCCTGTTGTAGCACATCACTGGTCCCCTTGGCTAGGTGGCTGCTGTATAAATATTTGCAAAATAAACAATCGTCCCCCTGTCCCAATCCCCCACTCACATTACCTACCAGGCCCCATCCTTTAAATCTGAAGACAATACCCAGAACCAATATCCTCCTGCCGCTTTACACCCTAATGCTTCTTCTTCTCTTCCCAGTTTCCAAACTCTCCATAGGGCATCCAGCCTGTACCAAGTAACATGAAGTAGTACCTTAACATAGTCAGCATGCCCGGGGCAGTCCGTGTGCGCATAGTGACGGTTTGCAGTGGTGTATTCCACATGGGAAGCATTAATAGTGATCCCACGAGCCTTCTCTTCTGGAGCGTTGTCAATATCTTCATATTTCTTGAACTTAGCTCCCCCAGCTTCGGCAAGAACTGTGAGGAATAAAGACGAGTGTCAGAGCTATGGAGATTCTTAGCACTCTAACTGCTGAGAGTAAACATTAACCCAGTAAGCTGCCCTGAAGCCTACCATGGCCACACACTTGTTTTTGCTTTAGCTATTCTTTGGATGGAATGACCCTCAAAAATATTATAAACGTATTTGGCACACCAGCACCTCGAATTACCCTATATAGCAACACAGAGGCTTTTTCCACATCAGCTGAGGAAATGTCTGGCTCATTACTCTCTGGAGGAGACATTAAAAAAACGACAAGACCAAAGTAAGGAAACTGGGAGTATCCACTAACAATGACTTTTGAGGCAACAACCAGAATAAAATGTCCCAATTATTACAAGTGCAATCTTCACCTACTGCCAGCGACTTACTTACAAATCCCTTGGAGGACCTTTGACGTTACCTTTTGTTAAATGCCAAGCTAGATAAACTGTGTAAGAGGTAAGATCATTTACTGTTTGTAGGAAGGTAGCCTCTTCTAGCCTTGTTACCGACCCTTTTGGCCTGTTTGTGAGTATATGTCAGAGTGTTTTCACTGTCTCACTGGGATCCTGCTAGCCAGGGCCCAGTGCTCATAGTGAAAACCCTATGTTATCAGTGTGTTTGTTATGTGTCACTGGGATCCTGCTAGCCAGGACCCCAGTTCTCATAGGTTTGTGGCCTGTATGTGTTCCCTGTGTGGTGCCTAACTGTATCACTGAGGCTCTGCTAATCAGAACCTCAGTGTTTATGCTCTCTCTGCTTTCTAAATTTGTCAGTGCAGGCTAGTGACTAAATTTACCAATTCTCATTGGCACACTGGTACACCCATATAATTCCTTTATATATGGTACTTAGGTACCCAGGGTATTGGGGTTCCAGGAGATCCCTATGGGTTGCAGCATTTCTTTTACCACCCATAGGGAGCTCAGACAATTCTTACACAGGCCTGCCACTGCAGCATGAGTGAAATAACATCCACGTTATTTCACAGCCATTTTTCACTGCACATAAGTAACTTATAAGTCACCTATATGTCTAACCTTAACTGGGTGAAGGTTGGGTGCCAAGGTACTTAGTGTGTGGGCACCTTCCCACATCGTTCAGGGCAAATTCCCTGGACTTCGTGAGTGCGGGGACAACATTACACGCGTGCACTATACATAGGTCACTACCTATGTATAACGTCACAATGGTAACTCTGAACATGGCCATGTAACATGTCTAAGATCATGGAATTGTCACCCTAATACCATTCTGGTATTGGGGGGACAATTCCATGATCCCCCGGGTCTCTAGCACAGAACCCGGGTGCTGCCAAACTGCCTTTCCGGGGATTCCACTGCAGCTGCTGCCAACCCCTCAGACAGGATTCTGCCCTCCTGGGTTCCAGGCAGCCCTGGCCCAGGAAGGCAGAACAAAGGATTTCCTCTGAGAGAGAGTGTTACACCCTCTCCCTTTGGAAATAGGTGTGAAGGGCTGGGGAGGAGTAGTCTCCCCTAGCCTCTGGAAATGCTTTGATGGGCACAGATGGTGCCCATCTCTGCATAAGCCAGTCTACACCGGTTCAGGGATCCCCCAGCCCTGCTCTGGCATGAAAATGGACAAAGGAAAGGGGAGTGACCACTCCCCTGACCAGTACCTCCCAGGGGAGGTGCCCAGAGCTCCTCCAGTGTGTCCCAGACCTCTGCCATCTTGGAAACAGAGGTGTTGGGGGCACACTGGAATGCTCTGAGTGGCCAGTGGCAGCAGGTGATGTCAGAGACCCCCCTCTGATAGGCTCTTACCTTTCTTGGTAGCCTATCCTCCTTTCTTGGTAGCCAAAAATCCTTTTCTGGCTATTTAGGGTCTCTCCTCTGGGGAATTCTTCAGATAACGAATGCAAGAGCTCACCAGAGTTCCTCTGCATCTCCCTCTTCGACTTCTGGCAAGGATCGACCGCTGACTGCTCCAGGACCCCTGCAAAACCACAACAAAGTAGCAAGACGACTACCAGTAACATTGTAGCGCCTCATCCTGCCGGCTTTCTCGACTGTTTCCTGGTGGTGCATGCTCTGGGGGTCATCTGCCTTCACCCTGCACTGGAAGCCAAGAAGAAATCTCCCGTAGATCGAAGGGAATCTTCCCCCTGCTAACGCAGGCACCAAAAGCCTGCATCACCGGTCCTCTGGGTCCCCTCTCATCCTGACGAGCGTGGTCCCTGGAACACAAGAACTCTAAGTGACTCCCACAGTCCAGTGATCCTTCAGTCCAAGTTTGGTGGAGGTAAGTCCTTGCCTCCCCACGCTGCATTTGTTATCAAATGCATGCTGCCCTGTGTGCTCAACTGTGCCACTCCTGCCTGTTGCTGGCGCAGCCTCCTGGAACACAGTTGCAGTAGGTGTGGACATAACAGGGATGGTGTTGGTCATGCAGGCTGCATTTGTTATCTGAAGAGAAACCCACAGGAGAGACCCTAAATAGCCCTCAGAGGAGGATTGGCCACCTAACCAGGTAACAGCCTATCAGGAGGGGTCTCTGACATCAGCTGCTGGCACTGGCCACTCAGAGGTCTCCATTGTGCCCTCACACCTCTGCATTCAAGATGGCAGAGGTCTGGGACACAATGGAGGAGCTCTGGGCCCCACCCCTGGGGTGGTGATGCACAGGGGAGTGGTCACTCCCCTTTCCTTTGTCCAGTATCGCGCCAGAGCAGGGGCTGGAGGATCCCTGAACCGGTGTAGACTGGCTTATGCAAGGAGGGCACCATCTGTGCCCATCAAAGCATTTCCAGAGGCTGGGGAAGGCTACTCCTCCCCAGCCCTTAACACCTATTTCCAAAGGGAGAGGGTGTTACACCCTCTCTCAGAGGAAATCCTTTGTTCTGCCTTCCTGGGACTGGGCTGCCGAGACCCCAGGGCGGCAGAAAACTGTCTGAGGGTTGGCAGCAGCGGCAGCTTTAGAGAAAACCCCAGAGAGCTAGTTTGCCAGTACCAGCGGTCCATGGTGGAGCCCCGGGGATGCATGGCATTGGCACACCAATACCAGATTTGGCATGGGGGACAATTCCATGATCTTAGACATGTTACATGGCCATATTCAGAGTTACCCTTGTGAAGCTACATATAGGTATTGACCTATATGTAGTACACACGTGTAATGGTGTCCCCGCACTCACAAAGTCCGGGGAAATTGCCCTTGTAAGGAAATGCCTCCTTGGCATGGTTGCCCCCTGACTTTTTGCCTTTGCTGATGCTATGTTTACAATTGAAAGTGTGCTGAGGCCTGCTAACCAGGCCCCAGCACCAGTGTTCTTTCCCTAACCTGTACTTTTGTATCCACAATTGGCAGACCCTGGCATCCAGATAAGTCCCTGGTAACTGGTACTTCTAGTACCCAGGGCCCTGATGCCAAGGAAGGTCTCTAAGGGCTGCAGCATGTCTTATGCCACCCTGGAGACCTCTCACTCAGCACAGACACACTACTTGCCAGCTTGTGTGTGCTAGTGAGGACAAAACGAGTAAGTCGACATGGCACTCCCCTCAGGGTGCCATGCCAGCCTCTCACTGCCTATGCAGTATAGGTAAGACACCCCTCTAGCAGGCCTTACAGCCCTAAGGCAGGGTGCACTATACCATAGGTGAGGGTACCAGTGCATGAGCATGGTACCCCTACAGTGTCTAAACAAAACCTTAGACATTGTAAGTGCAGGGTAGCCATAAGAGTATATGGTCTGGGAGTCTGTCAAACACGAACTCCACAGCACCATAATGGCTACACTGAAAACTGGGAAGTTTGGTATCAAACTTCTCAGCACAATAAATGCACACTGATGCCAGTGTACATTTTATTGTAAAATACACCCCAGAGGGCACCTTAGAGGTGCCCCCTGAAACTTAACCGACTATCTGTGTAGGCTGACTAGTTTTAGCAGCCTGCCACAAACCGAGACATGTTGCTGGCTCCATGGGGAGAGTGCCTTTGTCACTCTGAGGCCAGTAACAAAGCCTGCACTGGGTGGAGATGCTAACACCTCCCCCAGGCAGGAATTGTCACACCTGGCGGTGAGCCTCAAAGGCTCACCTCCTTTGTGCCAACCCAGCAGGACACTCCAGCTAGTGGAGTTGCCCGCCCCCTCCGGCCAGGCCCCACTTTTGGCGGCAAGGCCGGAGAAAATAATGAGAATAACAAGGAGGAGTCACTGGCCAGTCAGGACAGCCCCTAAGGTGTCCTGAGCTGAGGTGACTCTAACTTTTAGAAATCCTCCATCTTGCAGATGGAGGATTCCCCCAATAGGGTTAGGATTGTGACCCCCTCCCCTTGGGAGGAGGCACAAAGAGGGTGTACCCACCCTCAGGGCTAGTAGCCATTGGCTACTAACCCCCCAGACCTAAACACGCCCTTAAATTTAATATTTAAGGGCTACCCTGAACCCTAGAAAATTAGATTCCTGCAACTACAAGAAGAAGGACTGCCTAGCTGAAAACCCCTGCAGAGGAAGACCAGAAGACGACAACTGCCTTGGCTCCAGAAACTCACCGGCCTGTCTCCTGCCTTCCAAAGATCCTGCTCCAGCGACGCCTTCCAAAGGGACCAGCGACCTCGACATCCTCTGAGGACTGCCCCTGCTTCGAAAAGACAAGAAACTCCCGAGGACAGCGGACCTGCTCCAAGAAAAGCTGCAACTTTGTTTCCAGCAGCTTTAAAGAACCCTGCAAGCTCCCCGCAAGAAGCGTGAGACTTGCAACACTGCACCCGGCGACCCCGACTCGGCTGGTGGCGATCCAACACCTCAGGAGGGACCCCAGGACTACTCTGATACTGTGAGTACCAAAACCTGTCCCCCCTGAGCCCCCACAGCGCCGCCTGCAGAGGGAATCCCGAGGCTTCCCCTGACCGCGACTCTTTGAACCTAAAGTCCCGACGCCTGGGAGAGACCCTGCACCCGCAGCCCCCAGGACCTGAAGGACCGGACTTTCACTGGAGGAGTGACCCCCAGGAGTCCCTCTCCCTCGCCCAAGTGGAGGTTTCCCCGAGGAATCCCCCCCTTGCCTGCCTGCAGCGCTGAAGAGATCCCGAGATCTCTCATAGACTAACATTGCGAACCCGACGCCTGTTCCTACACTGCACCCGGCCGCCCCCGCGCTGCTGAGGGTGAAATTTCTGTGTGGACTTGTGTCCCCCCCGGTGCCCTACAAAACCCCCCTGGTCTGCCCTCCGAAGACGCGGGTACTTACCTGCAAGCAGACCGGAACCGGGGCACCCCCTTCTATCCATTCTAGCCTATGTGTTTTGGGCACCACTTTGAACTCTGCACCTGACCGGCCCTGAGCTGCTGGTGTGGTGACTTTGGGGTTGCTTTGAACCCCCAACGGTGGGCTACCTTGGACCAAGAACTAAGCCCTGTAAGTGTCTTACTTACCTGGTTAACCTAACAAATACTTACCTCCCCTAGGAACTGTGAAAATTGCACTGTGTCCACTTTTAAAACAGCTATTTGTGAATAACTTGAAAAGTATACATGCAATTTTGATGATTTGAAGTTCCTAAAGTACTTACCTGCAATACCTTTCGAATGAGATATTACATGTAGAATTTGAACCTGTGGTTCTTAAAATAAACTAAGAAAAGATATTTTTCTATACAAAACCTATTGGCTGGATTTGTCTCTGAGTGTGTGTACCTCATTTATTGTCTATGTGTATGTACAACAAATGCTTAACACTACTCCTTGGATAAGCCTACTGCTCGACCACACTACCACAAAATAGAGCATTAGTATTATCTATTTTTACCACTATTTTACCTCTAAGGGGAACCCTTGGACTCTGTGCATGCTATTCCTTACTTTGAAATAGCACATACAGAGCCAACTTCCTACAGCCCTGAACTATGTGGGGGCACCTTGGCTAGTGCCAGGGTGCACTCACACTTAGTCACTTTGCACATAACCTTCACTAAGTGAGGGTTAGACATTTGGGTAACTTATAAGTTACTTATGTGCAGAGTAAAATGGCTGTAAAATAACGTGGACGTTATTTCACTCAGGCTGCAGTGGCAGTCCTGTGTAAGATTTTGAGCTCCCTCTGGGTGGCAAAAGAAATGCTGCAGCCCATAGGGATCTCCTGGAACCCCAATACCCTGGGTACCGAGGAACCATATACTAGGGAATTATAAGGGTGTTCCAGTGTGCCAATTAGAACTGGTGAAAATGGTCACTAGCCTGCAGTGACAATTAAAAAAGAAGAGAGAGCATAAACACTGAGGTTCTGGTTAGCAGAGCCTCAGTGATAGAGTTAGGCACCACACAGGGAACACATATAGGCCACAAACTATGAGCACTGGGGTTCTGGCTAGCAGGATCCCAGTGACACAGGCAAAAACAAACTGACACACAAGTAAAAATGGGGGTAACATGCCAGGCAAGATGGTACTTTCCTACAACTATGTACTAGGCCTACGTTCAAGGATGGCAGAGTGCATGGAAAAGGCAAGCAAAAACCTTGAGGCCAAACAAATGAGTTTCAGTCAGGCCAGAAAGACTGGCTTCTGGAGCCTGTGGCTCCCAGGGCACTTCAGGACAAATGGAGTGGCCCTTACCCAGTGCTAGAAAAGAAGAGTCAGGTCACCTACCTGGTGGACCTAGGCACTAGCAGGACCCCCAAAGGGTGATCCATGTTAACCGCCTCAAACTCTTCCATGATAGGGCAGATGTAAACATGTTGATGGTTACAGATAGGGACCAGGAAGCAGAGAGTGAACCTCTCCCTGATCTCCTTTCCACTGTCCCTAAGGATAGCACAGTAGAGGGAGTTATCTATTCAGACACCCTCTCTGGCCAACAGAAGGCTGACTGCAGGCAAGTCCTCCAGCAGTTTGCTGACCTCTTTTCCCTAACCCCTGCTCAGACACACCTGTGTACCCATGATGTGGACACAGGAGACAGCATGCCTGTTAAAAACAAAATATTTAGACAGTCTGGCCAAGTTGAGGAAAGCATCAAAGTGGAAGTCCAATATATTGATGATATTGCTGTCTTTAGCTCCAACTGGCAGGATCACCTAGTCCACCTGTGGAAGGTTTTGCAAGCCCTGCAAGCAGCAGGCCTCTCTTTCAAGGCATCTAAATGTCAGATAGGGCAGGGTACCGTGGTTTACTAGGGTCACCTTGTAGGTGGAGGCCAAGTTCAGCCACTCCAACCCAATATCCAGACCATTCTGGACGGGGTAGCTCCAAAAACCCAGGCTCAAGTCAGGGCATTCCGTGGCTTGACTGGGTGCTATAGGAGGTTTGTGAAGGGTTATGGATCAATAGTGACACCCCTCACGGAAGTTACCTCCAATAAAAAGCCCAAGAAAGTGAACTGGACCGTGGAGTGTCAAAAGGCCTTTGACACCCTGAAGCAAGCAATGTGTACAGCACCAGTTTTGAAAGCTCCAGATTAAGCAGTTCATTGTGCAGACAGATGCCTCTTAACATGGGTTAGGGGCAGTCCTGTCCCAGACAAATGATGATGGCCTTGACCAACCTGTTGCTTTTATTAGCAGGAGGTTACTCCCCAGGGAGCAGCGTTGGAGTGCCGTTGAGAGGAAGGCCTTTGCTGTGGTCTGATCCCTGAAGAAATTGAGACCATACCTTTTTGGTACCCACTTCATAGTTCAAACTGACCACAGACTTCTCAGATGGCTTATGCAAATGAAAGGAGAAAACCCTAAACTGTTGAGGTGGTCCATATCCCCACAGGGAATGGACTTTGTAATGGAACACAGACCTGGGACTGCCCATGCCAATGCTGATGGCCTTTCCAGGATCTTCCACTTAGAAAATGAACTCTCTTGGGAAAGATTAGTTTCATCATCTGTCATTTGGGGGGGAGGGGTGTTGTGTAAGGAAATGCCTCCTTGGCATGGTGTACCTTTGCTTCCACAATTGGTATAGCCCTGGCACTCAGATAAGTCCCTTGTAACCAAGGGCCCTGATGCCAGGGAATGTCTCTAAGGGCTGCATCATGTCTTATGCCACCCTGGAGACCCTCACTCAGCACATACACACTGCCTCACAGGTTGGGTGGGCTCGTGGGGAGAAAATGACTAAGTGGACATGGCACTCCCCTCAGAGTGCCATGCCAACCTTACACTGCCTGTGGCAGAAGTAAGTCACCCCTCTAGCAGGCCTCACAGCCCTAAGGCCAGGTGCACTATATCACAGGTGAGGGTATATGTGCATGAACACTATGCCCCTACAGTGTCTAAGCAAAACCTTAGACATTGTAAGTGCAGGGTAGCCATAAGAGTATATGGTCTGGGAGTTGGTCAAACACGAACTCCACAGTTCCATAATGGCTACACTGAAAACTGGGAAGTTTGGTATCAAACTTTTCAGCACAATAAATGCACACTGATGCCAGTGTGCAATTTATTGTAACATGCATCCAGAGGGAATCTCAGAGATGCCCCCTGAATACCAATCTGACTACCAGTGTTAGGCTGACCGCTTTCTGCCAGCCTGCCACAACCCAGACAAGTTGCTGGCCACATGGGGAGAGTGCCTTTGTCACTCTGTGGCCATGAACAAAGCCTGGACTGGGTGGAGGGGCTTCTCACCTCCCACCTGCAGGAACTGTAACTCCTGGTGGTGAGCCTCAAAGGCTCACCCCTTTTATTACAGCGCCCCAGGGCATCCCAGCTAGTGGAGATGCCCGCCCCTCCAGCCACTGCCCCCACTTTTGGCAGCAAGGCTGGAGGAGATAATGAGAAAAACAAGGAGGAGTCACCCACCAGTCAGGACAGCCCCTAAGGTGCCCTGAGCTGAGATGGCCCCTGCCTTTAGAAATCCACCATCTTAAGTTTGGAAGATTCCCCCAATAGGATTATGGATGTGCACCCCTCCCCTCAGGGAAAAGGCACAAAGAGAGTGTAGTCACCCTCCAGGACAGTAGCCATTGGCTACTGCCCTCCCAGACTTAAACACACCCCTAAATGTAGTATTTAGGGGCACCCCAGAACCCAGGAAAGCAGATTCCTGAAAACTGAACCAAAGAAGAAGGACTGCTGACCTACAAGCTTGCAGAGACGACGGACCACGACAACTGCTTTGACCCCAAACCTACCGGCCTGTCTCCTGAGTCGAAAACCTGCAACCAGCGACGCATCCAACAGGGACCAGCGACCTCTGAGGACTACCCAGACCCCAGGATCAAGAGCAGTGGCTCTGCTCAACAACCTGAAACAAACTTGCAACTTTTCTACAACTTTAAAGAACTCACTCTTCCCGCCAGAAGCGTGACACTTCACACACTGCACCAGACTCCCCCAGCTTGAGATCCAGAGAACAAACACCACAGGGAGGACTCCCCCGCAACTGCGCCCGAGAGTAGACAGAGACGACCCCACTGGACTCCCACAGCGACGCCTGCAGAGAGAATCCAGAGGCTCCCCCTGACCGCGACTGCCTGTAACAAGGGACCAGACGCCAGGACCAAGCACTGCACTAGTAGCCCCCAGGACCAGAAGGAACCGACCTTCAGTGCAGGAGTGACCCCCAGGCGACCCTCTGCCTAGCCCAGGTGGTGGCTGGCCCAAAAAGCACCCCCTGTGCCTGCCTGCACCGTTAGAATTCAATGGAGGGACCCAGGGGTCACTATCTAAAACCCAACGCGTGCTTTGCACACTGCACCCGGCTGCCGCTGTGCCACTGAGGGTGTGTTTTGTGTGCCTACTTGTGTCCCCCCCAGTGCTCTACAAAACCACCCTGGTCCGCCCCCGAGGACATGGGTACTTACCTGGTGGCAGACTGGAACCGGAGCACCCCTGTTCTCCATAGGGGGCTATGTGTTTTGGGCTCCTATGTGTTTTGGGCACCTCTTTGACCTCTGCACCTGACCGGCCCTGAGCTGCTGATGTGGTAAGTTTGGGGTTTCCCTATGCCAAGGAACTGAGACTTGTAAGTGTCTTACTTACCTCACAAACTAACCTTACTTACCTCACAATCTAACCCTTACTGAAACTGTTGATTTTTGCACGGTGTCCTTTTTTTAAATAGCTTATTGCCATTTTAACAAAGACTGTATATGATATTGCTTGAATTCAAAGTTCCTAGCTTACCTGCGTGAAGTAACTTGCATTTTATGTGTTTACTTCAAATCTTGAACCCGTGGTACTTAAAATAAACTAAGAAAATATATTTGTCTATGTAAAAACCTATTGGCCTGGAATTGTCTCTGAATGTGTGTTCTTCATTCATTGCCTGTGTGTGTACAACAAATGCTTAACACTACCCTCTGATAAGCCTACTGCTCGACCACACTACCACAAAATAGAGCATTAGAATTATCTAATTTTGCCACTATCTTACCTCTAAGGGGAACCCTTGGACACTGTGCACACTATTTATTACTTTGTATTAGTATATACAGAGCCAAATTCCTACACCTAGATTA
This sequence comes from Pleurodeles waltl, assembly GCF_031143425.1. Lineage (NCBI taxonomy): Eukaryota > Metazoa > Chordata > Amphibia > Caudata > Salamandridae > Pleurodeles > Pleurodeles waltl. The sequence continues at coordinate 422,713,767 of NC_090446.1, forward strand.
GGTGGGGGGGGGGGGGGGGGTGTTAGGGGTCAGAGGGAAGTAGCCAATGGCTACTGTCTCTGAGGGTGGCTAGACCCTCCTTGTGCCCACTCCCTTTTTGGGGGGGGGGGGGGGGGGCACATTCCTATCCCTATTGGTCCCTGTAGGAAAGTACCATATTGCCTGGCATCTTACCCCCATATTTCACTATATGTATGTTGTTTTAGCCCTTGTGTCACTGGGATCCTGCCAGGCAGGACCTCAGTGCTCATAGTATGTGCACTGTATGTGTTCCCTGTGTGGTGCCTAACTGTCTCACTGAGGCTCTAACCAGAACCTCAGTGGTTATGCTCCCTCTGCTTTTTAAATTTGTCCCTGCAGGCTAGTGACTAAATTTACCAATTCACATAGGCATACTGGTACACCCATATAATTCCCTTGTATATGGTACTGAGGTACCCAGGGTACTGGGGTTCTAGGAGATCCCTAAGGGCTGCAGCATTTCTTTTGCCACCCATAGGGAGCTCAGACAATTCTTACACAGGCCTGCCACTGCAGCCTGAGTGAAATAACGTCCACGTTATTTCACAGCCATTTTTCACTGCACTTAAGTAACTTATAAGTTACCTATATGTCTAACCTTCACTTAGTGAAGGTTGGGTGCCAGGTTACTTAGTGTGTGGGCACCCTGGCACAAGCCAAGGTGCCCCAACATCGTTCAGGGCAAATTCCCTGGACTTTGAGACTGCAGGTACACCATTACACGTGTACACTATACATAGGTAACTACCTATGTATAGTGTCACAATGGTAACTCCGAACATGGTCATGTAACATGTCTAAGATCATGGAATTGTCACCCCAATACCATTCTGGTATTGGGGGGACAATTCCATGATTCCCCCGGGTCTCTAGCACAGAACTCTGGTGCTGCCAAACTGCCTTTCCGGGGTTTCCACTGCAGCTGCTGCTGCCAACCCCTCAGACAGGATTCTGTCCTCCTGGGGTCCAGGCAGCCCTTGCCCAGGAAGGCAGAACAAAGGATTTCCTCTGAGAGAGGGTGTTACACCCTCTCCATTTGGAAATAGGTGTGAAGGGCTGGGGAGGAGTAGCCTCCCCCAGCCTCTGGAAATGGTTTGATGGGCACAGATGGTGCCCACCTCTGCATAAGCCAGCCTACACCGGTGCAGGGATCCCCCAGCCCTGTTCTGGGGCGAAACTGGACAAAGGAAAGGGGAGTGACCGCTCCCCTGACCAGTACCTCCCAGGGGAGGTGCCCAGAGCTCCTCCAGTGTGTCCCAGACCTCTGCCATCCTGGAAACAGAGGTGTTGGGGGCACACTGGACTGCTCTGAGTGGCCAGTGCCAGCAGGTGACGTCAGAGACCCCCTCTGAGAGGCTCTTACCTTTCTTGTTAGCCAATCCTCCTTTCTTGGTAGCCAAACCTCCTTTTCTGGCTATTTAAGGTCTCTCCTCTGGGGAATTCTTCAGATAACGAATGCATCTCCCTCTTCGACTTCTGCCAAGGATCGACCGCTGACTGCCCCAGGACGCCTACAAAACCGCAACAAAGTAGCAAGACGACTACCAGCAACATTGTAGCGCCTCATCCTGCCGCCTTTCTTGACTGTTTCCTGGTGGTGCATGCTCTGGGGGTCATCAACCTTCAGTGCACTGCTGGTGTTTGTTGTTCTTGCAGAATCCCCCTATCGCGACTATTGTGCTCGTTTGGGGTAGTAGGTGTACTTTACTCCTACTTTTCAGGGTCTTGGGGTGGGGTATCTTGGAGACCCTGACTGTTTTCTTACAGTCCCAGCGACCCTCTACAAGCTCCCATAGGTCTGGGGTCCATTCGTGATTCGCATTGCACTTTTGGAGTATATGGTTTGTGTTGCCCCTAGACCTATGTTTGCCTATTACAACCTGTTGTAATTCTACACTGTTTGCATTACTTTTCTGACTCTTACATACCTGTTTTGGGTTTGTGTACGTATAATTTGTGTATATTACTTACCTTCTTACTGAGGGTACTCACTGAGATACTTGTGGCATATTGTCATAAAAATAAAGTACCTTTATTTTTTGTAACTCTGTGTATTGTTTTTTCTTATGATATTGTGCATATGATACAAGTGGTATAGTAGGAGCTTTGCATGTTCAGCCTAACTTGCTTTGCCATAGCTACCTTCTATCAGCCTAAGCTGCTAGAAACACCTCTATTCTACTAATAAGGGATAACTGGACCTGGCACAGAGTGTATGTACCACAGATTATCCAGTATTGGATCTTTCATAAATTCACATGCTTGAATCATCCCTGTCGTCGAAGTGGGAGTCGCACAGTACATAAAATAGCAATAAATAATAAATAAATAAAAATTGCCATAGGCTATTATGGAGTCAGCACTTGCTCACATAGCCTATCCATGTCCTTTTTGTGAAAGGACCCAAACCTGACTGCTGTTTAATCAGGCACCAGCACCCTCTAGAACCTTCTCCAGAGAAGCTCCCTTCCTCAGATTTTCTACCGCACGTCGTGTGAAGGGAGTCTCCCTGAGCTCTGCTCAGTTTATCTTCTACTTCAGAACTTTTTCTCTCAAAAGAGTTGAAAATATGTCAGATTCTTCTAGGAAAGGCCTTTTCCGCCCTTGCAAGACCTGGGGAAAGAAAAGGCTCCATGTGGATGACCCACATAAAGACTGTTTGTATTGTCTCTACCCACACCACCAGGTTAAGGACTGCAAAATATGTTGCACTTTCTCCACAAAGACCCTCAGAGACCTTGAGGGCAGGCTCCTGACATGGTTAGAGGCCAAATCATGTACTTCAGGTGAGGAGAGTGGGTCAGAGAGGCCACACAAAAGGTCCAGATCTGAGGACCTAGGCCACACAGAAAAATCCAGGAAGAGGCAGAAATCACATCATGGGAAGGGCTTACAGACTTCTCTGAGCAATCCTCTCCTCTTCAAAAGAAGGAGTCCTACCGTCTATCTCCTTCCTCAGAGCCTTCCACTTCTGGAAAAATGACTCTAAAAATTAGATCGACGACGACAACACCGTCGACGACCGTGACGACGACGACGGTACCAACAACTACCGTCTCCACTACATCGTCGACGAGACCGTCGTCAGCGTCGACGACCTTAACATCGACGGTAAGGGATCCGATCCCCTCTCTCAAGACTCCATCCACGAGTACAGTAAAAACATGGTCGGTTGCAACACCGTCGACGACTGCCCCGTCGACTATAACGTCAGCGACGCCATTGTCATCGGCGCTTTCGCCATCGACGGGGACACAGTCAAAGAAGCTACCGTCAACGACACTACCGTCGGCGAAACCATCGTCGGCGGAAAAATCGGTACCATCCACGGCTGCATCAACTTTCACGCCATCGACAGCAGTGGTGCCTAGTAGACAGGTTGAGGCCACTCCTACCTCTTCCAGGTCTCCAGATCTCCGAGCCATGGTCAGGATCAGATCTCTACCTGCACCGGACATTTATCCAACCGACACATCTCCAAACAAGGTGTCGGCTTTAGTACCCAGTCATCTTCTTGACTGGGAGGAATCTGACGAAGGTCCTTTCGGAGATGCACATAGCCCCTCGCAGCTCCATGTCAAATACCAAGATGAGGATGAAGAGGATGAGTATGAACAATATCAACCATACTACTCTCATCAGGAGCAATATTACGAAACACGAGAGCCTCAACACAGAGATACCGTACAAATGCCTTCCTCCTTAATCCAGGATTTACAATCCATGCTTCAGGATTATAGGAGAAGGTTCCCAGCAGAAGATCAACCACCAGCGCCGGTCTTTCCGGTGACACCAGTTAATGCTCCTCCTCCTCCAGCTACTCCAAGATTGACATCCCACTCGGTGTTAGCTGCACCCCCCAGAGATGAAGGTTCCACTTCAGGGGAAGAGGAACAAGAAGGAGGAGAAATTTCCACTCCACAACATCCTACCGAGGAATGAGATGATTACTTGGCCCCCACTCCTTCTCCACCACCTCCTCGCCCCTCTGATTCTCCGCCCGAGGACATAGGTGGTTTCCATAATCTTATGGACAGAGCCGCGGTACGTTTCCACCTTCCAACATCTGTCTCCCAGTCGGAATGTTTCCTACATGATTTCAAGGAGCAATCACGGAAGTCGGTACGGTCCATTCCGATTATTGATTTCATATGGAGCGAGGGCACAAAGATTATGTGAAACCCGGCTACGGTTCCTCCAGTTCCACAAAAACTGGATAAAAAATACAAGGCAACCCAAGATTCCCCGGCATGCCTTACTGGCCATCCAAAGCCTGACTCAGTCATCTCACAGGCTGCTCAAAGACGCTCCAAAAATCCATCAACGCCTATCTCTACTCCTCCAGACAAGGAAGGTCGCAGACTTGACAATATAGGCAAGAGATTCTCCTCCATGTCTGCAATCACTGTCAGGGCAGCAAATTCTTTAGCGATTTTAGGCCGATATGACCGGCAAATGTGGTCCGACATGCAACCTTTCCTGGACCTCATCCCGGAAAATAAACAAGCAGAGGCACGAAAGATCCTACAGGAAGGTGAGCGTACGTCGGAAGAAATTATCGACTGCGCTCTTGACATAGCCTCTACTGGTTTCCGCCAACTAGCGGGTGCCGCGGTCTTACGACGACAAGGTTGGCTCAAGGCCACATCTTTTAGACCAGAAGTGCAGTCCCGAATCCTAGACATGCCTTACGATGGCGAATCTCTATTTGGCAAACATGTGGATGACGCACTTCAAGCCATCAAGACGGACACAGACACCGCCAAGTCCCTGGGTACCCTGCAGTCCCGGAAACAGCCCTTTCGAGGGGCTAGAGGAAGAGGTTTCACCTAATTTCGAAGTTCCTTCCATAGACAATAACAGCAATCCCAGTACAGGCCTTCATACCACCAGCAGTACAGGCAATCATCCACTGCCTCCTATACCAGACAAGGAGGTAAACGAAGGCAGGGTTCGCAATCCAGAGATCAACCCAGAAAACAATGATCTTCTACAGGCACCGGCAATGCTCCCCCAATGCCTACAACATCAGCAAATAGGAGCAAAGATTTCCAACTTCATCCAAGAGTGGAAGAAAATAACATCAGACAGATGGGTGCTGGATATAGTGACATGAGGTCATACCCTGGAATTCACACAAAAGTCACCGCTTCACCCACCAACATCAAGCAGGTCTCTCCATCTTCGTCTGCTTCAAGCGGAAGTCTTCAGCCTTCTGGCCAAAGGGGCTATCGAGGCAGTTCCTCTGCAACAACGGGGTCTCGGATTCTACTCCCGGTTTTTCCTCATAAGGAAGAAGTCAGGAGAGTGGCGTCCTATATTAGACCTCAGGAAACTCAACAAGTTCCTTCTAAAACAATCCTTCAGAATGATCACACTGTCAGATATCTTGCACCTCTTGAATCCTGGAGATTTTATGACAACTCTAGATCTCCAGGACGCCTACTTCCATATTCCAATACACCAAAAGCATCGCAAATATCTCTGTTTTACAGTAGCCGGTGCCCATTATCAATTCAGAGTCCTACCATTTGGCCTCCGATCAGCTCTGAGAATCTTCACGAAATGCCTTGCCCCAGTCGCAGCCTCCCTCAGAAGCAAGGGTTTCCAGGTGTTCCCATACCTGTACGACTGGCTCATAAAAGCTCTGTCATCTCTACTAGCCTCCAAAGCCACAAATGCCTGCCTAAAACTATTCAACAGTTTGGGTCTAACAGTGAACCTACAGAAGTCAGTTGTGCTTCCCGCACGCAGGAGAGTTTTCCTGGGAGCAAAATTAGACACTATCCAAAACAAGGCATATCTTACCTTAGCAAGGCAGCAGAAGCTGACCCAATTGGCTGTCACAATCTCCGCAAGAAAGTTCGTTTCAGTACGACTATTCAAATCGCTTCTGGGCATGATTTCCTCAGCCATAGTCCTAGTACGGCTAGCAAGACTCAAAATGAGGCCGCTGCAAGAAGAACTGCAACTTCAATGGACCCAGTCGCAAGGATCCTTTGACGACTTCATAACTATCACACCAAAGATTCGGCAGGCGTTAGAATGGTGGTCTCACATTAACCACCTCTCCCACGGTCTAACTTTTCTGGCACCAATAACAGATTTCGTCATCACCACGGACGCCTCCTTGGAAGGATGGGGAGGCCACTTACAGGACATGCGCATTCAAGGCAGATGGTCCAAGCTCCAAAAAGAGATGCACATAAACCTGTTGGAGCTGAAGGCGATTCATCTCACGCTCAAAGCTTTTATGCCACGCATCGCAGGATCATCAGTGTTAGTCAGAACAGACAACACAACAAGCATGTTCTACATCAACAAGCAGGGAGGAACAAGATCCCTCTCCCTCTCAAGAGAAGCTCAGTCTCTCTGGAACTGGCTCACACTGAACAACGTCCGCCTCAGGGCAGAGCACCTGGCTGGGGTCAACAATGCTCTAGCGGACTCTCTCAGCAGGACAGACGACAACTGTCACGAGTGGGAACTCAACCAGACCATACTCGAGGACATCTTCCAACGATGGGGTCGGCCGATCCTAGACTTGTTCGCCACCAATCTGAACGCCAAATGCCAGTTTTACGCCAGTCGATACCCACTTCCGGGTTTGTGGGGAAATGCTCTTTTGATAAGATGGTCCGGGATCTTTGCATACGCTTTTCCCCCCATTCCACTGATTCCCAGGCTCCTCAGGAAAATGAAGACCGAATGCTGCAGGATCATTCTCATAGCCCCAAGTGGCCGAGGCAGTACTGGTACACGGAGCTCCTACTCCAGTCAGTAGCCAATCCAGTCCGCCTCCCTTGCAACCACAATCTTCTAACGAAGAACCAGGGTCTCATCTTACATCCTGACCCAACTTCACTACACTTGCATGCTTGGCTCCTGAGTACAGAGAGTTCCAAGATATGAACATTGATCAAGAATGTAGGCTCATATTTTCTAAGGCACGAGCAGAGAGCACGAACAAGACATACAAACTCAAATGGAAGAGATTCTGTGTTTGGTGCTCTCAGAACAATTTTCACCCATTTCAGATTAATCCTGAGCAAATTCTTTCTTACCTGCTCTCCCTCTCCAAAGCTGGTCTTTCCCATGCATCAGTCAAGATTCACCTGGCAGCTATAGCCTCTTACAGACGATCGGCGGACATGCCGTCTATCGGCTCAACCAGAGTCATCAAACAGTTTATGAAAGGGCTGTTCCGCACCTTTCCTCCGGTACGCTTACCTCCGCCAGAGTGGCATCTTAATATTGTTCTCTCCCAACTCATGAAAGCTCCCATTGAGCCCATTCATAGGGCGGAACTCAAGTACATCACCTGGAAAGTGTCAACCTTGCTCGCTCTCACCTCTACCAGGAGAGTCAGTGATATACAGGCGTTCACTACTAAAGAACCCTTTTTAGTTTTCTCTGAGGACTTCGTTATGCTCCGAACCAATCCCAAATATATTGCCAAAGTTCCATCTTCGTTCCACCTCAATGAACCCGTTATTCTACGAACCTTTTTTCCAAACCCTACTACGATAGCAGAGAGAACTCTCCACTCTTTGGACATCAAACGATTGTAGGAGGCTGGACTGGCTTGTAGTGAGTACCAAGGGGTACTTGCACCTTGCACCAGGCCCAGTTATCCCTTATTAGTGTATAGGGTGTCTAGCAGCTTAGGCTGATAGATAATGGTAGCTTAGCAGAGCAGCTTAGGCTGAACTAGGAGACGTGTGAAGCTACTACAGAACCACTTAGTGTCATATGCACAATATCATAAGAAAACACAATACACAGTTATACTAAAAATAAAGGTACTTTATTTTTATGACAATATGCCAAAGTATCTTAGAGTGTACCCTCAGTGAGAGGATAGGAAATATACACAAGATATATATACACAATAGCAAAAATATGCAGTATAGTCTTAGAAAACAGTGCAAACAATGTATAGTTACAATAGGATGCAATGGGGAAACATAGGGATAGGGGCAACACAAACCATATACTCCAAAAGTGGAATGCGAACCACGAATGGACCCCAAACCTATGTGACCTTGTAGAGGGTCGCTGGGACTATTAGAAAATAGTGAGAGTTAGCAAAATAACCCTCACCAAGACCCTGAAAAGTGAGTGCAAAGTGCACTAAAGTTCCCCTAAGGGCAAAGAAGTCGTGTTAGAGGAATAATGCAGGAAAGACACAAACCAACAATGCAACAACTGTGGATTTCCAATCTAGGGTACCTGTGGAACAAGGGGACCAAGTCCAAAAGTCACAAGCAAGTGGGAGATGGGCATATGCCCAGGAAATGCCAGCTGCAGGTGCAAAGAAGCTTCTACTGGACAGAAGAAGCTGAGGTTTCTGCAGGAACGAAAAGGGCTAGAGACTTCCCCTTTGGTGGACGGATCCCTCTCGCCGTGGAGAGTCGTGCAGAAGTGTTTTCCCGCCGAAAGAACGCCAACAAGCCTTGCTAGCTGCAAATCGTGCGGTTAGCGTTTTTGGACGCTGCTGGGGCCCTGGAGGGACCAGGAGGTCGCAAATTGGACCAGGAGAGAGAGGGGACGTCGAGCAAGACAAGGAGCCCTCTCAGCAGCAGGTAGCACCCGGAGAAGTGCCAGAAACAGGCACTACGAGGATGCGTGAAACGGTGCTCACCCGGAGTCGCACAAAGGAGTCCCACGTCGCCGGAGACCAACTTAGAAAGTCGTGCAATGCAGGTTAGAGTGCCGTGGACCCAGGCTTGGCTGTGCACAAAGGATTTCCGCCGGAAGTGCACAGGGGCCGGAGTAGCTGCAAAAGTCGCGGTTCCCAGCAATGCAGCCCAGCGAGGTGAGGCAAGGACTTACCTCCACCAAACTTGGACTGAAGAGTCACTGGACTGTGGGGGTCACTTGGACAGAGTTGCTGGATTCGAGGGACCTCGCTCGTCGTGCTGAGAGGAGACCCAAGGGACCGGTAATGCAGCTTTTTGGTGCCTGTGGTTGCAGGGGGAAGATTCCGTCGACCCACGGTAGATTTCTTCGGAGCTTCTGGTGCAGAGAGGAGGCAGACTACCCCCACAGCATGCACAAGCAGGAAAACAGTCGAGAAGGCGGCAGGATCAGCGTTACAGAGTTGCAGTAGTCGTCTTTGCTACTATGTTGCAGGTTTGCAGGCTTCCAGCGCGGTCAGCAGTCGATTCCTTGGCAGAAGGTGAAGAGAGAGATGCAGAGGAACTCGGATGAGCTCTTGCATTCGTTATCTAAAGTTTCCCCAGAGACAGAGACCCTAAATAGCCAGAAAAGAGGGTTTGGCTACCTAGGAGAGAGGATAGGCTACTAACACCTGAAGGAGCCTATCACAAGGAGTCTCTGACGTCACCTGGTGGCACTGGCCACTCAGAGCAGTCCAGTGTGCCAGCAGCACCTCTGTTTCCAAGATGGCAGAGGTCTGGAGCACACTGGAGGAGCTCTGGACACCTCCCAGGGGAGGTGCAGGTCAGGGGAGTGGTCACTCCCCTTTCCTTTGTCCAGTTTCGCGCCAGAGCAGGGCTAAGGGGTCCCCTGAACCGGTGTAGACTGGCTTATGCAGAATTGGGCACCTCTGTGCCCAACAAAGCATTTCCAGAGGCTGGGGGAGGCTACTCCTCCCCTGCCTTCACACCATTTTCCAAAGGGAGAGGGTGTAACACCCTCTCTCAGAGGAAGTCCTTTGTTCTGCCATCCTGGGCCAGGCCTGGCTGGACCCCAGGAGGGCAGATGCCTGTCTGAGGGGTTGGCAGCAGCAGCAGCTGCAGTGAAACCCCAGGAAGGGCAGTTTGGCAGTACCAGGGTCTGTGCTACAGACCACTGGGATCATGGGATTGTGCCCACTATGCCAGGATGGTATAGAGGGGGCAATTCCATGATCATAGACATGTTACATGGCCATATTCGGAGTTACCATTGTGAAGCTACATATAGGTAGTGACCTATATGTAGTGCACGCGTGTAATGGTGTCCCCGCACTCACAAAGTTCAGGGAATTGGCTCTGAACAGTGTGGGGGCACCTTGGCTAGTGACAGGGTGCCCTCACACTAAGTAACTTTGCACCTAACCTTTACCAGGTAAAGGTTAGACATATAGGGGACTTATAAGTTACTTAAGTGCAGTGAAAAATGGCTGTGAAATAACGTGGACATTATTTCACTCAGGCTGCAGTGGCAGGTCTGTGTAAGAATTGTCAGAGCTCCCTATGGGTGGCAAAAGAAATGCTGCAGCCCATAGGGATCTCCTGGAACCCCAATACCCTGGGTACCTCGGTACCATATACTAGGGAATTATAAGGGTGTTCCAGTAAGCCAATGTAAATTGGTAAAAATGGTCACTAGCCTGTTAGTGACAATTTGGAAAGAAATGAGAGAGCATAACCACTGAGGTTCTGATTAGCAGAGCCTCAGTGAGACAGTTAGTCACTACACAGGTAACACATTCAGGCACACTTATGAGCACTGGGGCCCTGGGTTACCAGGGTCCCAGTGACACATACAACTAAAACAACATATATACAGTGAAATATGGGGGTAACATGCCAGGCAAGATGGTACTTTCCTACAACGATGCCTAAAATTTTACCTGCAAAGTACCAAGCACATCAGAAAATCAGACCAACTCCTAGTATCTTATTCTCTGGGACATCAGGGAACAGGAGTAACCAAGGCCGCTATAGCCCGATGGATTTCTTCAACAATCCAATTTTGTCACACCAAGGGAGGAAAACCCTTGACTAGGCGCCCGAGAGCCCACTCCACAAGAGCAGTCTCCACATAGGCTGCTTTGTTTCAAGGTATTGCTCTTGATAAAATTTGCCAGGCTGCGACATGGAAAACTACGTACTCCTTTACGCAGCACTATTGTTTGGAGTCATCACAAAGAACAGACTCTCTAGTAGGACAAGCTGTGCTACGCCATCTATTTCATTAAGGTGAGACCTTTCCTTAGTTATAGTCATATGGTTTGAGATGCAAATAACTATGTTTCTATTATGCTTCCATGTGAATATGTAAGGTGTATGTACTTATGAATGTGTATACATATACATATGTCTGTATTTACAGCATGAATTTTACTATATATATATATATATATATATATATATATATATATATATATATATACACATATATATATATACACACATATATATACACACACACACACACACACACACACACATGTACTTAAAGTATCTGTATTCCTTCGTAACTCACGGTCAGAAATGTATGAGTTTACTATGATTATTATTATTATTATTTATATTTGAGATAGAGGGTCTTCATGCTCGCACCCTCCCACCACGCTGGATACAATGTTTATCAACCATACTGCTGTCTATTCAGATTCAAGCATGTGAATTTATGAAAGATCCAATACTGGATAAGAAAACAAGTTACTTACCTGTAACTACAGTTATCCAGTATTGGTATCTTTCATAAATTCATATGCGAACCACCCTCCTCCTCTTTGATGCTTGCATTTCCTCTCAGGTTTTAATTTTTCCCTCTCGTGCTGGAAAATCTGAGGAAGGGAGCTTCTCTGGAGAAGGTTCTAGAGGGTGCTGGTGCCTGATTGGACAGCAGGCAGGTTTGGGTCCTTTCACAAAAAAACATGGATAGGCTATGTGAGCAAGTGCTGGCTCCATTATAGCCTATGGCAAAACATTTTTTTTTATTATTTATTGCTATTTTATGTACCGTGGGACTCCCACTTCGACAACGGGGATGATTCAAGCATGTGAATTTATGAAAGATACCAATACTGGATAACTGTAGTTACAGGTAAGTAACTTGTTTTCATACCCACTATAAGCCAGGCCAGCCTCCTACATTGGTGGTGCAGCGGTGGGATAAGTACTTGAAACTGCTTTACCACTTTGTCATTTTGTACTTTTCATAAGAGAATCATATACCAAACAGTTCAGTGTATGTACACTTAACCACAAAAGTTTGCTTTCCTATTCTAAAACTTTACAAAGTTCTGAAAAGTTTCTTAAAGCTTCTAAAGGTTTTCTAAAAGTTAGAAAAAGTTGTTTCTCTGTGCTTTCAAAAGTTCTAAAACTTTTTCTCTGTTCTCACTATCCTTAAACCTATACTATCATGTCTGTTGTAGATTCCACTCTCAAAACGGTTAATGCAACATATGAGAGTTTGAACTATAAAAGTTTGAGGGGTCTCTGCCTGGATAGAGGTTTAAGTATAGGAAAGAACCCTACAAAAGAGTTTCTTTTTAACATGCTTGTTGTGGAAGACCAGAACCAGTCTGGTCCATCAAATGAGAAGTTAGAAAATGGGGAAGCTTCCCAGTCTGACTCAGAAGAGTTCCTTGAGAAAGTTGGGGAGGGTTCTTATCAGGGTCTGCCCCATAGCAGGTCACCTAGTGATGCTGGTAGTGATAGAGGTTCCCATAACTGTAGGGCATCCTTTATCCCTAGAAGCCAGGTTACCAGGGTCCAGACAGTTAGGGACAGGTCCCCCTCTGAAACTTCCCATATTTCATCTGTGTCAAAGCATTCCCAACCCACCCACCCTGAGGATAACTTGTTAGAAAGGGAACTCAAAAAGTTGAGGGCTGAAGAGACCAGACTGAAGCTTAAACAGCAACAGCTGGCCTTAGATAGGGAATCCCTAGACACTGAGAGGGAAAGACAAAGGTTGGGGTTAGTTCCCCATGGTGGCAGCAGCAGTATTCCTGATAGTAATCCTGTTAGAGAGCATGATTCCAGGAATCTGCACAAGATAGTCCCTCCTTACAAGGAGGGGGATGACATTAATAAGTGGTTTGCTGCACTTGAGAGGGCTTGTATGGTACAGTTGGTCCCTCAAAGGCAGTGGGCCGCTATTTTGTGGCTGTCTTTCACTGGAAAGCGTAGAAATAGGCTCCTTAGTGTTAGAGAAAGTGAAGCCAACAACTACAAAGTTTTGAAAGATGCACTCTTGGATGGATTTGGCTTAACCACTGAACACTACAGGATTAAGTTAAAAGAACCAGAAAAGAGTCTTCTCAAGACTGGACAGATTTTGTGGACTGTTCAGTGAAGGCCTTGAAAGGGTGGTTACATAGCAGTAAGGTATCTGACTATGAAAGCCTGTATAATCTTATTCTGAGAGAGCATATTCTGAATAACTGTGTGTCTGACTTGTTGCACCAATACGTACTGGACTCGGGTCTGACCTCTCCCCAAGAATTGGGAAAGAAGGCAGACAAGTGGGTCAGAACAAGGGTGAACAGAAGAGTTCATACATGGGGTGACAAGGATGGCAAGAAGAAGGATGGTAAGTCTTCTGAGAAGGGTGGGGACAAAAGTAAACATTCTGAGTCTTCATCAGACCCACACAAATCCTCTGGGGGGTGGTGGGTCCAAATCCTCTTCTAATAATCAACCTAAAAAGCCTTGGTGTTATTTGTGTAAAGTCAAAGGCCATAGGGCAACTGATTCCAGTTGTCCAAAAAAAAACACCAAACCTCCCACCGCCACAACCCCGGCTGCAAATTCTAGTGCCCCTAGTAATAGCAGTTGTGGTGGGAAATCTACTACTAACAGCCAATCCAAGGATGTAGCTGGGCTCACGATTGGCAATCTAGTTGGGGTTGGTCTTGTTAGGAAGACTACAGAGGCTGTGTTAGTCTTTGATGGTGGCATTGATTTTGCCACCTTGGTTGCTTGTCCCCTTAATATGGATAAGTACAAGCAACTTCCCCTAATAAATGGTGTTGAGGTTCAGGCTTACAGGGACACAGGAGCCAGTGTAACTATGGTGATAGAAAAACTGGTCCACCCTGAACAACACCTACTTGGTCAGCAGTACCAAGTGACAGACGCTCATAACAACACTCTTAGCGACCCCATGTCTGTTGTGAATCTCAACTGGGGGAGGGGGGGGGGGGGGGGGTTACTGGTCCAAAGAAAGTTGTGGTTGCCTCAGATTTACCTGTAGACCGTCTACGAGGGAATGATTTAGAGACATCAGCTTGGGCAGAAGTGGAGTTGGAGGCCCATGCAGCAATGCTGGGCATTCCTGGGCATATTTTTGCTTTAACCAGGCCTCAGGCCAAAAATCAAAAAGGACAGGGTGACTTGGATCCTGGAACAATGGACCAAGTGCTCCCTAAAGTTAGGGGTAGAAAGGGTAAATCCCTACCCACTATCCCTCCCTCTACAGATGATTCCCCTTCTAAGGAAGAGGAATTTCCTCCTTGTGCAGAACCTACACTAGAGGAGCTGGCAGCAGACACTGCTGAGCTTTTGGGTGGAGGGGGGCCTGCCAGGGAAGAGCTGAGTGTGGCAAAGCAAACCTGACCCACACTAGAGGGTCTCAGACAGCAAGCTGTCAAGCAGCAAAATGGGGATGTCAGTGACAGTCAGAGTATACTGGGAAGATAACCTCTTGTACACAGAGTCAAGGGACCCAAAACCTGGAGCAGCCAGGAGATTGGTCATTCCCCTGCAATACAGAGAGTTTCTTCTCACTCTAGCACATGACATTCCTTTGACTGGGCAATTGGGGCAGACGAATACTTGGGAAAGACTTGTCCACTTATTTCACTGGCCTCATATGTCAAAGGACACCAAAGATCTTTGCAAGTCTTGTGTGACCTGCCAAGCCAGTGGCAACACTCATGGCACTCCAAAGGCCCCTCTAATTCCACTTACAGTGGTTGGGGTGCCCTTTGAAAGGGTAGGGGTTGAAATAGTTGGCCCCCTTGACCCTCCTACTGCTTCAGGCAATAGATTTATCTTGTTGGTAGTGGACCATGCCACAAGATATCCTGAAGCAATTCCTCTAAGGACCACTACAGCTCCTGCTGTAGCAAAACCTCTCCTGGGAATCTTTCCCAGAGTGGGTTTTCCAAAAGAGATGGTGCCAGACAGAGGTAGCAATTTCATGTCTGCATACCTAAAAGCAATGTGGAAGAAGTGTGGTGTTACCTACAAGTTCACCACCCCTTGCCTTCCACAACCAAATGGACTGGTTGAGAGGTTTAATAAAACTCTCAAAGGAATGATAATGGGACTCCCTGAAACACACAGGAGGAGATGGGATGTCCTGTTACCTTGCCTCCTTTTTGCTTACAGAGAGTTACCCCAAAAAGGAGTGGGCTTCAGCCCCTTTGAACTCCTCTTTGGGCACCCTGTAAGAGGTCCACTTACTCTTGTAAAGGAGGGTTGGGAACAACCTTTAAAGGCTCCTAAACAGGATATGGTGAATTATGTACTTGGCCTAAGATCCAGAATGGCTGAGTACATGAAAAAGGCCAGTAAAAACCTTCAGACAAGCGAGGAGCTGCAAAAGCAATGGCATGAGCAGAAGGCTGTTCTGCTTTAGTACCAACCAGGACCGAAGGTGTGGGTATTGGAGCCTGTGGCTCAAAGAGGAATCCAAGACAAATGGAGTGGACCCCAGGGTGAGGTTACCTATTTGGTAGACCTGGGCACTGCCAGGAGTCCCCCCTTAGGGTGATTCATGTCAACCACCTAAAACCCTACTATGACAGAGCTGATCTCACCCTGCTCATGGCAATAGATGAGGGACAGGAAGAAGAGAGTGACCCTCTCCCTGATCTCTTCTCCACCACTGAATCAGATTGTGAGAAAGTAGCCTCGTTCTAGCCTTGTTACCCCCACTTTTGGCCTCTTTCTGAGTATATGTCAGGGTGTTTTCACTGTCTCACTGGGATCCTGCTAGCCAGGGCCCAGTGCTCATAGTGAAAACCCTATGTTGTAAGTATGTTTGTTATGTGCCACTGGGATCCTGCTAGCCAGGACCCCAGTGCTCATAAGTTTGTGACCTATATGTGTTCCCTGTGTAATACCTAACTGTCTCACTCAGGCTCTGCTAACCAGAACCTTAGTGGTTATGCTCTCTCTGCTTTCCAAATTGTCACTAACAGGCTAGTGACCAATTTCACCAATTCACATTGGCATACTGGTACACCCATATAATTTCCTAGTATATGGTACTGAGGTACCCAGGGTATTGGGGTTCCAGGAGATCCCTATGGGCTGCAGCATTTCTTTTGCCCCCCATAGGGAGCTCTGACAATTCTTACACAGGCCTGCCAGTGCAGCCTGCGTGAAATAAAGTCCACGTTATTTCACAGCTGTAGGAAGTTGCCTCTGTATGCACTATTTCAGTAAGTAATAGTATGCACAGAGTCCAAGGGTTCCCCTTAGAGGTAAGATAGTGGCAAAAAGAGATTATACTAATGCTCTTATTTTGTGGTAGTGTGGTCGAGCAGTAGGCTTATCAAAGGAGTAGTGTTAAGCATTTGTTGTACACACACAAGCAATAAATGAGGAACACACACTCAAAGACAATTCCACGCCAATAGGTTTTTGTATAGAAAAATATATTTTCTTAGCTTATTTTAAGAACCACAGGTTAAAATTTTACATGTAATACTTCAAATGAAAGGTATTGCAGGTAGGTACTTTAGGAACTTTGAATAATCAAAATAGCATATATACTTTTCACATAAATCACATATAGCTATTTTAAAACTAGACACTAAGTGCAATTTTCACAGTTCCTAGGGGGAGTAAGAGTTTGTCAGTTCTTGCAGGTAAGTAAACCACCTACGGGGTTCAAGTTTGGGTCCAAAGAAGCCCACCGTTGGGGGTTCAGAGCAACCCCAAAGTTACCACACCAGCAGCTCAGGGCCGGTCAGGTGCAGAGGTCAAAGTAGTGCCCAAACGCATAGGCTTCAATGGAGAAGGGGGTGCCCCAGTTCCAATCTGCCAGCAGGTAAGTACCCGCGTCCTCGGAGGGCAGACCAGGGGGGTTTTGTAGGGCACCGGGGGGGACACAAGTTAGCACAGAAAGTACACCCTCAGCGGCACAGGGGCGGCCGGGTGCAGTGTGCAAACACGCGTCGGGTTTCCAATAGAAATCAATGGGAGACCAAGGGGTCTCTTCAGCGATGCAGGCAGGCAAGGGGGGGCGGGGCTCCTCGGGGTAGCCACCACCTAGGCAAGGGAGAGGGCCTCCTGGGGGTCACTCCTGCACTGGAGTTCCGATCTTTCAAGTCCTGGGGGTTGCGGGTGCAGAGTCTTTACCAGGCGTCGGGATCTGGAAAGCAGGCAGTCACGGTCAGGGGGAGCCTCGGGATTCCCTCTGCAGGCGTCGCTGTGGGGGCTCAGGAGGGGCAACTCTGGCTACTCACGGTCTCGCAGTCGCCGGGGAGTCCTCCCTGAAGTGTTGTTTCTCCACAAGTCGAGCCGGGGGCGTCGGGTGCAGAGTAGCAAGTCTCACGCTTCCGGCGGGAAACGCAAGTTGTTTTAAAGTTGCTCCTTTGAAACAAAGTTGCAGTCTTGGGTGAACAGAGCCGCTGTCCTCTGGAGTTTCTTGGTCCTTCTAGAGCAGGGCACTCCTCTGAGGATTCAGAGGTTGCTGGTCCCTGGGGAGAGCGTCGCTGGAGCAGTGTATTTAGAAGGGGGGAGACAGGCCAGTAGAGCTGGGGCCAAAGCAGTTGGTGTCTCCATCTTCTCTGCAAGGTTTTTCAGCTTAGCAGTCCTCTTCTTCTTATGTTGCAGGAATCTGAGTTCCTAGGTTCAGGGGAGCCCCTAAATACAGATTTTAGGGGTGTGTTTAGGTCTCGGAGGGCAGTAGCCAATGGCTACTAGCCCTGAGGGTGGCTACACCCTCTTTGTGCCTCCTCCCAAGGGGAGGGGGTCACATTCCTATCCCTATTGGGGGAATCCTCCATCTGCAAGATGGAGGATTTCTAAAAGTCAGAGTCACCTCAGCTCAGGTTGCCTTAGGGGCTGTCCTGACTGGCCAGTGATGACTCCTTGTTTTTCTCATTATCTCCTGCGGCCTTGCCGCCAAAAGTGGGGCCGTGGCCGGAGGAGGCGGGCAACTCCACTAGCTGGAATGCCCTGGGGTGCTGTAACAAAGGGGGTGAGCCTTTGAGGCTCACCGCCAGGTGTTACAGTTCCTGCAAGGGGGAGGTGATAAGCATCTCCACCCAGTACAGGCTCTGTTACTAGCCACAGAGTGACAAAGGCACTCTCCCCATGTGGCCAGCAACATGTCTCGAGAGTGGCAGGCTGCTAAAACCAGTCAGCCTACACGGGTAGTTGGTTAAGGTTTCAGGGGGCACCTCTAAGGTGCCCTCTGGGGTGTAGGTTACAATAAAATGGACACTGGCATCAGTGTGCATTTACTGTGCTGAGAAGTTTGATACCAAACTTCACAGTTTTCAGTGTAGCCATTATGGTGCTGTGTAGTTTGTGCATGATAGACTCCCAGACCATATACTCTTATGGCTACCCTGCACTTACAATGGCTAAGGTTTTGCTTAGACACTGTAGGGGCACAGTGCTCATGCACTGGTGCCCTCACCTATGGCATAGTGCACCCTGCCTTAGGGCTGTAAGGCCTGCTAGAGGGGTGACTTATCTATACTGCATAGGCAGTGTGAGGTTGGCATGGCACCCTGAGGGGAGTGCCATTTCGACTTACTCGTTTTGTCCTCACCAGCACACACAAGCTGGCAAGCAGTGTGTCTGTGCTGAGTGAGGGGTCCCCAGGCTGGCATAACATATGCTGCAGCCCTTAGAGACCTTCCCTGGCATCAGGGCCCTTGGTACCAGGGGTACCAGTTACAAGGGACTAACCTGGATGCCAGGGTGTGCCAATTGTGGAAACAAAAGTACAGGTTAGGGAAAGAACACTGGTGCTGGGGCCTGGTTAGCAGGCTTCAGCACACTTTCAAATCAAAACTTAGCATCAGCAAAGGCAAAAAGTCAGGGGGTAACCATGCCAAGGAGGCATTTCCTTACAACAGCCATTTACCACTGCACTTAAGTAACTTATAAGTCACCTATATGTCTAACTTTCACCTGGTGAAGGTTGGGTGCAAAGTTACTTAGTGTGTGGGCACCCTGGCACTAGCCAAGGTGCCCCCACATCGTTCAGGGCAATTTCCCCGGAATTTGTGAGTGCGGGGACACCATTACACGTGTGCACTATACATAGGTCACTACCTATGTACGGCGTCACAATGGTAACTCCGAACATGACCATGTAACATGTCTAAGATCATGGAATTGTCAACCCAATACCATTCTGGTATTGGGGGGACAATTCCATGATCCCCCGGGTCTCTAGCACAGAACCCGGGTACTACGAAACTGCCGTTCCGGGGTTCCCACTGCAGCTGCTGCTGCTGTCAACCCTCAAACAGGATTCTGCCCTCCTGAGGTCCAGGTAGCCCTGGCCCAGGAAGGCAGAACAAAGGATTTACTCTGAGAGAGGGTGTTACACCCTCTCCCTTTGGAAATAGGTGTCAAGGGCTGGGGAGGAGTAGCCTCCCACGGCCTCTGTAAATGCTGTGATGGGCACAGATGGTGCCCATCTCTGCATAAGCCAGTCTACACCGGTTCAGGGATCCCCCAGCCCTGTTCTGGCGCGAAACCGGATAAAGGAAAGGGGAGCGACCACTCCCCTGACCAGTACCTCCCAGGGGAGGTGCCCAGAGCTCCTCCAGTGTGTCCCAGACCCCTACCATCTTGGAAACAGAGGTATAGGGGGCACACTGGACTGCACTGAGTGGCCAGTGCCAGCAGGTGACGTCAAAGACCCCTCTGATAGGCTCTTACCTTTCTTGGTAGCCAATCCTCCTTTCTTGGTAGCCGAACCTCCTTTTCTGGCTATTTAGGGTCTATCCTCTGGGGAATTCTTCAGATAACGAATGAAAGAGCTCACCAGAGTTCCTCTGCATCTCCCTCTTCGACTTCTGCCAAGGATCGACCGCTGACTGCCCCAGGATGCTGGCAAAACCACAACAAAGTAGCAAGACGACTACCAGCAACATTGTAGCGCCTCATCCTGCCGGCTTTCTCGACTGTTTCCTGGTGATGTATGCTCTGGGGGGTCATCTGCCTTCACCCTGCACTGGAAGCCAAGAAGAAATCTCCTGTGGGTCGACGGAATCTTCCACCTGCTAACGCTGGCACCAAAAGACTACATCACCAGTCCTCTGGGTCCCCTCTCATCCTGACGAGCATGGTCCCTGGAACACAGGAACTCCATCCAAGTGACTCCCACAGTCCAGTGACCCTTCAGTCCAGGTTTGGTGGAGATAAGTCCTTGCCTCCCCACGCTAGACTGCAAAGCTGTGTACTGCGTGATTTGCAGCTGCTCCGACTCCTGTGCATTCTTCCAGGATTTCCTTCGTGCACAGCCTAAACTTGATCCCCAGCACTCCAGCCTGCAGTGCTCAACCCTCCGAGTTGGCCACCGGCGTCGTGGGACCCTCCTTTGTGACTCTGAGCCAGCTCCGGTTCACAAATCTTCTAAGTGCCTGTTTGGGTACTTCTGCGGGTGCTGCCTGCTTCTGTGGGGGTTCTCTGAGTTGCAGAGTGCCCCCTTTGTCTCCTCCTCCAAGGGGCGACATCCTGGTCCTTCCTGGTCCTCAGCAGCACCCAAAAACCTCAACCGTGACCCTTGCAGCTAGCAAGGCTTGTTTGTGGTATTTCTGCGGGGAACACTTCTGCAACCTTCATCGCGACGTGGGACATCTTCCATCCAAAGGAGAAGTTCCTAGTCCTCTTCGTTCTTGCAGAATTCCAAGCTTCTTCCATCCGGAGGCAGCTTCCTTGCGCCTTCATCCGGGGTTTCCTGGGCTCCTGCCCCCCCCGGACACTATCGCGACTCTTGGACTTGGTCCCCTTGCCTTGTAGGTCCTCAGGTCCAGGAATCAGCCTTTAGTGCACTGCTGGTGTTTGTTGTTCTTGCAGAATCCCCCTATCACGACTATTGTGCTCTTTTGGGGTAGTAGGTGTACTTTACTCCTACTTTTCAGGGTCTTGGGGTGGGGTATCTTGGACACCCTGCCTGTTTTCTTACAGTCCCATCGACCCTCTACAAGCTCCCATAGGTCTGGGGTCCATTCATGATTCGCATTCCACTTTTGGAGAATATGGTTTGAGGTGCCCCTAGACCTATGTTTGCCTATTGCAACCTATTGTAATTCTACACTGTTTGCATTACTTTTCTGACTCTTACTTACCTGTTTTGGGTTTGTGTACATATAACTTGTGTATATCACTTATCTTCTTACTGAGGGTACTCACTGAGATATTTGGGGCATATTGTCATAAAAATAAAGTACCTTTATTTTTTGTGACTCTGAGTATTGTGTTTTCACATGATATTGTGCATATCATACAAGTGGTATAGTAGGAGCTTTGCGTGTCCCCTAGTTCAGCCTAAGCTGCTTTGCCATAGCTACCTTCTATCAGCCTAAGCTGCTAGAAACACCTCTATTCTACTTATAAGGGATAACTGGGCCTGGCACAGGGTGTAAGTAACTTTGGTACCCACTACAAGCCAGGCCAGCCTCCTACAGCCCCTGTCCTCCAAACCAAGATGGATGACTCTGCAAGGAGGGGGTCACCTCAGCTCTGGACACCTTAGGGGTGGTCCTGGCTGGGGTGGTCACTCCTCCCTGCTAGGGGAAAAATCTTCACCAGCTGAAGTGCCCTGGAGCACTGTAACCCGAGGCTTGAGTCTTTGAGGCTCACTGCCAGGTGTTACAGTTCCTGCAGGGGGAGGTGTGAAGCACCTCCACCCAGGACAGCCTCCGTTTCTGACCACAGAGTGCACAAAGGCACTCACCCCATGTGGTGAGGAACTTGTCGGAAAGTGAGAGGCTGGCACAGACTGGTTAGTCCTACACTAGCAGTTGTGCTAACATACAGGGGGCATCTCTAAAGATTCCCTTTGTGTGCATTTTTTCAATAAATCCCACACTGGCATCAGTGGCTACACTGCACTTACAATGTGTAAGAATGGACTTAGACACTGTTGAGGCATATTGCTCATGCAGCTATGGCTTAACCTGTGGTATAGTGTACCCTGTGTTAGGGCTGTAAGGCCTGCTAGAGGGGTGAATTACCTACTCCTGAAAGGGTTGCATGTCAACTTTGTCTTTTTATCCCCACCAGCACACACAAGCTGAAAGGCAGTGTGCATGTGCTGAGTGAGTGGTCCCTAGGGTGGCATAATACATGCTGCAGCCCTTAGTGACCTTCCCTGGCCACAGGGCCCTTGGTTCTATGGGTACCTTTTACAAGGGACTTTACTGTGTACCAGGGCTGTGCCAATTGTGGAAACAAAGGTACAATTTTAGGGAAAGAACACTGGTGCTGAGGCCTGGTTAGCAGGGTCACAGCACACTTTAAATCAAACTTTGCATCAACACTAGGCAAAACGTGGGGGGGGAACCATGCCAACAGTGGCACTTTCCTACACAACCCCCTCCCAAATTAAAGAGGATTAGACTAACCTTTTCCAAAAGAGTCTTCGTTGTCTAAGTGAAAGAACCTGGAAAGGCCATCTGCATTGGCATGGGCAGTCCCAGGTCTTTGTTCCACTACAAAGTCCATTCCCTGAAGGGATGTGGACCACCTCAAATCACCTTTCATTTGCATTAGCCATTTGAGAGGTCTGTGGTCAGTTTGAACAACAAATTGAGTGCCAAACATGTATGGCCTCAGCTTCTTCAGGGACCAAACCACAGCAAAGGCCTCCCTCTCAATGGCAGTCCAATGCTGCTCCCTGGGGAGTAATCTCCTGCTACTGGAAGCAACAGGCTGGTCAAGGCCATCATCATTGGTTGGGACAGGACTGCTCCTATCCCATGTTCAGAGGCATCTGTCTGCACAATGAACTGCCAAGAATAATCTGGAGCTTTAAGAACCGGTGCTGAGCACATTGCTTCTTTCAGGGTGTCAAAGGCCTTTTGACAGTCAAGGGTCCAGTTTACCTTCCTTGGCATCTCCTTTGAGGTCAGTTCAGTGAAGGAAGTCACAATGGACCAAATTCCCTTCACAAACCCACTGTGGTACCCAGTCTAGCCAAGGAATGCCCTGACTTGAGTCTGGGTTTTTGGAGCTTCCCAGTCCAGAATTGTCTGGATCTTGGGTTGTAAAGGTTGCACTTGGACTCAAATTACAAGGTGGCTACAGGAGGCTGGCCTGGCTCATAGTGGGTGCCGTGTGGTACTTACACCTTGTGCCAGGTCCAGTTATCCCTTATTAGTAGAAAAGAGGTGTTTCTAGCAGCTTAGGCTGATAGAAGGTAGCTATGGCAAAGCAGCTTAGCCTGAACTAGGAGACATGCAAAGCTCCTACCATACCACTTATATCATATAGCACAATATCAGAAGAAAACACAATACTCAGAGTTACTAAAAATAAAGGTACTTTATTTTAGTGACAATATGCCAAAAGTATCTCAGTGGATACCCTCACTTAGGAGGTAAGTAATATACACAATTTATATGTACACAAACCCAAAACAGGTAAGTAACAGTAAGAAAAGTAGTGCTAACAACGGGATGCAATAGGTAGACATAGGCCTAGGGGCAACACAAACCATATACTCCAAAAGTGGAATGCGAATCACGAATGGACCCCAGGCCTATGGGAGATTGTAGAGGGTCGCTGAGACTGTGAGAAAACAGTAAGGGTGTCCAAAATACCCCACCCCAAGACCCTGAAAAGTAGGAATAAAGTTACCCTACTACCCCAGAAAGACAGTATAGTCATGATAGGGGATTCTGCAAGAACCACAACTGCTACCAAAGCACTGAAAACGGATTCCTGGACCTGAGGACCTGTAAAAGAAGGGGACCAAGTCCAAGAGTCATGCAAGTGTCCAGGGGGGGCAGGAGCCCACCAAACCCCAGAAGGTGGTGCAAAAGGGCTGCCTCCGGGTGGAAGAAGCCGAAGATTCTGCAACAACGGATGGTGC
This sequence comes from Pleurodeles waltl, assembly GCF_031143425.1. Taxonomy (NCBI): domain Eukaryota; kingdom Metazoa; phylum Chordata; class Amphibia; order Caudata; family Salamandridae; genus Pleurodeles; species Pleurodeles waltl. The sequence continues at coordinate 422,737,554 of NC_090446.1, forward strand.
CAGGAACTTCCCCTTTGGTGAGAAGATGTCCAACGGCGTGCTGGAGGTTGCAGAAGTGTTTCCACGCAAAAATACCGCAAACAAGACTTTCTAGCTGCAACAGTCGCAGTTGAGGGTTTTGGGTGCTGCTGGGGCCCAGGCAGGACCAGGAGGTCGCCCCTTGGAGGAGGAGACAGAGGGATCGCTTAGGAACTCGGAGAGCCACCACAGAAGCAGGCAGCACCCACAGAAGTACCGGAACAGGCACTGAGAAGATCTGAGGACAACAGTCGACTCAGAGTCACAAAGGAGGGTCCCACGACGTCGGAGTCCAACTCAGCAAGTTGGGCAATGCAGGACAGAGTGCTGGGGAACCAGGCTGGGCTGTGCACAAAGGAATCCTTGGAAAAGTGCACAGAAGCCGGAGCAGCTGCAAATCACGCAGTACACAGGTTTGATGTCTGGCGTGGGGAGGCAAGGACTTACCTCCACCAAATTTGGAAAGAAGGGCCACTGGACTGTGGGAGACACTTGGACCCAGCTCCTGTGTTCCACGGACCACGCTCGGCAGGATGAGAGGGGACCCAGAGGACCGGTGATGCAGTCTTTTGGTGCCTGCGTTAGCAGGGGGAAGATTCCGTCGACCCACAGGAGATCTCTTCTTGGCTTCCAGTGCAGGGTGAAGGCAGACAGCCCTCAGAGCATGCACCACCAGGGAATAGTCGAGAAAGCCGGCAGGATGAGGCCCTACAATATTGCTGGTGGTAGTCTTGCTACTTTGTTGCGGTTTTGCAGGCGTCCTGGAGCAGTCAGCGGTCGATCCTTGGCAGAAGTCGAAGAGGGAAGTGCAGAGGAACTCTGGTGAGCTCTTGCATTCGTTATCTGAGGAACAGCCCAGAGGAGGGACCCTAAATAGCCAAAAAAGGAGGTTTTGCTACTAAGAAAGGAGGCTTGGCTACTGAAAGAGTTAAGCACCTATCAGGAGGGGTCTCTGACGTCACCTACTGGCATTGGCCACTCAGAGCTGTCCATTGTGCCCCAACACCTCTGAATCCAAGATGGCACAGGTCTGGGACACACTGGAGCAGCTCTGGGCACCTCCCCTGGGAGGTGCAGGACAGGGAAGTGGTCACTCTCCTTTCCTTTGTCCAGTTTCGCGCCAGAGCAGGGCTGGGGGATCCCTGAACCGGTGCAGACTGGCTTATGCAGAGATGGGCACCATCTGTGCCCATCAAAGCATTTCCAGAGGCTGGGGGAGGCTACTCCTCCCCAGCCCTTCACACCTATTTCCAAAGGGAGAGGGTGTAACACCCTCTCTCAGAGGAAATCCTTTGTTCTGGCTTCCTAGGACTGGGCTGCCTGGACCCCAGGAGGGCAGAAACCTGTCTGAGGGGTTGGCAGCAGCAGCTGCAGTGGAGACCCCGGAAAGGCATTTTGGCAGTACCCGGGTTCTGTGCTAGAGACCCGGGAATACATGGAATTGTCCCCCCCAATACCAGAATGGTATTGGGATGACAATTCCATGATCTTAGACATGTTACATGGCCATGTTCGGAGTTACCATTGTGACGCTATGCATAGGTAGTTATCTATGTATAGTGCACACGTGTAATGGTGTCCCCGCCCTCACAAAGTCTGGGGAATTTGCCCTGAACGATGGGTGCCCACACACAAATTAACTTGGCACCTAACATTCACCAAGTGAGGGTTATATATATAGGTGACTTATAAGTTACTTATGTGCAGTGAAAATGGCTGTGAAATAACGTGGACGTTATTTCGCTCAGGCTGCAGTGGCAGTCCTGTGTAAGAATTGTCTGAGCTCTCTATCGGTGGCAAAAGAAATGCTGCAGCCCATAGGGATCTCCTGGAACCCCAATACCCTGGGTACCTAGGTACCTTATACAAAGGAAATAAGGTATAGGAGGCTGGCCTGGCTTGTAGTGGGTACCAGAGGTACTTACACCTTGTTCCAGGTCCACTTATCCCTTATTAGTGTAGAAGAGGTGTTTCTAGCAGCTTAGACTGATAGAAGGTAGTTATGGAAAAGCAGCTTACGCTGAACTAGGAGACATGTAAAGCTCCTACTATACCACGGGTGTCATATGCATAATATCATAAGAAAACACAATACACAGAAGTACTAAAAATAAAGGTACTTTATTTTTATGACAATATGCCAAAAGTATCTCAGTGAGTACCCTCAGTATGGGGATAAGATATATACACAAGATATATGTACACAAACCAAAATTATGCAGGTAATAGCAAGAAAAGTAATGCAAGCAGCGTAAGGTTACAATAGATTGCAAAAGGAGCACATAGGGATAGGGGCAACACAAACCATATACTCCAAAAGTGGAATGCGAACCACGAATGGACCCCAAACCTATGTGAGCTTGTAGAAGGTCGCTGGGACTGTAAGAAAACAGTGAGGGTTAGAAAAATAGCCCACCCCAAGACCCTGAAAGGTAGGTGTAAAGTGCACCTACTGCCCCCGAGAGAGCACAGAAGTCGTGATAGGGGGATTCTGCAGGAAGAACAAACACCAGCAATGCAACAACAGTGGATTTCCGGACCAGAGTACCTGTAAGACAAGGGGACCAAGTACAATAGTCGCAACAGTGTCGAGAGTGGGCAGTAGCCCAAGAAATGCCAGCTGAGGGTGCAAGGAAGCTGCGACCGGATGGAAGAAGCTTGGAGTTCTGCAAGAAAGAAAAGAGCTAGGGACTTCTCCTTTGGAAGCCAGATGTCCCACGTCGCGATGAAGCTTGCAGAGGTGTTTCCAAGCAGAAAGACCGCAAACAAGCCTTGCTAGCTGCAAGGGTCGCGGTAGAGGTTTTTGGGTGCTGCTGTGGCCCAGGAGGGACCAGAATGTCGCCACTTGGAGGAGGAGACAGAGGGGGCGCCCAGCAACTCAGGGAGCCCTCACAGAAGCAGGCAGCACCCGAGGAAGTACCTGAACAGGCACTTGGAAGTAAAGTGAACCGGAGTCCACGCAGAGTCACAAAAGGAAGTCCCACGACGCCGGAGGACAACTCAGAAGGTTGTGCACTGCAGGATAGAGTGTCGGGGACCCAGGCTTGGCTGTGCACGAAGGAAATCCTGGAAGAGTGCACAGGAGCCGGAGCAGCTTGAAATCACGTGGTACCCAGCAATGCAGTCTAGCGTGGGGAGGCAAGGACTTACCTCCACCAAACTTGGACTGAAGAGTCACTGGACTGTGGGAGTCACTTGGACAGAGTTGCTGAGTTCCTGGGACCACGCTTGTCGGGCTGAGAGGGGACCCAGAGGACCAGTGATGCAGTCTTTTGGTGCCTGCATTAGCAGGGGGAAGATTCCGTCGATCCACTGGAGATTTCTTCAGAGCTCCTGGTGCAGGGAGGAGGCAGGCTACCCCCAGAGCATGCACAACCTGGATACAGTCGAGAAATCCAGCAGGATGAGGCGATACAAGGTTGCTAGTAGTCGTCTTGCTACTTTGTTGCGGTTTTGCAGGCATCCTGAGCAGTCAGCAATCGATCCTTTGGCAGAAGGTGAAGAGGGAGATGCAGAGGAACTCTGGTGAGCTCTTGCATTCGTTATCTAAAGAATTCCCCAAAGCAAAGACCCTAAATAGCCAGAAAAGGAGGTTTGGCTACCAAGGAAGGAGGATTGGCTACCAAGACAGGTAAGAGCCTATCAGAAGGAGTCTCTGACGTCACCTGCTGGCACTGGCCACTCAGAGCAGTCCAGTGTGTCCCCAGCACCTCTAAATCCAAGATGGCAGAGGTCTGGGACACACTGGAGGAGCTCTGGGCACCTCCCCTGGGAGGTGCAGGTCAGGGGAGTGGTCACTCCCCTTTCCTTTGTCCAGTTTCGTGCCAGAGCAGGGCTGGGGGATCCCTGAACCAGTGTAGACTGGCATATGCAGAGATGGGCAGCATCTGTGCCCATCAAAGCATTTCCAGAGGCTGGGGGAGGCTACTTCTCCCCAGCCCTCACACCTATTTCCAAAGGGAGAGGGTGTTACACCCTCTCTCAGAGGACGTCCTTTGTTCTGCCTTCCTGGGCCAGGGCTGCCTGGACCCCAGGAGGGCAGAAACCTGTCTGAGGGGTTGGCAGCAGCAGCAGTGGATACCCCAGAAAGGCAGTTTGGCAGTACCCAGTGTAGGAGGCTGGACTGGCTTGTAGTGAGTACCAAGGGGTACTTGCACCTTGCACCAGGCCCAGTTATCCCTTATTAGTGTATAGGGTGTCTAGCAGCTTAGGCTGATAGATAATGGTAGCTTAGCAGAGCAGCTTAGGCTGAACTAGGAGACGTGTGAAGCTACTACAGTACCACTTAGTGTCATATGCACAATATCATAAGAAAACACAATACACAGTTATACTAAAAATAAAGGTACTTTATTTTTATGACAATATGCCAAAGTATCTCAGAGTGTACCCTCTGTGAGAGGATAGGAAATATACACAAGATATATATACACAATAGCAAAAATATGCAGTATAGTCTTAGAAAACAGTGCAAACAATGTATAGTTACAATAGGATGCAATGGGGACACATAGGGATAGGGGCAACACAAACCATATACTCCAAAAGTGGAATGCGAACCACGAATGGACCCCAAACCTATGTGACCTTGTAGAGGGTCGCTGGGACTATTAGAAAATAGTGAGAGTTAGGAAAATAACCCTCCCCAAGACCCTGAAAAGTGAGTGCAAAGTGCACTAAAGTTCCCCAAAGGACAAAGAAGTTGTGATAGGGGAATAAGGCAGGAAAGACACACACCAACAATGCAACAACGCTGGATTTCCAATCTGGGGTACCTGTGGAACAAGGGGACCAAGTCCAAAAGTCACAAGCAAGTCGGAGATGGGCAGATGCCCAGGAAATGCCAGCTGCGGGTGCAAAGAAGCTTCTACTGGACAGGAGAAGCTGCGGTTTCTGCAGGAACGCAAAGGGCTAGAGACTTACTGTAGGAAGTTGGCTCTGTATGTGCTATTTCAAAGTAAGGAATAGCATGCACAGAGTCCAAGGGTTCCCCTTAGAGGTAAAATAGTGGTAAAAATAGATAATACTAATGCTCTATTTTGTGGTAGTGTGGTCGAGCAGTAGGCTTATCCAAGGAGTAGTGTTAAGCATTTGTTGTACATACACATAGACAATAAATGAGGTACACACACAGAGACAAATCCAGCCAATAGGTTTTGTTATAGAAAAATATCTTTTCTTAGTTTATTTTAAGAACCACAGGTTCAAATTTAACATGTAATAGCTTGTTTGAAAGGTATTGCAGGTAAGTACATTAGGAACTTTAAATCATAAAAATTGCATGTATACTTTTCAAGTTATTGACCAATAGCTGTTTTAAAAGTGGACACAGTGCAATTTTCACAGTTCCTAGGGGAGGTAAGTTTTTGTTAGTTTTACCAGGTAAGTAAGACACTTACAGGGTTCAGTTCTTGGTCCAAGGTAGCCCACCGTTGGGGGTTCAGAGCAACCCCAAAGTCACCACACCAGCAGCTCAGGGCCGGTCAGGTGCAGAGTTCAAAGTGGTGCCCAAAACACCTAGGCTAGAATGGAGAGAAGGGGGTGCCCCGGTTCCGGTCTGCTTGCAGGTAAGTACCCACGTCTTCGGAGGGCAGACCAGGGGGGTTTTGTAGGGCACCGGGGGGGGACACAAGCCCACACAGAAATTTCACCCTCAGCAGCGCGGGGGCGGCCGGGTGCAGTGTAGAAACAGGCGTCGGGTTCGCAATGTTAGTCTATGAGAGATCTCGGGATCTCTTCAGTGTTGCAGGCAGGCAAGGGGGGGGTTCCTCGGGGAAACCTCCACTTGGGCAAGGGAGAGGGACTCCTGGGGGTCACTTCTCCAGTGAAAGTCCGGTCCTTCAGGTCCTGGGGGCTGCGGGTGCAGGGTCTCTCCCAGGCGTCGGGACTTTGGATTCAAAGAGTCGCGGTCAGGGGAAGCCTCGGGATTCCCTCTGCAGGCGGCGCTGTGGGGGCTCAGGGGGGACAGGTTTTGGTACTCACAGTATCAGAGTAGTCCTGGGGTCCCTCCTGAGGTGTTGGATCTCCACCAGCCGAGTCGGGGTCGCCGGGTGCAGTGTTGCAAGTCTCACGCTTCTTGCGGGGAGCTTGCAGGGTTCTTTCAAGGCTGCTGGAAACAAAGTTGCAGCCTTTCTTGGAGCAGGTCCGCTGTCCTCAGGAGTTTCTTGTCTTTTCGAAGCAGGGGCAGTCCTCAGAGGATGTCGAGGTCGCTGGTCCCTTTGGAAGGCGTCGCTGGAGCAGGATCTTTGGAAGGCAGGAGACAGGCCGGTGAGTTTCTGGAGCCAAGGCAGTTGTCGTCTCCTGGTCTTCCTCTGCAGGGGTTTTCAGCTAGGCAGTCCTTCATCTTGTAGTTGCAGGAATCTAATTTTCTAGGGTTCAGGGTAGCCCTTAAATACTAAATTTAAGGGCGTGTTTAGGTCTGGGGGGTTAGTAGCCAATGGCTACTAGCCCTGAGGGTAGGTAGACCCTCTTTGTGCCTCCTCCCAAGGGGAGGGGGTCACAATCCTAACCCTATTGGGGGAATCCTCCATCTGCAAGATGGAGGATTTCTAAAAGTTAGAGTCACTTCAGCTCAGGACACCTTAGGGGCTGTCCTGACTGGCCAGTGACTCTTCCTTGTTTTTCTCATTATTTTCTCCGGCCTTGCCGCCAAAAGTGGGGCCTGGCCGGAGGGGGCGGGCAACTCCACTAGCTGGAGTGTCCTGCTGGGTTGGCACAAAGGAGGTGAGCCTTTGAGGCTCACCGCCAGGTGTGACAATTCCTGCCTGGGGGAGGTGTTAGCATCTCCACCCAGTGCAGGCTTTGTTACTGGCCTCAGAGTGACAAAGGCACTCTCCCCATGGGGCCAGCAACATGTCTCGGTTTGTGGCAGGCTGCTAAAACTAGTCAGCCTACACAGATAGTCGGTTAAGTTTCAGGGGGCACCTCTAAGGTGCCCTCTGGGGTGTATTTTACAATAAAATGTACACTGGCATCAGTGTGCATTTATTGTGCTGAGAAGTTTGATACCAAACTTCCCAGTTTTCAGTGTAGCCATTATGGTGCTGTGGAGTTCGTGTTTGACAAACTCCCAGACCATATACTCTTATGGCTACCCTGCACTTACAATGTCTAAGGTTTTGTTTAGACACTGTAGGGGTACCATGCTCATGCACTGGTACCCTCACCTATGGTATAGTGCACCCTGCCTTAGGGCTGTAAGGCCTGCTAGAGGGGTGTCTTACCTATACTGCATAGGCAGTGAGAGGCTGGCATGGCACCCTGAGGGGAGTGCCATGTCGACTTACTCGTTTTGTCCTCACTAGCACACACAAGCTGGCAAGCAGTGTGTCTGTGCTGAGTGAGAGGTCTCCAGGGTGGCATAAGACATGCTGCAGCCCTTAGAGACCTTCCTTGGCATCAGGGCCCTTGGTACTAGAAGTACCAGTTACAAGGGACTTATCTGGCTGCCAGGGTCTGCCAATTGTGGATACAAAAGTACAGGTTAGGGAAAGAACACTGGTGCTGGGGCCTGGTTAGCAGGCCTCAGCACACTTTCAATTGTAAACATAGCATCAGCAAAGGCAAAAAGTCAGGGGGCAACCATGCCAAGGAGGCATTTCCTTACACTTCCCCTTTGGAGGACGGATCCCTCTCGCCTTGTAGAGTCGTGCAGAAGTGTTTTCCCGCCGAAAGAACGCCAACAAGCCTTGCTAGCTGCAAATCGTGCGGTTAGCGTTTTTGGACGCTGCTGTGGCCCAGGAGGGACCAGGAGGTCGCAAATTGGACCAGGAGGTAGAGGGGACGTCGAGCAAGACAAGGAGCCCTCTTAGCAGCAGGTAGCACCCGGAGAAGTGCCAGAAACAGGCACTACGAGGATGCGTGAAACGGTGCTCACCCGAAGTTACACAAAGGAGTCCCACGTCGCCGGAGACCAACTTAGAAAGTCGTGCAATGCAGGTTAGAGTGCCGTGGACCCAGGCTTGGCTGTGCACAAAGGATTTCCGCCGGAAGTGCACAGGGGCCGGAGTAGCTGCAAAAGTCGCGGTTCCCAGCAATGCAGTCTAGCGAGGTGAGGCATGGACTTACCTCCACCAAACTTGGATTGAAGACTCACTGGACTGTGGGAGTCACTTGGACAGAGTTGCTGGATTCGAGGGACCTCGCTCGTCGTGCTGAGAGGAGACCCAAGGGACCGGTAATGCAGCTTTTTGGTGCCTGCGGTTGCAGGGGGACGATTCCGTGGACCCACAGGAGATTTCTTCGGAGCTTCTAGTGCAGAGAGGAGGCAGACTACCCCCACAGCATGCACCACCAGGAAAACAGTCGAGAAGGCGGCAGGATCAGCGTTACAGAGTTGCAGTAGTCGTCTTAGCTACTATGTTGCAGTTTTGCAGGCTTCCAGCGCGGTCAGCAGTCGATTCCTTGGCAGAAAGTGAAGAGAGAGATGCAGAGGAACTCGGATGAGCTCTTGCATTCGTTATCTAAGGAATCCCAAGAGACAGAGACCCTAAATAGCCAGAAAAGAGGGTTTGGCTACCTAGGAGAGAGGATAGGCTAGCAACACCTGAAGGAGCCAATCACAAGGGGTCTCTGACGTCACCTGGTGGCACTGGCCACTCAGAGCAGTCCAGTGTGCCAGCAGCACCTCTGTTTCCAAGATGGCAGAGGTCTGGAGCACACTGGAGGAGCTCTGGGCACCTCCCAGGGGAGGTACAGGTCAGGGGAGTGGTCACTCCCCTTTCCTTTGTCCAGTTTCGCGCCAGAGCAGGGCTAAGGGGTCCCCTGAACCGGTGTAGACTGGCTTATGCAGAATTGGGCACATCTGTGCCCAAGAAAGCATTCCCAGAGGCTGGGGGAGGCTACTCCTCCCCTGCCTTCACACCATTTTCCAAAGGGAGAGGGTGTAACACCCTCTCTCAGAGGAAGTCCTTTGTTCTGCCATCCTGGGCCAGGCCTGGCTGGACCCCAGGAGGGCAGATGCCTGTCTGAGGGGTTGGCAGCAGCAGCAGCTGCAGTGAAACCCCGGGAAAGGCAGTTTGGCAGTACCAGGGTCTGTGCTACAGACCACTGGGATCATGGGATTGTGCCAACTATGCCAGGATGGTATAGAGGGGGCAATTCCATGATCATAGACATATTACATGGCCATATTCGGAGTTACCATTGTGAAGCTACATATAGGTAGTGACCTATATGTAGTGCACGCGTAATGGTGTCCCGCACTCACAAAGTCCGGGGAATTGGCCCTGAACAATGTGGGGGCACCTTGGCTAGTGCCAGGGTGCCCTCACACTAAGTAACTTAGCACCCAACCTTTACCAGGTAAAGGTTAGACAAATAGGTGACTTATAAGTTACTTAAGTGCAGTGTAAAATGGCTGTGAAATAACGTGGACGTTATTTCACTCAGGCTGCAGTGGCAGGCCTGTGTAAGAATTGTCAGAGCTCCCTATGGGTGGCAAAAGAAATGCTGCAGCCCATAGGGATCTCCTGGAACCCCAATACCCTGGGTACCTCAGTACCATATACTAGGGAATTATAAGGGTGTTCCAGTAAGCCAATGTAAATTGGTAAAATTGGTCACTAGCCTGCTAGTGACAATTTGTAAAGAGAGAGCATAACCACTGAGGTTCTGGTTAGCAGAGCCTCAGTGAGACAGTTAGGCATCACACAAGGAACACATACCTATAGGTCACAAACTTATGAGCACTGGGGTCCTGACTAGCAGGGTCCCAGTGACACATAACAAACATACTGAAAACATAGGGTTTTCACTATGAGCACTGGTCCCTGGCAAGCAGGATACCAGTGAGACAGTGAAAACACCCTGACATACACTCACAAACAGGCCCAAAGTGGGGGTAACAAGGCTAGAAAGAGGCTACTTTCTCACACCCAGGTACTATGTTAGAGACCTGGGGGATCATGGAATTGTCTCCCCAATGCCAGAACTGCATTGGGGTGACAATTCCATGATCTTAGACATGTTACATGGCCATGTTCAGAGTTACCATTGTGACGCTATACATAGCTAGTGACCTATGTGTAGTGCACGCGTGCAATGGTGTCCCCGCACTCACAAAGTCCAGGGAATTTGCCCTGAACGATGTGGTGGCACCTTGGCTAGTGCCAGGGTGCCCACACACTAAGTAACTTTGCACCCAACCTTCACCAGATGAAGTTTAGACATATAGGTGACTTATAAGTTACTTATGTGCAGTGGTAAATGGCTGTGAAATAACGTGGACGTTATTTCACTCAGGCTGCACTGGCAGGCCTGTGTAAGAATTGCCGGAGCTCCCTATGGGTGGCAAAAGAAATGCTGCAGCCCATAGGGATCTCCTGGAACCCCAATACCCTGGGTACCTCAGTACCATATACAAGGGAATTATATGGGTGTACCAGTATGCCAATGTGAATTGGTAAATTTAGTCACTAGCCTGTTAGTGATAAATTTGGAAAGCACAGAGAGCATAACCAATGAGGTTCTGGTTAGCAGAGCCTCAGTGAGACAGTTAGACATCACACAGGGAACACATACAAGACACATACTTATGGGCACTGGGGCCCTGCCTGGCAAGGTCCCAGTGACACAGACTAATACAACATATATACAGTGAAATATGGGGGTAACATGTCAGGCAAGATGGTACTTTCCTACATAAGGGTGTTCCAGTGTGCCAATGAGAATTGGTAAAATTAGTCACTAGGTTGCAGTGACGATTTTAAAGCAAAGAGAGAGCGTAAACACTGAGGTTCTGGTTAGCAGAGCCTCAGTGATACAGTTAGGCACCACACAGGGAACACATATAGGCCACAAACTTATGAGCACTAGGGTCCTGGCTAGCAGGATCCCAGGGACACATAACAAACACACTGACAACATAGGGTTTTCACTATGAGCACTGGGCCCTGGCTAGCAGGATCCCAGTGAGACAGCAAAAACACCCTGACATATACTCACAAACAGGCCAAAAGTGGGGGTAACAAGGCTAGAAAGAGGCTACCTTCCTACAGTGTCCCAGGTATACAACTGTGCCCTGCCCTATCTGGCAATTGGATGCTTTGATGGAGAGGCCTGCTGTTTGCAAGGCCTGCAAAACCTTCCCCAGATGGACAAGGTGATCCTGCCGGCTGGAGCTAAAGACAGCAATATCATCTAGATGTGCTGCACTAAAGACTCCAAGCCAGCAAGGACGTGATTCACCAACCTTTGCAAGGTGGCATGGGCATTCTTTAAACCAAAGCGTTTAACAGTGAACTGATAATGCCCATCAGGTGTAGAGAATGCTGTCTTTTCTGAGGCTCCAGGTGCAATCCCACTTTGCCAGTACCCTGTAATTAAGTCATAGGTACTTGGAAATGTGGCTGCACCTAACTTGTCAATTAATTCATATGCTCTGGGTATGGGGTGTGCTTCTGTCTTAGTGACAGAATTGAATCCTCTATAGTCCACACGGGACTGTTACAGTGCTATTTACCCCTAACTCCAGCATCTTGTGGACTTCCACTTTGAAGCCCGCTTTGAGTTGGTCACATTGTCTACAGATTTTGTTCTTGACAGGTAACCTATCCCCTGTATCCACATCATGGGTACACAGGTGTGTCTGACCAGGGGTCAAGGAGAAGAGCTGACCATACTTCTGTAGGACTTGCCTGCAGTCAGCTTGCTGTTGGCCAGAGAGGGTGTCTGAATAGACAACTCCATCTACAGATCCATCTTTAGGGTCAGTTGAGAGGAGGTCAGGGAGAGGTTCACTCTCTGCTTCCTATCAGTAACCATCAGCATAGTTAAGTCTGCCCTATCATTAAAGAGTTTCAGGCGGGTAGCATGAATCACCCTCTTGAGTGTCCTGCTAGTGCCCAGGTCCACTAAGTAAGTAACCTGACTCTAGGACTGGGTAATGGCCCCTATCTGTCCTTAAGTGCCTTGGGAGCCACAGGCTCTAAAACACAGACTTTCTGGCCTGGCTGTAATTCAACCACTGTAGCCTTTTGGTCATACCACAACTTCTGGAGTTGTTGGCTGACCTTAAGGTTTTTTGGATGCTTCTGCATGCTTCGGAAGATCTACAAATGGATCTCCACGGAAACCAGAAGAACAGTCACCCAAGCCCTCATAAGCAGCAAACTGGACAACAGCAATGCCCTCTACGTGGGAACCACACCCAAACTCCAGAAAAGACTGCAACGCATCCACAACGCCTCAGCACGCCTCATCCTGGACATCCCCTGCTACTGCCACATCACAGTCCACTTGAGAGACCTCCATTGGCTCCCCATCAACAAGAGAATCACCTTCAAACTCCTCACCCAAACTCACAAGGCACTGCTGTAGGAAAGTACCATCTTGCCTAGCATGTTACCCCCATTTTTACTGTATGTATGTTTGTTTTTGCCTATGTGTCACTGGGATCCTGCTAGTCAGGACTTCAATGCTTATAAAGTATGCCCTGTAGGTGTTCCCTGTGTGGTGCCTAACTATCACTGAGGCTCCGCTAACCAGAACCTCAGTGTTAAACTCTCTCTGCTGTTAAAATTATGACTGCAGGCTAGTGACTAATTTTACCAATTCTAATTGGCACACTGGAACACCCTTATAATTCCCTTGTATATGGTACCTAGGAACCCAGGGTATTGGGGTTCCAGGAGATCCCAATGGGCTGCAGCATTTGTTTTGCCACCCATAGGGAGCTCAGACAATTCTTACACAGGACTGCCACTGCAGACTGAGTGAAATAATGTCCACGTTATTTCACAACCATTTTACACTGCACTTAAGTAACTTATAAGCCACGTATATGTCTAACCCTCACTTAGTGAAGGGTAGGTGCAAAGTTACTTAGTGTGTGGGAACCCTGGCACTAGCCAAGGTGCCCCCACATTGTTCAGGGCAAATTCCCCGGACTTTGTGAGTGCGGGGACACCATTACACACGTGCACTACATATAGATCAATACCTATATGTAGCGTCACAATGGTAACTCCGAACATGGCCATGTAACATGTCTAGGATCGTGGAATTGTCACCCCAATACCATTCTGGTATTGGAGGGACAATTCCATGCATCCCCGGGTCTCCAGCATAGAGCCTGGGTACTGCCAAACTAACTTTCCGGGGTGTTCTCTGCAGCTACCACTGCTGCCAACCCTCAGACAGGTTTCTGCCCCCCTGGAGCCTGGGCAGCTCAGTCCCAGGAAGGCAGAACAAAGGATTTCCTCTGAGAGAGGGTGTTACACCCTCTCCCTTTGGAAATAGGTGTGAAGGGCCTAGGAGGAGTAGCCTCCCCTAGCCTCTGGAAATGCTTTGAAGGGCACAAATGGTGCCCTCCTTGCATAAGCCAGTCTACACCGGTTCAGGGATCCCCCCAGCCCTGCTCTGCTGCAAAACTGGACAAAGGAAAGGGGAGTGGCCACTCCCCTGACCAGCACCTCCCAGGGGAGGTGCTCAGAGCTCCTCCAGTGTGTCCCACACCTCTGCCATCTTGGATGCAGAGGTGTGAGGGCACAATGGACAGCTCTGAGTGGCCAGTACCAGCAGGTGACGCCAGAGACCCCTCCTGATAGGTGCTTACCTTTCTCTGTAGCCAATCCTCCTCTGAGGGCTATTTAGAGTCTCTCCTGTGGGCATCTCACCAGATAACGAATGCAAGAGCTCACCAGAGTTCCTCTGCACTTCCCTCTTCGACTTCTACCAAGGATTGACTGCTGACTGATCCAGGACACCTGCATAACCGCAACAGAGTAGCAAGAAGACTACCAGCAACATTGTAGCGCCTCATCATTGCCGGCTTTCTCGACTGTTTCCTGGTGCTCCATGTTCGGAGGGCTGTCTGCCTTCACCCTGCACTGGAAGCCAAGAAGAAATCTCCTGTGGGTAGACGGAATCTTCCCCCTGCCAACGAAGGCACCAAACCTCTGCATCACCAGTCCTCTGGGCCCCCTCTCATCCTGACGAGCGTGGTCCCTGGAACACAGGTGCTGGGTCCAAGTGTCTTCGACAGTCCAGTGGCCCTTCTGTCCAAATTTGGTGGAGGTAAGTCCTTGCCTCCCCATGCCAGACAGTAACCCTTTGTACTGTGTGAACTGCAGCTGCTCGGGCTTCTGTGCACTTTTGCAAGACTTCCTTTGTGCACAGCCTAGCCCAGGTCGCCAGCACTCCGTCCTGCATTGCCCAACTCGCTGAGTTGGACTCCAAGATCGTGGGACCCTCTTTTCTTTCTCTAATTCGATCATTGTCCTCAGATCTTCTAAGTGCCTATTCAGGTGCTTCTGCGGGTGCTACCTGCTTCTGCGTGGGCTCTCTGTGTTGCTGAGCACCCCCTCGGTCTCCTCCTCCAAGGGGCGACCTCCTGGACCTTCCTGGGCCCTGGCAGCACCCAAAATCCTCAACCGCGACTCTTCTTGCGGTCTTTCTGCGTGGAAACAACTCTGCATCCTCCAGCACGCCGTGGGAAATCTTCTGACAAAAGGAAAAGTTCCTGGCACCTTCCATTGTTGCAGAATCTTCGGCTTCTTCCACCCGGAGGCAGCCCTTTTGCACCTTCATCCGTGGTTTAGTGGGCTCCTGCCCCCCGGACACTTGCGTGACTCTTGGACTTGGTCCCCTTCCTTTACAGGTCCTCAGGTCCAGGAATCCGTCTTCAAAGTTTTGCAGTCAGTTGTTGTCCTTGCAGAATCGCCGATCTTGTATTTACTGTCTTTCTGGGGTAGTAGGGTAACTTTACTACTACTTTTCAGAGTCTTGGGGTGGGGTATCTTGGACACTATTAGTGTTTTTTTACATTCCCAGCGACCCTCTACACACTACACTAGGCCTGGGGTCCATTCGTGGTTCGCATTCCACTTTTGGAGTATATGGTTTGTGTTGCCCCCTAGGCCTATTTCTCCCTATTGTATTCTATTGTAATTCTACATTGTTTACACTACTTTTCTAACTGTTACTTACCTGATTTTGGTTTGTGTGTATATATTTTGTGTATATTACTAACCTCCTAAGGGAGTATATCCTTTGAGATACTTTTGGCATATTGTCACTAAAATAAAGTACCTTTATTTTTAGTAACTCTGAGTATTGTGTTTTCTCATGATATAGTGCTATATGATATAAGTGGTATAGTAGGAGCTTTGCATGTCTCCTAGTTCAGCCTAAGCTGCT
This sequence comes from Pleurodeles waltl, assembly GCF_031143425.1. Taxonomy (NCBI): domain Eukaryota; kingdom Metazoa; phylum Chordata; class Amphibia; order Caudata; family Salamandridae; genus Pleurodeles; species Pleurodeles waltl. The sequence continues at coordinate 422,752,710 of NC_090446.1, forward strand.
CTGCTATAGCTACCTCTATCAGCCTCAGCTGCTAGAACACCTCCAATCTACTAATAAGGGATAACTGGACCTGGCTGTAGGAAAGTACCATCTTGCCTGGCATGTTACCCCCATTTTTCACTGTATGTATGTAGTTTTAGCCCTTGTGTCACTGGGATCCTGCCAGGCAGGACCCCAGTGCTCATAGTATGTGCCCTGTATGTGTACCCTGTGTGGTGCCTAACTGAGAACCAGAACCTCAGTGTTTATGCTCTCTCTACTTTACAAATTGTCACTAACAGGCTAGGGACCAATTTCACCAATTCACATTGCCATACTGGAACACCCTTATAATTCCCTAGCATATGGTACTGAGGTACCCAGGGTATTGGGGTTCCAGGAGATCCCTATGGGCTGCAGCATTTCTTTTGCCACCCATAGGGAGCTCTGACTATTCTTACACAGGCCTGCCAGTGCAGCCTGAGTGAAATAACGTCCACGTTATTTCACAGCCATTTATCACTGCACTTAAGTAACTTATAAGTCACCTATATGTCTAACCTTCACCTGGTGAAGGTTGGTTGCAAAGTTACTTAGTGTGTGGGCACCCTGGCACTAGCCAAGGTGCTTCCACATTGTTCAGGGCAAATTCCCCCGACTTTGTGAGTGCGGGGACACCATTTCACGTGTGCACTATAAATAGGTCACTACCTATGTATAGTGTCACAATGGTAACTCCGAACATGGCCATGTAACATGTCTAAGATCATAGAATTGTCACCCCAATGCCACTCTGGCATTGGGGAGACAATTCCATGATCCTCCGGGTCTCTAGCACAGAACCCGGGTACTGCCAAACTGCCTTTCCGGGGTCTCCACTGCAGCTGCTGCTGCTGCCAACCCCTCAGACAGGTTTCTGCCCTCCTGGGGTCCAGGCAGCCCTGGCCCAGGAAGGCAGAACAAAGGATTTCCTCTGAGAGAGGGTGTGACACCCTCTCCCTTTGGAAATAGGTGTGATGGCTGGGGAGGAGTAGCCTCCCCCAGCCTCTGGAAATACTTTGATGGGCACAGATGCTGCCCATCGCTGCATAAGCCAGTCTACCCGGTTTAGGGATTCCCCCAGCCCTGCTCTGGCGCGAAACTGGACAAAGGAAAGGGGAGTGACCACTACCCTGACCTGCACCTCCCAGGGGAGGTGCCCAGAGCTACTCCAGTGTGCCCCAGACCTCTGCCATCTTGGAAATAAAGGTGTTGCTGGCACACTGGACTGCTCTGAGTGGCCAGCGCCAGCAGGTGACGTCAGAGACTCCTTCTGATAGGCTCTTACCTCTCTTAGTAGCCAATCCTCCTTCCTAGGTAGCCAAACCTCCTTTTCTGGCTATTTAGGGTCTCTGCTTTGGGGAATTCTTCAGATAACAAATGCAAGAGCTCACCAGAGTTCCTCTGCATCTCCCTCTTCGACTTCTACCAAGGATCGACCGCTGACTGCTCCAGGACGCCTGCAAAACCGCAACAAAGTAGCAAGACGACTACCAGCAACATTGTAGCGCCTCATCCTGCCGGCTTTCTCGACTGTTTCCAGGTGGTGCATGCTCTGGGGGTAGCCTGCCTTCACCCTGCACCAGAAGCTCCGAAGAAATCTCCAGTGGGTCGACGGAATCTTCCCCCTGCTAACGCAGGCACCAAAAGACTGCATCATCGGTCCTCCGGGTCCCCTCTCATCCTGACGAGCGTGGTCCCTGGAACACAGCCACTCTGTCCAAGTGACTCCCACAGTCCAGTGACTCTTCAGTCCAAGTTTGGTTGAAGTTAGTCCTTGCCTCCCCACTCTAGACTACAAAGCTGTGTACTGCGTGATTTGCAGCTGCTCCGGCTCCTGTGCACTCTTCCATGATTTCCTTCGTACACAGCCTAGCCTGGGTCCCCAGCACTTCGTCCTGCAGTGCATAACCCGCTGAGTTGGCCTCCGACGTAGTGGGACCCTCCTTTGTAACTTCGTGTGGACTCCGGATCACTATTCTTCTAAGTGCCTGTTGGGGTACTTCTGTGGGTGCTGCCTGCTTCTGTGAGGGCTCTCTGAGTTGCTGAGCGCCCCCTCTGTCTCCTTCTCCAAAAGGCGACATCCTGGTCCTTCCTGGTCCTCAGCAGCACCCAAAAACCTCTACTGCGACCCTTGCAGCTAGCAAGGCTTGTTTGCGGTCTTTCTACGTGGGAACACCTCTGCAAGCTTCATCGCGATGTGGGACACCTGTCTTCCAAAGGAGAAGTTCCTAGTTCTCTTCTTTCTTGCAGAACTCCAATCTTCTTCCATCTGGAGGCAGCTTCCTTGCACCTTCATCCAGGGTTTCCTGGGCTCCTGCCCCCCCCCCCCGGACACTGTCACGACTATTGGACTTGGTCCCCTTGCCTTGCAGGTCCTCAGGTCGGGAAATCCGTTGTCAGTGCACTGCTGGGGTTTGTTGTTCTTGCAGAATCCCCCTATCACGACTATTGTGCTCTTTTGGGGTAGTAGGTGTACTTTACTCCTACTTTTCAGGGTCTTGGGGTGGGGTATCTGGGACACCCTGACTGTTTTCTTACAGTCCCAGCGACCCTCTACAAGCTCACATAAGTCTGGGGTCCATTCGTGGTTCGCATTCCACTTTTGGAGTATATGGTTTGTGTTGCCCCTATACCTATGCTTGCCTATTGCAACCTATTGTAGATCTACACTGTTTGCATTACTTTTCTGACTCTTACTTACCTGATTTTGGTTTGTGTACATATAATTTGTGTATATTACTTACCTTCTTACTGAGGGTACTCACTGAGATACTTGTGGCATATTGTCATAAAAATAAAGTACCTTTGTTTTTAGTAACTCTTTGTATTGTGTTTTCTTATGATATTGTGCATATGACACCAGTGGTATAGTAGGAGCTTTGCATGTCTCCTAGTTCAGCCTAAGCTGCTTTGCCATAGCTACCTTCTATCAGCCTAAGCTGCTAGAAACACCTCTTCTACACTAATAAGGGATAACTGGACCTAGCACAAGGTGTAAGTACCTTTGGTACCCACTACAAGCCAGGCCAGCCTCCTACACAGGGTAGCCATAAAGAGTATGCGGTCTGGGAGTTTGTCAAACACAAACTCCACAGTTCCATAATGGCTACACTGAAATCTGGGAAGTTTGGTATCAAACTTCTCAGCACAATAAATCAACACGGATGCCTGTGTGGGATTTATTGAAAAATGCACACAGAGGGCATCTTAGAGATGCCCCCTGTATACCAGTCCAAATGCTAGTGTTAGGCTGGACCAGTTCCTGCCAGCCTGCCACATCCAGACAGGTTTCTGGCCACATGGGGTCAGTGCCTTTGTCACTCTGTGGCCAGGAACAAAGCCTGCACTGGGTGGAGGTGCTTCTCACCTCCCCCTGCAGGAACTGTAACACCTGGCGGTGAGTCTCAAAGGCTCAAGCCTGGTGTTACAGAATCCCAGGGTACTCCAGCTAGTGGAGATGCCCACCCCTGCGGACACAGCCCCCACTTTGGCAGCAAGTCCAGAGGAGATAATGAGAAAAACAAGGAGGAGCCTCCCATCAGTCAGGACAGCCCTTAAGGTGTCCAGAGCTGAGGTGACTCCTGCCTTAAGAAATCCTCCATCTTGTTTGGGAGGATTCCACCAACAGGATTAGGGATGTGCCTCCTTCCCCTCAGGGAGGAGGCACAAAGAGGGTGTAGCCACCCTCCAGAACAATAGCCATTGGCTACTGCCCCCCAGACCTAAACACACCCCTAAATTGAGAATTTGGGGGCGACCCTGAACCCAAGAATTCAGATTCCTGCAACCTGAAGAAAGAAGGACTGCTGACCTGAAAGCCCCGCAGAGACGACGGAGACAAATGACTTGGCCCCAGCCCTACCAGCCTGTCTCCAGACTCAAGGAACCTGCACAGCGACGTATCCAGCGGGACCAGTGACCTCTGAGGATTCAGAGGACTGACCTGCACCTAAAGGACCAATAACTTCCTGAGGACAGCGGCTCTGGCCAAATACAGCAACCAAGAAACCAACTTTAAAGAGATTCTCGCCTCACTCCGGAAGCATGAGTCTTCACCCTCTGCATCCAACGCCCCCAGCGCGAGTTCAGGAGAACCAAAACCGCAGAGAGGACTCCCAGACGACTCCAGCGACGTGGACACCCTGAGTCAACCTCTCTGCACCCCCACAGCGACGCCTGCAGAGAGGATCCAGAGGCTCCCCCTGGCCATGAATGCCCGGTAACAAAGGAACCCGACACCTGGACAGAGCACTGCACCCGCAGCTCCCCAGAACCGAGAGGAACCAACCACTGATGCAGGAGTGACCAGCAGGCGGCCCTCATTGTAGTCGTCCAGTCAGTGGCTGGCCCGAGAAGCCCCTATGCCCTGCCAGCATCACCAGAGTGACGTCCCTCCATTGTTCCAAACACAAAACCTGACACCTACTTGGGCCACCCCTGTGCCGCTGAGGGTGTATTTTGTGTGCCTGTGGGTGTCCCCCCCAGTGCTCTACAAAACCCCCCTGGTCTGCTCCCCAAGGACGCAGGTATTTACCTGCTAGCAGACTGGAACCGGAGAACCCCAGTTCTCCATAGGTGCCTATGGTATTTGGGCCCTATTTTAACCTCTGCACCTGACCGGCACTGTGTTGCTGGTGCTGGGCGTTTGGGGTTGACTTGAACCCCCAACGGTGGGCTGCCTACGCCCAGGAGACTGAACTTGTAAGTGCTTTACACACCTGAGAAACTATTACTTACCTCCCCCAGGAACTGTTGATTTTTGCACTGTCCACTTTCAAAATAGCCTATTGACATTTTTGCCAAAACTGTGCACATTACTGTTTAAATTCAAAGTTCCATACTTACCTGTGTGAAGTACATTACAATTTATGTACTTATCTAAATTCTGAATCTTGTGGTTCTAAAATAAATTAAGAAAATAATATTTTTCTATATAAAAACCTATTGGCCTGGAGTTAAGTCTTTGAGTGTGTGTTCTCAGTTATTGTCTGTGTGTACAACAAATGCTTAACACTACCCTCTGATAAGCCTAGTGCTCGACCACATTACCACAAAATAGAGCATTAGTATGATCTAATTTTGCCACGATCAACCTCTAAGGGGAACCCTTGGACTCTGTGCACACTATCTCTCACTTCGAAATAGTATATACAGAGCCAACTTCCTACAGGCTCACATTCCAATCCCATGTATTTTAACTGTATTCTGCAGCTACAGCCCCAGATATTTCTCTTCGTATCAACTCTGTCACCCCTGCTTCTCTATTCCACATTAATGTGGTTTTAAAGCTGTAATCTTGTTTACTATTTTCTGGATATCTTTAAAAATAAACATTTAAAAAATGCTCTGCTCCATAAACTGTTGTGGTTTGCTTTCACATAGAAGACTACATAGCACACAGAGAGGGGCTGGGCATCAGGAGTACAAGTGTCGCTAGAGGGAGTAACCATTTTTTTCCCTCTGCATGTGGTTGTGTGAAAAGAGTGGGGTGTAAGTCTGCTATGTATGCGGGGGACTTCAGTCTTCCAGTGGTGATGGAGATACTCACTCTTGGTGATGGCTGCTGTAAGGGTGGTCTTGCCATGATCCACATGCCCGATGGTGCCAATGTTCAGGTGAGGCTTGTCCCGCTGATATGTTTTCTTTGCTTCCACAGCATATTGCCGCAGTAGTACAGAGCAAAAAGCTGCTGGCTGGGCAAGATGATTCTGAAAGTTTAAAATATACACACTTGAAGTCAGGTGATAATGGAATCTTTTTACACAGTCAGAATACATATGGTGAACAAGTGTTTTTTCAGCCACGCACTGCTCAACCTCATTAACTCAGATTTTCCCAGATTATGAGATACAAGGAATGTCTCCCCCGACTCCCTAAAAAAATAAATCATCAGAATGTATCAATGTGTTTGTTGTTAAACATATGGTGTCTAGGAAATTTCTAAAAATAAACACTGATCCAAGGAGCAATAGAATCCAAGTTACTGCATGCAGTTTAATGAAGCCGGGAACCACTTTGCCTGAGTTGCACAAGCCTGTGTAAATCCTGACTCTTCTGTGCCAGATCCTGCAAATCAAGTTTAGCGTTGTCATGTATCTTTCACTTGCGTCTCAGGTATCCACATTCATTCAAACTCTGTGCTGGGGCTGTCGAAGCTTGTGCAACCCTCTAGATTTGAAGCCATGCCGTTTCACTTTTTCTGCACAGCTCTACAGATTATAGCACATTCCAATGCATGTCTGCACAGCCCTATAAAGTATGTGTCTTAGTTCAATCAGGGCACTGCATCCTGTAAGATCATTTGCCTGAGATCTTTACAACCATACAGGTTTCATGCCAATACTGGATGGTCCATTATGCGGAGTCTCCTTTATTGAGCTTCCCAAAAACAGTCACAATTTCACAACAGCAAAAGAATCAACTATCAATCACACATTCTAATCCTTCTGAAACGCAGCCTTTTTTGAGCCAATTCTCAGGTGATAAGTCATTTTTTACCTTTGCTCTTCATTTACAGCATTTCTGTGGGTGGTTGACAGATCTTAACAAATGTCTGATTAACATCCTTGTACGAAAAAGGACTGTTTCATATGCCATTGGAGGTAGTTTTGATTCAAAGTTCTTGCGTGTTAGATAAGGCACATGAAATCCGTGTTTTAAACAGCTTAAAGTTTGGCAATAGTATGCTGAGATGGCATGTCATAGGGTTAGGTTACAAGAAGTCTAGAAAACGTTTATTAGCTAGTAGATCATTCTTTCCAAGATGACGGATGGCTCTGGGTTAGGTGACCTTTTGTGAGTGCTGTCTGGGGTTGGTGCAGGGATAAGAGTTCAAGCAGGGCTGCAGCACCCGCAGGAGACTTCTTTACGCTTACACACCAGAAGTCTTGTTGGAGGTGGTGTGTTAGGGCTGCCAGTGTATTCTGATGCACACATGGAGCACCAGTTAAGGTTATGCCGGCACAGAAAGCGCTGGCTAGAGCATGCTTTGATATGTGCTCCTGAGAGTAGATTTCAGCAGAAAGTAAAGGAAAGAATTAAGGCCATGTGTGTAAATCATCATTCTTAAGGTTGATAGTGGCCATTTTAGAACAATTCATTTACAGTTTTAGAAGATGACAGTTATCAAATTTAGTGCCTCTTCATGAGAGGAATCATCAAAGTCATTTTTTTTTTTTTTAATACTCAACTGAGAACTTTAGGTGAGTGCAGCTTAGGATGGAGCTATCTTCATCAAAAAGTGGATTGGCAACAGAGGAGTTGCCAAATTGACAAATCTGATTGCATTAGTTTTAGGATGGCTGCCAAAAAGCCCTGAGGGCAGCCTTTGTGAGTAAGCCATGAAAGAAAAGAGTGTGAGGCGGGAGGTGCAAGTAGAGTTTCCAGAGGATATTTTTTTTCCCTTACAAGATTCACACAGGGAAGGAAGGAAACAGAAGACAATGGATAACAGAAGAAAGCTGGGGTCCAGTCTGTTCCCTGTTAAGAAGAATTCAGTTATCGAAGTGTTGTCTAACAACCACTATTTGTTAAGAACAAAGCAGAAAGTGTTTTCTGCAAAAAGAGGTTTACTGTTTAGTTCAAGATCTGCCTGCAGGTGCTAGGAAGGCTATTGTTGGCAGATGCTTACTAGATGAGGTAAATGAAAAAAATACAAGGCCCCCTTTCAGAGTCGGAGTATGATTTCTGAAAGATGTATTAATCTTGCATGATTCAGATAATTTAGAGGATGGTAATATCAAACGTTGCATGGATGATGACGGGAATAAAATGGCGATTTTAAGCATTCCCCAGGGCAGAGAGATTTTGTTACCTCAGAGGTATATATCAACCATCAATCAAAATCAAGAGATTGGTAGCCTTTCGACCACGTGCTAAGATATTTACATTGTAACATAAGGAAGCCTCTGAAGGCAGAGGAAATAAATAAATTGAGGACGGAGTATTCGAGATCTATGGCGCAAGACAGTTTGACAAACCCCACATTTAGACTCAATTGAAAAGTACATGATAAAATTGGGAAAGTACCCAAAAACGGTTTAGAAGAGTCTCTCAGCGTATGTGAAGACAAGCAACTGGTGTTACTGATACAGTGGTGTGAACCTTTGACATGAATGAAGAAGCTATTATGAAAGGTATCTAGGTGGATACTGAGTGTCTCATTGGTAGAACACAGAGAACCACGCTTGCTATGGAAATATTAACATCGCAATTTCAGCAGAAAAGTGAAAATCCATCCTAATCAGGTTATATCCTAACTTATTGGGAATGGTCTTGGTCGAGGGCTATTCTAAGGCCCAGAATTATTTGCTTGGTGACGATTTTCTATAGGGGTTGGGAAAATAAGCTGCAACTTTCATACATTTGTACATGTCCAGAATGCTACGAAGAATGTTTCTGGCAGGAGTGTTTTTGTTATGCAGGTAGGTAGGGAGTTGGCTTTCCAGGTCGAAGCCAACATACATCTCCAAGGTTCTATCAGGGACAATAATATTATTACAAAGGAAAAGGAAAGTCTAGGGACTTTCAAGCTGCCACTGTATTCTACACTCAGAGAGGAAGAGGGGGGTACGACAAGGAGTAACTGGAGTGCAGAACCAGGATTAGAAGATACATCGGGAGAGAGCTATCCTCCCTGTCAGTTGCATCAACGTATGGTAGAAGGACATTTGAGTTTGTACAGACAAGGAAGAAGATCATGTCAGAACCATGTATTCTGCTGGCTTTTATGAGCTACAAAGTACAGTTTAAAGAGGAAATGGAGCAGGCAAGGTTTCCACAGCAGATTCAATTTTCACAAGAAAGGATATTGGTCAAGCAAGATTCCAAAAGTGTAAAGAAGGGAGCCTTAGAAGAAACTGTGGAAGGATAGCTGGAATGCTTGCACTGAAAAATTTACGTTACAAATATTATCATGTAGCATTACATAAGAAAGAATGAAAATAAGTGACATGGCTTTGCTCGAATTAACACTGCTTTATTTTTGGTGATTTTCTATAATCAGTATCTCATAGTGGTCAACCAACATGTGTTTCGCCCCCCTAGTGTAGTGCAGCTGTGAGGTTCTTTCAAGGCCTAAGGAAAAATGACCTGCTGAGAGGGTGGTCACTGAAGCATATGGTTTATTGCGGAGGTCTGAGTTTTAGGGTGCAGGTTCCTGTGTGTGAGGACACCCCTGCATGAGCAGAGGTGTCCTTACGAAATCCAGTTCCAATGCACTGGACTTTGTGAGTGCGGGGAAGCCATTTTACCCCTGTACTGGCCACAGGCCACTACCGGTGGTCCAGGTACATAATGGTAACTCCGGACCTACGCATGTTTGGTATCACACATGTTGGAATCATACCCCAGTACCAATGCCACTACTGGTGGCATGATTCCATGTCCTCTGGGGGCTCCTTAGAGGACCCCCCAGTATTGGTCCTACCAATCTTCCAGGGTTTGGGGGCAGCCCAAGCTGCTGCAACCCCTCAGACAGGTTTCTGCCCGCCTGCTGTTTGACCAGCTCAAGCAGGGGAAAGCAGAACAAAAGATTTCCTGTGCGAGAGGAAGTCAACACCCTCTCCCTTTGAAATAGGTGCTATATGGCTGTGGGGGGGGGGGGGGGGGGGGGTTTGCCTCCCCACGCCACCGGCTTGCTTTAAAGGGCACACTTGGTGTGCCCTCCTTGCACAAGCCGGTTTGCACCACTCCAGGGACCCAAAGTCACTGATCTGGCACGAAACCACACAAAGGAAAGGGGAGTGATCACTCCCCTGTCCATCACCTGGTGGTGCCCAGAGCTCCTCAAGTTGGCCACTTGATTCTGCCATTTTGGAAACAAGATGTGCAGAAGTGCCTGGGAGCATCTGGTTGGTCAGGACAGGTACTACTTCAGTGACCCCCTCTGATCGGTTGTCACCCTGCAGAGTAACCAAGCCCCCTGTTCAGGCTATTTAGGGACTCCCTTGCAGGTGGTTCCCCAGATTAGGAATGCAAGACTCCAGCAGGACTGCTCTGCTTCAACCTCTTCTGCTCCTGGCCACCAGACCTGCTGCTGGACTTCATAGGAGCCAAACAAGCCTGCAACTCCCAAGACAACCTCGCCTTGCAACATTGTTTCTTCGGCTCCTTCCAGTAATTGCAACATTTCCACGTCCGTGCATCCTCTGGGGTTGGCAAGACTTCAGCTGCACCAAAGAAGCAAGAAGTAATCTCCCTTGGAGTGAAGGAGTAACTCCCTTGCATCCGCAGGCACCTAAGGCAAACAACATCTGGCTGCTGGCGTCTGCTCTCCACAGGAACTGTGTGGATCCTCCAACACAGGTTGTGGTCTTGAGTGGTCCTCTCTGCCCATCTTGGGAAACAGTGAGCTCTTGCCTCTCCTTGCAGGACAGTACCCTTATGCACCGCGACTCTTGAAGCACCCAAGGCTTGTTGACTTCTACTCCAAGGGATCGTCAGGCTCCAAGTAGCCTCAGCCACTTCATCTTTGCAAGGACAGTCTCTCATCTGCTGCTCCAGCGACGTGGGACTCCTCGTTAGGTGTGCTGACTGGGCCTCACTGCAACTTACTGTACCTGCTGCCAGTGGGTTGCCTGTGTGGGCTGTTACTGCTTCTCCTGGCTCTTCCGACTGCTGAGGGACAGTCCTGACTCCCCTCCAAGGGTTGAGTCCCCGGGACCTTGCTGGCCCTCTCCTTCCCTGCAAATCCTCATCTGCCCAGATCTGCATTTGCCAAGGCTTGTTGGTGGTCCTCCTGACCACTGACCATCTGCGACCCGCCGTAGGATATCATCTGCATGACTCCAAGGACCTCCCTGCAGCTCCTGTGCTCCACAGCTGATCTTCATCTTCCTTCGTCGACCCGGATCTTCATTCACAGGAGGGAGGGTAGTGACTCCTGCTCCACTTGGACACTCCTGTGTGGACTGGACTCTGTCCCCTTCTCTTGCAGGCCCTCTACTTCCAGAATCCACCATTGGGTTTCACTGGAGTGGTCCAAGTCTTGCGATCTTCCTTTTTCAAGTCCCCTAGTCAGTCTTTGGGAAGACCAGGTAACTTACCTCTGCTCTCCTGGTCACTGGGGGGGGTCACCTAGGTACTCAGCTCTTGAGGTCCAGAGTTCTCCCAGTTCCCTCCCAACTATTCCACATCCTTGGATGAGGGACCTAACTTTGCATTCTACTATTTTAGTATACGGTTTGGTCCCCCTATAGGGCCCTAGCTATTTTCTATTATTTCTTGCCAATGCTTGTGGTTTTTCCACTCTAATTCCTAATACTTATTGTGTATACAAGTATATATATATATATATATATATATATATATATATATATATATATATATATATATATATATATATATATATATATATATATATATATATATATATGGAAAATGTCACTTACCCAGTGTACATCTGTTTGTGGCATGAAGTGCTGCAGATTCACATGCTATGCATAGCTCTTCCGACATCTAGTGTTGGCCTCGTACTGTTACAAGTTGTTTTTCTTCGAAGAAGTCTTTTTGGAGTCACGGGATTGAGTGACTCCTCCTCTCGGTTACAGTGCGCATGGGCATCGGCTCCACTCTTAGATTGTTTTCCCGCAAAGGGTGAAGAAAGGAGTGATAGAATATAAGAATACAAAGAGAAGTCCATACAAATGTAAATAAATGTATATACATATGTACAAATGTTAGAAACTTAAACGACTACAGGCTTCTGGGGAGGAGGGAGGGTGCATGTGAATCTGCAGCAATACATGCCACGAACAGATGTACACTGGGTAAGTGACATTTTCCGTTCAATGACATGTGTAGCTGCAGATAGACATGCTATGCATAGACTACAAAACAGTTAGTTCTCCCCCAAAGAAAGCAGTGGCTAGCCTGTAGGAGTTGAAGTTGTTTGAAATAGATTTCTTAACACAGCTTGGCCTACAGTGGGGCTTCCTGCTGTGAAAAAAGCATCAAAACAGTAGTGTTTTGTAAATGTATGAGGAGTTGACCATGTGGCTGCTTTACATATATCAACCACTGGTATGTTTCCTAAAAATCCCATTGACGCACCTTTCTTTCTTGTAGAATGTGCTCTAGGAGTAATCAAAAGTTGTCTTTTTGCTTTGATATAGCATGTTAGTATGCATTTAACAATCCATCTTGCTAAACCTTGTTTTGATATATTTTGATTGCCTTTATGTGGTTGTTAGAAAGCAACGGAAAGTTGCTTTGTTTTTCTAAAATCTTTGGTTTTGTCTATGTAGTACATACAAGCTCTTTTGCGATCTAGGGTATGAAGAGCTCTTTCTGCCACAGAGTCTGGCTATGGAAAGAAGACTGGCAATTCCACTCTTTGGTTGATGTGAAAGGGAGATACTACTTTTGGTAGAAATTTTGGATTTGTTCTAAGTGCAACTTTATGTATGTGTGTAGGAAAGTGCCATCTTGCCTGGCATGTTACCCCCATATTTCACTGTATATATGTTGTTCTACCATCTTGGAAACAGAGGTGTCTGTGGCACACTGGACTGCTCTGACTGGCCAGTGCCAGCAGGTGACGTCAGAGGCTCCTTCTGATAGGCTCTTACCACTCTTGGTAGCCAATCCTCCTTCCTAGGTAACCAAACCTCCTTTTTTGGCTATTTAGCATCTCTGCTTTGGGGATCTCACCAGATAACAAATGCAAGAGCTCACCAGAGTTCCTCTGCAACTCCCTCATCACCTTCTGCCAAAGGATCAACCGCTGACTGCTCAGGACGTCTGCAAAATCGCAACAAAGTAGCAAGACGACTACTAGCAACCTTGTATCGCTTCATCCTGCCGGCTTTCTCGACTGTTTCCAGGTGGTGCATGCTCTGGGGGTAGCCTGCCTCCTCTCTGCACCAGGACCTCTGAAGAAATCTCCCGTGGGGTGACGGAATCTTCCCCCTGCAACCGCAGGCACCAAAAGACTGCATCACTGGTCCTCTGGGTCCCCTCTCAGCACAACGAGCATGGTCCCTGAAACTCAGCAACTCTGTCCAAGTGACTCCCACAGTCCAGTGACTCTTCAGTCCAAGTATGGTGGAGGTAAGTCCTTGCCTCCCCACGCTAGGCTGCATTGCTGGGTACCGCGTGATTTGCAGCTGCTCCAGCTCCTGTGCACTCTTCCAGGATTTCCTTTGTGCACAGCCAAGCCTGGGTCCCCGACACTCCTTCCTGCAGTGCACAACCTTCTGAGTTGCTGCCTGCTTCTGTGAGGGCTCCCTGAGTTGCTGGGCGCCCCCTCTGTCTCCTCCTCCAAGTGGCGACATCCTGGGCCACAGCAGCACCCAAAAACCTCTCCCGCGACCCTTGCAGCTAGCAAGGCTTGTTTGATGTCTTTCTACGTGGGAACACCTCTGCAAGCTTCATCGCGACGTCGGACATCCGTCTTCCAAAGGAGAATTCCCTAGCTCTCTTCTTTCTTGCAGAACTCCAAGATTCTTCCATCCGGTGGCAGCTTCCTTCACCCTCAGTTGGCATTTCCTGGTCTCCTGCCCACTCCAGACACTGTCGCGACTCTTGGACTTGGTCCCCTTGTCTTACAGGTACTCAGGTCCAGAAATCCACTGTTGTTGCATTGCTGGTGTTTGTTCTTCCTGCAGAATGCCCCTATCACAACTTCTGTGCTCTCTAGGGTAGTAGGTGCACTTTACACCTACCTTTTAGGGTCTTGGGGTGGGCTATTTTTCTAACCCTCACTGTTTTCTTACAGTCCCAGCGACCCTCTACAAGCTCACATAGGTTTGGGGTCCATCCGTGGTTGGCATTCCACTTTTGGAGTATATGGTTTGTGTTGCCCCTATACCTATGTGCTCCTATTGCGATCTACTGTAATTCTACACTGTTTGCATTACTTTTCTTGCTATTACTTACCTAATTTTGGTTTGTGTACATATATCTTGTGTATATATCTTATCCTCATACTGAGGGTACTCACTGAGATACTTTTGGCATATTGTCATAAAAATAAAGTACCTTTATTTTTAGTATATCTGTGTATTGTGTTTTCTTATGATATTGTGCATATGACACCAGTGGTATAGTAGGAGCTTTACATGTCTCCTAATCAGTCTAAGCTGCTAGAAACACCTCTTCTACACTAATAAGGGATAACTGGACCTGGCACAAGGTGTAAGTACCTCTGGTACCCACTACAAGCCAGGCCAGCCTCCTACAATGTGCACTTGGAAAAAAGGTTCTTCAAGAGTGAATGCTTGTATTTCACTAACTCTTCTTAAAGAAGTAATAGCTACAAGGAAGGCGACCTTCCATGTTAAAAATTTAATTTGACAAGAATGCATGGGTTCAAAAGGTGGTCCCATGGGTCTGGTAAGTACGATATTTAAATTCCACGATGGAACAGGTGGTGTTCTAGGTGGAATAATGCATTTTAATCCTTCCATGAAGGCTTTAATAACTTGAACTCTAAATAGAGAAGTATGCTGAATAGTCTATAAGTATGCAGATATTGCAGTGAGGTGTATCTTGATGGATGAGAAAGCTAAATTGGATTTTTGCATATGAAGTAAATAGCATACAATATCTTATATGGATGCTGTAAGTGGATCAGTGTTTTTAGACTGACAGTAGTAGACAAATCTTTTCCATTTGTTTCCGTAACATTGTCTAGTAGTAGGTTTATGTGCTTGTTTAATTACTTCCATATATTCTGATGGAAGCTTTAGGTAATCAAACTCTAAGACTTCAGTAGCCAAATCGCTAGATTGAGAGCATTGGGGTTTGGGTGCCTTATTTGAGCTTTGTTCTGTGTTAACAAGTCTGGTCTGTTTGGGAGTTTGGAATGAGGTACTACAGACAGATCTAGGAGTGTTGTGTACCAACGCTGACGTGCCCACGTTGGGGCTATGAGTATCATGGTGAGTGAAGTTTGATGAAGTTTGCTGACAGTGAAGGACTGGGAGAGTGGGAAAAGTGTAAGCAAATATCCCTGACCAATTGATCCATAGAGCATTGCCCTTGGATAGGGGATGTGGGTGTCTGGATGCAAAGTTATAGCTTTTTGCATTTTCGCTTGTTGCAAATAGGTCTATTTTCGGTGCCCCCCATTTTTTAAAATATTTTTGAAGTACTTGAGGGTGAATCTCCCATTGGTGAGTTTGTTGGTGATTCCTGCTTAGGAGATCTGCTAGCTGATTGTCTATCCTTAGACTGTATTGTACTAACAGATGAATGTGATTGTGAATTGCCCATTTCCATATTGTTTGGGCTAGTAGGGGCAGTTGCGATGAATGCGTCCCGCCCTCTTTGTTGAGGTACTACATGGCTGTCATGTTGTCTGTTTTTTATTAGAACAGTCTTCTGTTTGAGAAGCGGTTGAAACGCTTTTAGGGCAAGAAATACAGCTAATAATTCTAGGTTGTTTATGTGAAACTGTTTCTGCTTCGCAGCCCATTCCCCTTGAATGGTATGATTGTTAAGATGAGCTCCCCAACATATCATGGATGCATCTGTTGTGATTATGGTCTGAGGCACAGGGTCTTGAAATGACCACCCCTTCATTAGATTGCTGGGATTCCACCATTGAAGGGACACATGTGTTTGCTGATCCATCAACAGTAGATCTTGAAGCTGACCGTGTGCTTGAGACCAATGTTGTGAAAGGCACTGTTTTAAGGGTCTCATGTTTAGTCTTGCATGTGGAACTATAGCTATGTAAAATGCTATCATCCCTAAAATTTTCATTATGAATCTTACAGTATATTGTTGATTTGGCTGTATCTGTGGTATGAGATTTTGGAAAGCTTGTATCCTTTGTGCATCTGGGTATGTTGGGGCTTTTTGAGTATGTAGAATAGCACCTAGGTAAGGTTGTTCTTGTGCAGGTTGAAGGTGTGATTTTTGGTAATTGAGAGTGAACCCTAGTGTATGTAGGGTTTGTATCACATATTGAGTGGGTTGCTGGCATTGTGTAAAATTGCTTGATTTTATTAGCCAATCGTCTAGATCTGGAAAGACGTGGATGTGTTGTCTTCTTAAGTAGGCTGCTACTACTGCTAGACATTTTGCTAACACTCTTGGAGCTATTGTTATGCCGGATGGCAACACTTTGAACTTGTAATGTTTTCCTGCTATGACGAACCTGAGGTCTTTTCTGTGAGCTGGAGGGATGGGTATGTGGAAATACGCATCTTTGAGGTCTAAAGCAGTCATGCAATCTTTCTTTGTAGTAGTGGAATGACATCCTGCAGAGTTACCATGTGAAAATGTTTCTTATCAAAAGGCATATTAAGTATTGCCTGTTGAATTTCAGGTTTAAACCCAGAGGAGCATAGCCATGCACGCCTTCTAATTGCAATGGCAGTACTGACACTCCTTGCGGCTGTATCAGCAGCATCAAGGGCAGACCTTATCTGGTTACTGCTTATAGCCTGTCCCTCTTCCACAACCTGCTGTGCTCTCTTTTGATGCTCCTTTGGGATGTGCTGTATAAGATCTTGCATCTCGTCCCAATGGGCCCTGTCATACCTGGCTAGAAGTGCCTAAGAATTGGCAATTCTCCATTGGTTAGGCACTTGGGAGGCGACTCTTTTGCCAGCTGCATCAAATTTGCTTCTATCCTTCTCAGGAGGAGGTGCGTCTCCTGATGACTGGCTGTTTGCTCTTTTCCTTACCGCACTGACTACCACTGAGTCTGGAGGGACCTGATGTGTGATATAGTCTGGGTCCGTAGGGGCAGGCTTTTATTTTTTGTGAATTCTAGGGGTGATGACTCTAGCTTTGACAGGCTCATTAAAAATTTGCTCAGCATGTTTAACCATTCCAAGCAACATCAGGAGACACTGGTACCTGGAGTGAGTGGAAGACAGTGTGTTAAATAGAAAGTCTTCTTCCAGGGGTTCAGAATACATAAGCACTCAATGATAAGCTGCTGCCCTAGAGATTACTATAGTGTAGGCAGAAGTGTCTTCTGGAGGAGCAGGTTTAGATGGGTAGAGGTCTAGATCATTGTCCGGAATGTGATCAGGGTCATAGAGATACCATGGGTCTACTGTATCTCCATGTGAATATAATGAATGTGTTGGAGAAGGCAATGGTGGTGGACTATTGTGAGGTGAAAAAGAAAGCTGCCGAGGTTGAGGAGGAGAAGTAGGGAGAGGTGCTGGTTTCTCCTTTTGTTTCTGCACTTTTGCTGGTGGTTGAACAGAGTCCAACTCCTCTTGAAAAGCCCGCTTTCTTTTAGTTTTTCAAGGAGTGTAGGGGGCTTGCCTGGCTTATAGTGGGTACCTTGTGGTACTTACACCTTGTGCCAGGTCCAGTTATCAACTATTAGTAGAACAGAGGTGTTTCTAGCAGCTTAGGCTGAACTAGGAGACATGCAAAGCTCCTACTATACCACTTATATCATATAGCACAATATCATAAGAAAACACAATACTCAGAGTTACCAAAAATAAAGGTACTTTATTTTAGTGATAATATGCCAAACGTATCTCAGAGGATACCTTCACTTAGGAGGTAAGTAATATACACAAATGATATGTATACAAACCCAAATCAGGTAAGTAACAGTAAGAAAAATAGTGCAAACAATGTAGAATCACAATAGGATGCAATAGGTAGAACTAGGCCTAGGGGCAACAAACCATATACTCCAAAAGTGGAATGCGAATCACGAATGGACCCCAGGCCTATGGTAGGTTGTAGAGGGTCGCTGGGACTGTGAGAAAACAGTAAGGGTGTCCAAGATATCCCACCCCAAGACCCTGAAAAGGAGGAGTAAAGTTACCCTACTACCCCAGAAAGACAGTATAGTTGTGATAGGGGATTCTGCAAGAACCCCAACTGCTTCCAAAGCACTGAAGACGGATTCCTGGACCTGAGGACCTGTAAAAGAAGGGGACCAAGTCCAAGAGTCACGCAAGTGCCCAGGGGGGGCAGGAGTCCACTAAACCATGGATGAAGGTGCAAAAGGGCTGCCTCCGGGTGGAAGAAGCCGGAGATTCTGCAACAACGGATGGTGCCAGGAACTTCCCCTTTGGTGAGAAGATGTCCCACGGCGTGCTGGAGGTTGCGAAGTGTTTCCACCCAGAAATAACGCAAACAAGCTTTGCTAGCTGCAAGAGTCCCGGTTGAGGATTTTGGGTGCTGCTGGGGCCCAGGAAGGACCAGGATGTCGCCCCTTGGAGGAGGAGACAGAGGTGGTGCTCAGCAACTCAGAAAGCCCCCACAGAAGCAAGCAGCACCGGAACAGGCACTTAGAAGATCGGAGGACAACAGTCGACTCAGAGTCACAAAGGAGGGTCCCACGACGTCGGAGTCCAACTCAGCGAGTTGGGCAATGCAGGACGGAGTGCTGGGGACCCAGGCTAGGCTGTGCACAAAGAAAGTCCTGGAAAAGTGCACAGAAGCCAGAGCAGCTGCAAATCACGCAGTACACAGGTTTGCTGTCTGGCGTGGGGAGACAAGGACTTACCTCCACCAAATTTGGACAGAAGGGCCACTGGACTGTGGGAGACACTTGGACCCAACTCCTGTGTTCCAGGGACCACGCTCGTCAGGATGAGAGGGGACCCAGAGGACCGGTGATGCAGAAGTTTGGTGCCTGCATTGGCAGGGGGAAGATTCCGTCGACCCACCGAAGATTTCTTCTTGGCTTCCAGTGCAGGGTGAAGGCAGACAGTCCTCAGAGCATGCACCACCAGGGAACAGTCGAGAAAGCCGGCAGGAAGAGGCGCTACAATGTTGCTGGAAGTAGTCTTGCTACTTTGTTGCGATTCTGCAGGCGTCCTGGAGCAGTCAGCGGTCGATCCTTGGCAGAAGTCGAAGAGGGAAGTGCAGAGGAACTCTGGTGAGCTCTTGCATTCGTTATCTGAGGAATAGCCCAAAGGAGAGACCCTAAATAACCAAAAAAGGAGGTTTGGCTACTAAGAAAGGAGGCTTGGCTACTGAAAGAGGTAAGCACCTATCAGGAGGGGTCTCCGACGTCACCTGCTGGCACTGGCCAATCAGAGCTGTCCATTGTGCCCCAACACCTCTGAATCTAAGATGGCAGAGGTCTGGGACACACTGGAGGAGCTCTGGGCACCTCCCCTGGGAGGGGCAGGTCAGGGGAGTGGTCACTCCCCTTTCCTTTGTCCAGTTTCGCGCCAGAGCAGGGCTGGTCGATCCCTGAACCGGTGTAGACTGGCTTATGTAGAGATGGGCACCATCTGTGCCCATCAAAGCACTTCCAGAGGCTGGGGGAGGCTACTCCTCCCCAGCCCTTCACACCTATTTCCAAAGGGAGAGGGTGTAACACACTCTCTGAGGAAATCCTTTGTTCTGCCTTCTTGGAACTGGGCTGTCCAGGCCCCAGGGAGGCAGAAACCTGCCTGAGGGGTTGGCAGCAGCAGCAGCTGCAGTGGAGACCCCGGAAAGGCAGTTTGGCAGTACCCAGGTTCTGTGCTAGAGACCCGGGGATGCATGGAATTGTCCCCCTAATACCAGAAAGGTAATACAACATCAGCTTTATTCGATCAATTGACCATAAAAGCAACATAGAAAAACAAAAACTTGTAAATAGTACATAAATAGTCATTTTTGTTTAAATCCAGCATCTACAAATTAGTTTAAGATCATTAAAACAATAAAAAACTCAGATTATACATAAAACTCTAAGAAAAATAAAACCTTAGGTTGCTTTTTGGAGATGACAGCATGTGCGCCATGCTGTCACTAGATACTTGCTTACTGGAAGAATTACATCAACTGAGTTATGACTTTTTAACACCCGTAGAGCCAAGGAACAGTTCTTAAATCCCATAGCCCTACAAGTATTGCAAATCCATTTTGATCGCGGAATCGCATAAGCTGGATAGAAGAACATAAAATGTTCAATGGTTTCGGAGGTGCTACGACAAGCAGGGCATATATCAGGAAGACTGATCGGCCCCCACCTATGAATCAATGACATCAGGGGCAAAGAGCCAAAACGAAACCTTGCATATAGACTCTTGCCCTGCAGGTCCCATATGATGTCCAGATAAGATTCAAACTTTGGAGACCATTTAAAATCAATAAAAGAATTAGTTAAACGACCATGAGATTTACAGGTTATATTGTTATCCCTAACATAAGACCAATAAATTAACTTTAAAACATTTTTATGCCGTCTCTCTAGTTTGTGGGGATTTTCCCGATAGTCGCCCAAACCCAGCAAACAAAGCCAATGGGACACGTGACAAATCCAAGGGAGAGTGTTAGCATTTGGACATTTTAATAGGTCAAGTAAAGAGGTCTTGTATATATCTAATTCAGGGGTAGTCCATAGCCTGATCCAGTAAAGAAGGGGTCTTAAAATAACTAGATCTGCTACTCGACTTAACCCCAAATCCAAAAATAGTGGACCCCATGGGTGTAGAGCGTGGACACGCTATCAGAGCCCTTGCAAAGTTGTTTTCCCCCACTGAGATCTTATTACAGTTGGAGAAACCCCATACTTCCTCTCCATACATGGCTGCACCTTGTGCCTTACCTATATAGATTTTTATAGCTGGGGAAACAGCTTTTGTAAGGGAACTTTGATAAAAGCGCAGTATGGCTGAAGCTGTGTGTTGTAACAACCCTGCGCTTTTTAGGATCTGCTCTTCCCATGATAGTTTGCTGGTTAGCCTGACTCCCAGGTAATCTATAGAGCTAACTTCCTTCAAGGGGACTCCATCAAGGTGGATGGGACATCTTTTGCTGGGCCCTTTGGATAACACCATCAGTTTTGTTTTATTAATGTTAACCTCCAGCCCATGACTGCTACAGAATAGATTGAACTGATCAACAAGAATTTGCAGCCCCATTGGTGTCTTGGAAATAAGGAGCGAATCGTCCGCGATAAGTAGGATAGGGATTTTTTGTGTATTCAAGGAGGGAGCATCATTCTGGCATGTGGACACAACCTTCACTACTTCGTTAATAAATAAAGTGAATAGTAAAGAGGCTAGCACACAACCTTGGCGAACTCCCCTTCTAATTGGAATCTGTTCTGTCAGTTCGCCTTGCTCACCCCACCTCACTTGGGCATAAGTATTTTCATGTAATCGTTT
Source organism: Pleurodeles waltl (assembly GCF_031143425.1). Classification (NCBI taxonomy): domain Eukaryota; kingdom Metazoa; phylum Chordata; class Amphibia; order Caudata; family Salamandridae; genus Pleurodeles; species Pleurodeles waltl. The sequence goes on from NC_090446.1 coordinate 422,773,772, forward strand.
TAGGAGGAGTAGTAAGTCCTCTGGAACTCCCAATCCACCCAACACTTCCCACAATTTGGCTCTTGGGACCAGGTCAAAAGCAGATCGCAAGTCTATGAATACTACATATAGGCATTGCTTGGCGATAAGGACATATTTCCAGTACAATATGGCCACTCGAAAGTCCTGGTATACCGTGCTGGTTTTAGCACGGAACCCTGCCTGTAATTGGAAAAGAATTTGGTGCTCCTTGACTCAGCTGGTTAGCCTCTGTAGAATTTGCTTAGCGAAAATCTTTTGTAAGTGGTCTATAAGGCTAATTGGCCTGTAATTGGCTGGAAGGTTAGCATTTCCTTTTTTATAAATAGGTATAATTTCTGTCCCCTTCCATGTACCTGGGATTTTTCCCCCAGCAGCTATACTATTTGAGATGACATTAATATACCAGGACCAGATATTTGGTTCTGATCTATAAAGATCTCCAGGAAGTTTATCCTGTCCGGGTGCTTTGCCAAGTTTCAGACTGTTTATAGCTTCAAGGGTTTCTTCTACTTTAAAAATGAGATGACCCTTGGGAATATGCTGGGCCCCCACTTGGGAGGGCGTACTGGGGTTCAAATCCAATAGAATTGGTGAGGAGTGGACTACATTAGTGTCCATTGAGCCCTCTGGTAGGGCATAAAGAGTGGGAAAATGCTCTACCCAGCTTTCTGGTTGTATGTGGTTGCTGGGGCAACTCCTACCTCCATTTTCTCTTTTAGACAGAAGTTCCCAGAAACGCTTGTTATTCTTCTCTCTAAAGGCATTTAATGATACCTGCCACAATGAATCCTCCCACCGCTTTTTTGCATTGGACAGGGTTCCTTTATATTAGGGACCTAGCTTGTTTAATCTCCCCCTGGGAACCGGACATTACTACGGCTTTTAGCCCAGACTTAGCCTTTAAGCACCTCTCATCAAACCATCCCTTACGTGCCCCCTTTCCTTCGCATGGCTTTAACCGCCTTGCTTTGTAAAAGAACCCCCGTAGCTGAATGGCCATGCTATCGTGTATTTTAAGGATCGGAATATCCCCCACAGCCTTGTCTTCGTACTCAGCCAAACTATTCAAAGAAATTTGGTATATTGCTCTAACATGGTGTGGGTTGGACATCACTTTTGGCCAGGTAATCTTAGTGAATTTATTGTTCCAACATGGTGACGGGATTATTGTAGCATGATTATTAAGTGTTCTTCTGAACATTTCTCCAGAGAGGGTAAGAAGCAAGGGAAAGTGATCGCTATCGCTTCTCACTACTACTTCTATGTCTTCCAAGTGGGGCCACAACCTGACATCAACTAAAAAATAATCAATGGTGCTTGTGGACTTGCCCCTTTTAAACGTTGGTGCAATGTTCGTATCAGATGGTGTTCTGCCATTGCAAGCCCTAAGGCCATGTTTTAAACATAATGCAGCTAATTGCGTGGCCACCCGAGATTTTTACAGGGCAGAGTAATAGATAATTGTGGGATACCCCACAACTCATCCTCTTCATCGGTTAGGCCACTAGTAAGGGTGGAAGGTTCAAAGGTACAATTAAAATCTCCAGCTACAATTAAAATGGTCGAGGGGTGGAGGTTTTCTACAAATTCGGACAAAATGGCAAAGGTGTGAGACTCAGAGCTGCATGAGACCGATCGTATATAAACATTAACAATAACAAGTGATAAGCTTCTTTTGAACGTAATGCACATAGCTTTTACATCTATAGAATCAATTCCCAGAAGCTTGTAGGCACACTGCAGGTTCTTGTTTACAAGTAGCAACAACCCACCTTTCGCCCGGCCAAACCCCTTCAGAATGGTATTGGGGTGACTATTCCATGATCCTAGACATGTTACATGACCATGTTCGAAGTTACCATTGTAACGCTACATATAGATAGTGACCTATATGTAGTGCACGCATGTAATGGTGTCCCCGCACTCACAAAGTTCGGGGAATTTGCCCTGAACAATGTGGGGGCACCTTGGCTAGTGCCAGGGTGCCCACACACTAAGTAACTTGGCACCTAACCTTCACGAAGTAAGGGTTAGACATATAGGTGACTTATAAGTTACTTATGTGCAGTGAAAGATGGCTGTGAAATAACGTGGTCGTTATTTCACTCAGGCTGCAGTGGTAGTCCTGTGTAAGAATTGTCAGAGCTCCCTATGGGTGGCAAAAGAAATGCTACAGCCCATAGGGATCTTCTGGACTTCCTTTGTGCACAGCTTAGCCTGGGTCCCCAGCACTCCGTCCTGCATTGCCCAACTCGCTGAGTTGGACTCCGACGTCATGGGACCCTCCTTTGTGACTGAGTCGACCGCTGCCCTCAGATCTTCTAAGTGCCTGTTCCGGTACTTCTGCAGGTGCTGCCTGCCTCTGTGGGGGCTCTCTGAGTTGCTGAGCACCCCCTATGTCTCCTCCTCCACGGGGCGACATCCTGGTCCTTCCTGGGCCCCAGCAGCACCCAAAATCTTCAACCGCGACTCTTGCAGCTAGCAAGGCTTGTTTGCATTATTTCTGCGTGGAAACACTTCTGCAACCTCCAGCACGCCACGGGACATCTTCTCACCAAAGGGGAAGTTCCTGGCACCATCCGTTGTTGCAGAATCTTCGGCTTCTTCCACCCAGAGGCAGCCCTTTTGCACCTTCATCTGGGGTTTGGTGGGCTCCTGCCCCCCGACACTTGCTTGACTCTTGGACTTGGTCCCCTTCCTTTACAGGTCCTCAGGTCCAGGAATCCGTTTTCAGTGCTTTGGTAGCATTTGTGGTTCTTGCAGAATCCCCTATCACGACTATACTGTCTTTCTGGGGTAGTAGGGTAACTTTACTCCTACTTTTCAGGGTCTCGGGTGGGGTATTTTAGACACCCTTAATGTTTTCTTACAGTTCCAGAGACCCTCTTCAACCTACCGTAGGCCTGGGGTCCATTCATGATTCGCATACCACTTTTGGAGTATATGGTTTGTGTTGCCCCTAGGCCTATTTCTACCTATTGCATCCTATTGTGATTCTACATTGTTTGCACTACTTTTCTTACTGTTACTTACCTGTTTTGGGTTTGTGTACATATAATTTGTGTATATTACTTACCTCCTAAGGGAGTATATCCTCTGAGATACTTTTGGCATATTGTCACTAAAATAAAGTACCTTTATTTTTAGTAACTCTGAGTATTGGGTTTTCTTGTGATATATTACTATATGATATAAGTGGTATAGTAGGAGCTTTGCATGTCTCCTAGTTCAGCCTAAGCTGCTTTGCTATAGCTACCTTCTATCAGCTTATGCTGCTAGAAACACCTCTATTCTACTAGTAAGGGATAACTGGACCTGGCACAAGGTATAAGTACCACATGGTACCCACTATAAGCCAGGCCAGCCTCCTACAGTAGCCCATTGGCTGCCAACCGCATCCTATCCTGAGAGCATTTTCTTACCATAAACAGGGCACCCAGAACTCAGAGCTTGTCTGGAGTTGAAAAAGGACAGTATGAGGAGTGCCCTGGTGCACCACTGAACCGGCAAAAGAGAGGCTGCACTAACATGGTTTGCACTTGCGGATCCTGGTAGCTAACAAAGGAGAATGACTGTGCCTGCTCGAGTACGAGTCATATCCAGAGCCCAGCTAAAGCCAAGAGACTCCAATGGTCAGTGTGCTAGCCTCCTTTTCACAACACAGGGACACAGCAGCTGAGAAGCCTGGTTGGGAGCCCAGAATCTTCAAGCCCCCGCTGCCAACCGCCACCATACGCACCAGAAATCAGCACCTGATGCTTAAAGTTGATCCCGAACTCGTGAGCCCGGTAATCATCAAAGTGCTGGTTGGTCACCCAGAAGCAGAGTTATTGCCCAGGTAAGGATTTGGTTGTCAATCAACACAAGCTTTATTCGGTCATAAATAACCATCAAAGCATAAAACCACAACAATCCAAAAAATTACATACTTGATAGAAAACAAAAAAAATACGAAAGTTAAAAAACATCAATCAACAGTTATAGTAAGATAAAACTTCCATTCCATATCCTGCAGCATACATAGTTACAGATTTTTTTTTTTTTTTAAATGAGTACGTGTGCGCCATGCGGCCACAAGGAACTTACTAACAGCACAAATTGAGGCAAGTGAGGTATCGCTCCTCAAGATCCTAAGGGCGATACAACATTGTCTTATGCCCATATTCAGGCAAACTGGACGAATCCATTTACACAGGGGAAGGGCGTACGCTGGACAAAAAAAAACATAAAATGTACAACAGATTCAGAAACATCATTACAGCCAGGACATGAGTCGGTGTTGATAGTGGTCTCCAGCTACCGGTTAAGGGCATTAGCGGTAAACACCCGAATCTAAAACGAGCATACAAGCTCTTACCCATTAAGTCAGAAATAAAATCTAAATAGGATTCCACTTAAAAACAAGGAATTGAGTAGTCAGTCGCCCATTTGATGTACAAAGAAGATAGTTATTTCTGACAAGGGACCAATAGGCAGATTTCAGAATTTGTTTCTGGCCCTTTCCTAGATTCTGAGGGTTCTCCCAGTAGTTCCCAAGTCCCAGGGTGCGAAATCAATTTGACACATGCATGAGCCATGGGATGGAAGCTGCATTAGGTCTATTTAGAATGTCAAAGAGTGAGTCTCTGTAAACGGTGGCTCTGATGTGGTACACATCCTCACCCAGAAGAGTAAGGGTCTCAGAGCTATCACATCAGAGATGCGAATAAGCTCAAGATCCAGATAGACCGGAATCAAGGGTGTACTACGTGGACACGCAAGTAGAGCTCTGGCGAAGTTGTTTTCACTCACAGACAATTTGTTAGTATTAGAGAAGCCCCACACCTCAACACCATTGGCCGCAGCACTCTGCGCTTTTGCAAGATAGATCTTGATAGCTGGAGAAATAGCTTTCGTTGCAGCGCTTTTATAAAAGCACAGAATGGTGCCTGGCCTATGATGAAGAAGTGATAAACTTTTACTGATCTGATCCTCCCAACGTAAGTTGTTTGTAATTCTTACTCCCAAATAATCTATTGAGCAAACCTTACTTAAGGGGGCCCAGTCTAAAGTAATGGTACATCTCCTAACTGGTCCTGAACTAAGTACCATCAGTTTGGTTTTACTAGCATTGAGTTCCAGGCCATAGTCTACACAGAAAGCACTGAACCTGTCAACAAGAATCTGAAGACCCATAGGGGTTTTAGAGATGAGGAGGGAGTCATCTGCAAAAACTAATATGGGAATTTTCTGCGCATTAAGGGAGGGGGCGTCATTTTGAAAGGAGGACACAGCATGCACCACCTCATTTATAAATAAAATAAATAGAGTTGGTGCAAGAACATATGCTTGACGAACCCCCCGCTGAATGGCTATATGGTCAGTTAATTCTCCCAAACTACCCCATCTCACCTGGGCATGTGTGTTCTGATGCAACTGTTGTAGTAAATAAATTATGTTGGCAGGGGTACCTATTCTGTGCAAAACATCCCATAGGTTTTCTCTGGGGACCATGTTGAAGGCAGACCGAAGATCCACAAAAACAACATAAGTTTTGCTTCGCCAGGACTACATATTTCCAATATAGGAGGGTCAGCCTAAAAACCTGGTCCACCGTACTGGTTTTCGGGCGAAAGCCCGTCTGAAGTGGGGATAGCACCTGATGGTCTTGTGACTAGTCCAATAGCCTAACCAAAAGCTGTTTGGCAAAGATTTTCTGAAGGTTGTCAATAGGCTAATTGGTCTGTAGTTGGCAGGGGAGCTCACCACGCCCTTTTTGTAAATGGGGATTATTTTGGCCCCTTTCCAGGTGTTGGGAATTGGGCCTCCTGCAGCTATGGTATTTGAGATAATATTTATGTACCAGGACAAAATTACTGGTTCAGATTTAAAAAGATCCCCCAGTATCTTGTCAGGGCCTGGTGCTTTGGCAGATTTTAGAGAGTTAATAATAGCAGCTGTGGTTTCCGCCAGAGTAAAAACAATAAAATCATCATAACTAGAAATGTCCTTTCCTGGATCATTGAGCAGATAGCACGTTTTCGCCCGCTTGCATCATGAAAGTACAAGGTGGGGCATAAAGTTTGGAAAAATATTCCACCCAACTTTCAGGTTGGTTATAAATGCGGATTATGCCTTTGCCCCCTCTGTGTCTATTGGACAATTGCTTCCAGAATGTCACATTATCATTGTATTTAATTGCATCAAGCTATTTCTGCCACGTTATGTCTTCCCAGCTTTTCTTGGCCTGTATTAAGGTTTTATTATAGGCTAATCTAATCACCCCCTGTGAGTGAGTCAAAATGGCTGATTTTAGAGCTGATTTGGCATTAGAACAATCCTTATTAAACCACTCCCTAGTTTTGTAATCATCAGGAGATTGCTTAGTAGTAGTCTTCCTACAGAAACTATCCTGTAGATTCCTCATAATTTTTTCACGAATGCTGAGTATTGGAATGTCACGGACCTCTCGTTCCTCATAATCAGCCCCAACATCAACGAACCGTTGATAAATTAACTTGATCAAATAAGGATTAAACATTACTTTTGGCCAACTGACATGAGTATGACTATTGTTCAAAAGAGGCCCTGGAACCACAGTGAGATGGATGTTCTGCGATCTCCTAAATACGTTACTATGTAGGGTAAGAAGCACGGGATTATGGTCACTCTTGTGACGGAAATCCACCTTCGTGTCTATTAATAATGACCAAAGCCTAACATCCACTAAAAAATAGTAACGCTGGAGAACAAACCTCGCTTAAAAGTAGGTGCAATATTCAAATCAGAACAGGTGCGTCCATTGCAGGCCCTAAGTCCATATTTAAAGCATAGGGAAGTCAACTGTAAGGCAGCACGTGAGTGAGTACACTGTGGCTTATTCATCAATTGAGGAAAGCCCCAGAATTCATCCTCTTCGGCCGTCAGATCACTACTTAAACAGAGAGGTTCAAAAGTACAATTCATATCCCCTGCGACCACTAATTTGGTTGAAGAATGCAGGGTGTCTATATATTCGGACAACTGAGCCAGTGTCTGAGACTCTAATCTCAGGGAGACAGACCTGGCATATACATTAATTATAGTCATCTTAAAATCGTGGTCAAATACAAGCTGGACACCCAATAAGTCGAAGGAGTCTATATTTAATGCAAAATGAACACACTGTAATTTCTTGTTTAAGAGTATCATGAGTCTCCCCTTAGCACGGCCAAAGCCCCCCGCTGGTACCAAGGGCCCTAATGCCAGGGAAGGTCTCTAAGGACTGCAGCATGTCTTATGCCACCCTAGGGACCCCTCACTCAGCACATGCACACTGCTTCACAGCTTGTGTGTGCTAGTGGGGAGAAAATGACTAAGTCGACATGACACTCCCATCAGAGAGCCATGCCAACCTCACACTGCCTGTGGCATAGGTAAGTCACCCCTCTAGCAGGCCTTGGAGCCCTAAGGCAGGGTGCACTATACCACAGATGAGGGCATAAGTGCATGAGCACTATGCCCCTACAGTGTCTAAGCAAAACCTTAGACATTGTAAGTGCAGGGTAGCCATAAGAGTATATGGTCTGGGAGTCTGTCAAACACGAACTCCACAGCACCATAATGGCTACACTGAAAACTGGGAAGTTTGGTATCAAACTTATCAGCACAATAAATGCACACTGATGCCAGTGTGCAATTTATTGTAAAATACACCCAGAGGGCATCTTAGAGATGCCCCCTGAAAACATACCCGACTTCCAGTGAAGGCTGACTAGTTTTTGCCAGCCTGCCACACACCAGGCATGTTGCTGGCCACATGGGGAGAGTGCCTTTGTCACTCTGTGGCCAGGAACAAAGCCTGTACTGGGTGGAGGTGCTTCTCACCTCCCCCTGCAGGAACTGTAACACCTGGCGGTGAGCCTCAAAGGCTCACCCCCTTTGTTACAGCGCCACAGGGCATCCCAGCTAGTGGAGATGCCCACCCCTGCGGCCACTGCCCCAACTTTTGGCAGCAAGGCTGGAGGAGATAATGAGAAAAACAAGGAGTCCCCCCCCCCCAGTCAGGACAGCCCCTAAGGTGTCCTGAGCGGAGGGGACTCTTACTTTTAGAAATCCTCCACATTGTAGAAGGAGGATTCCCCCAATAGGATTAGGGATGTGCCTCGCTCCCCACAGGGATGAGGCACAAAGAGGGTGTAGCCACCCTCAAGGACAGTAGCCATTGGCTACTGTCTTCCCAGACCTAATCCCACCCATAAATTCAGTATTTAGGGGCCCCCAGAACCTTGGAAACTAGATTCCTGAAACCTAAAGAAGAAGAAGGACTGCTGACCTAAAGCCCTGCAGTGAAGACGGAGACGACAACTGATTTGGCCCCAGCCGCACCGGCCTGTCTCCCTACTGTAGGAGGCTGGCCTGGCTTATAGTGGGTACCCTGTGGTATTTACACCCTGTGCCAGGTCCAGTTATCCCTTATTAGTAGAATAGTGGTGTTTCTAGCAGCTTTGGCTGATAGAAGGTAGCTATGGCAAAGCAGCTTAGGCTGAACTAGGAGGCATGCAAAGCTCCTACTATACCACTTATATTGTATGCACAATATCATAAGAAAACACAATACTCAGAGTTACTAAAAATAAAGGTACTTTATTTTTATGACAATATGCAACAAGTATCTCAGTGAGCACCCTCAGTAAGAAGGTAAGTAATATACACAAGATATATGTACACAAACCCAAAACAGGTAAGTAAGAGTCAGAAAATTAATGCAAACAGTGTAGGATTACAATAGGTTGCAATAGGCAAACATAGGTCTAGGGGCAACACAAACAATATACTCCAAAAGTGGAATGCAAATCATGAATGGACCCCAGACCTATGGGAGCTTGTAGAGGGTCCCTGGGACTGTAAGAAAACAGTTAGGGTGTCCAAGATACCCCACCCCAAGACCCTGAAAAGTAGGAGTAAAGAACACCTACTACCCCAAAAAAGAGCACAATAGTCGCGATAGGGGGATTCTGCAAGGCCAACAAACACCAGCAGCGCACTGAAGACGGATTCCTGGACCTGAGGACCTGCAAGGCAAGGGGACCAAGTGCAAGAGTCGCAATAGTGTCCAGAGGGGGCAGGAACCCAGGAAACCCCGGATGAAGGTGTAAGGAAGCTGCCTCCGGATGGAAGAAGCTTGGAATTCTGCAAGAACGAAGAGGACAAGAAACTTCTCCTTTGGATGGAAGATATCCCACATCGCAATGAAGGTTGCAGAAGTGTTCCCACGCAGAAATACCGCCAACAAGCCTTGCTAGATGCAAGGGTCGCGGTAGAGGTTTTGGGTGCTGCTGAGGACCAGGATGTCGCCCTTTGGAGGAGGAGACAGAGGGAGCGCTCAGCAACTCAGAGAGCCCCCGCAAATGTAGGCAGCACCCGCAGAAGTACCCCAACAGGCACTTAGAAGATTTGTGAACCGGAGCTGGCTCAGAGTCACAAAGGAGGGTCCCACGATGCTGGAGGTCAACTCAGAGGGTTGAGCACTGCAGGACGGAGTGCTGGGGACCCAGGCTAGGCTGTGCACGAAGGAAATCCTGGAAGACTGCACAGGAGCCGGAGCAGCTGCAAATCATGCAGTACACAGGTTTGCAGTCTAGCCTGGGGAGGCAAGAACTTACCTCCACCAAACTTGGACTGAAGGATCACTGGACTGTGGGAGTCACTTGGATAGAGCTCCTGTGTTCCAGGGACCACGCTGGTCAGGATGAGAGGGGACCCAGAGGACCGGTGATGCAGTCTTTTGGTGCCTGCGCTAGCAGGGGGAAGATTCTGTCGACCCACAGGAGATTTCTTCTTGGCTTCCAGGTCAGGGTGAAGGCAGATGAACCCCAGAATGTGCACCACCAGGAAACAGTCGAGAAAGCCGACAGGATGAAGTGCTACAATGTTGCTGGTAGTCTTCTTGCTACTTTGTTGCTGTTTTGCAGGCCTCCTGGAGCAGTCAGCGGTCGATCCTTTGGCAGAAGGTGAAGAGGGAGATGCAGAGGAACTCTGGTGAGCTCTTGCATTCTTTATCTCTAGAATTCCCCCAGAGGAAAGACCCTAAATAGTCAGAAAAGGATGTTTGGCTACCAAGAAAGGAGGATTGGCTACCAAGAAAGGTAAGAGACTATCAGAGGGGGTCTCTGACGTCACCTGCTGGCACAGGCCACTCAGAGCAGTCCAGTGTGCCCCCAACACCTCCGTTTCCAAGATGGCAGAGGTCTGGGACACACTGGAGGAGCTCTGGGCACCTCCCCTGGGTGGTACTAGTCAGGGGAGTGGTCACTCCCCTTTCCTTTGTCCAGTTTCGCGCCAGAGCAGGGCTGGGGGATCCCTGAACCGGTGTAGACTGGCTTATGCAGCGATGGGCACCATCTGTGCCCATCAAAGCATTTTCAGAGGCTGGGGGAGGCTACTCCTCCCCAGCCCTTCCACCTATTTCCAAAGCGAGAGGGTGAAACACCCTCTCTCAGAGGAAATCCTCTGTTCTGCCCTCCTGAGCCAGGGCTGCCTGGACCCCAGGAGGGAATGAATCCTGTCTGAGGGGTTGGCAAGAGCAGCAGCTGCAGTGGAAACCCCGGAAAGGCAGTTTGGCAGTGCCTGGGTTCTGTGCTAGAGACCCGGGTGATCATGGAATTGTCCCCTCAATACCAGAATGGTATTGGGGTGACAATTCCATGAGCTTAGACATGTTACATGGCCATGTTCGCAGTTACCATTGTGACGCTATACATAGGTAGTGACCTATGTATCGTGCACATGTGTAATGGTGCCCCCGCACTCACAAAGTTCGGGGGATTTGCCTTGAACGATGTGGGGGCACGTTGGCTAGTGCCAGGGTGCCCACACACTAAGTAACTTTGCACCCAACCTTCACCAGGTGAAGGTTATACACACAGGTGACTTATAAGTTACTTAAGTGCAGTGGTAAATGGCTGTGAAATACCGTGGACGTTATTTCACGCAGGCTGCAGTGGCAGGCCTGTGTAAGAATTGTCTGAGCTCCCTATGGGTGGCAAAAGAAATGCTGCAGCCCATAGCGATCTCCTGGAACCCCAATACCATGGGTACCTAAGTACCATATAAAAGGGAATTATATGGGTGTACCAGTGTGCCAATGAGAATTGGTAAATTTAGTCACTAGCCTGCAGTGACAAATTTAGAAAGCAGAGAGAGCATAAACTCTGAGGTTCTGGTTAGCAGAGCCTCAGTGATACAGTTAGGCACCACACAGGGAAAACATACAGGCCACAAACTTATGAGCACTGGGATCCTGGCTAGCAGGATCCCAGCGACACATAACAAGCACACTGATAACAAAGGGTTTTTACTATGAGCACTGGGCCCTGGCTAGCAGGATCCCAGTGAGACAGTGAAAACAGCCTGACATATACTCACAAACAGGCCAAAAGTGGGGGTAACAAGGCTAGAAAGAGGCTACCTTCCTACACCTACTTCGATGAAAACTGCAACAGCGACGCATCCAACAGGGACCAGTGACCTCTGAAGCCTCAGAGGACTGCCCTGCACCCAAAGGACCAAGAAGCTCCGTGAACAGCGGCTCTGTTCAACCATCTGCAACTTTCTGCAACAAAGAAGCAACTTTAAAGACTCCACGTTTCCTGCCGGAAGTGTGAGACTTTCCACTCTGTACCAGACGCCCCCGGCTCCTCCTGCGGAAAACAAACACCCCCGGTGACTGCGAGCCCGTGAGTAACCAGAGACGAACCCCCTGAGCCCCCACAGGAACGCTTGCAGAGGAAATCCAGAGGCTCCCCCTGACTGCGACTGCCTGTAACAAGGGACCCGACGCCTGGAACCAACACTGCACCCGCAGCCCCCAGGACCTGAAGGAACCGAACTCCAGTGCAGGAGTGACCGCCGGGAGACCCTCTGCCTAGCCCAGGTAGTGGCTACCCCGAGGAGCCCCCCCCACTGTGCCTGCCTGCATCGTTGAAGAGACCCCCGGGTCTCCCCACTGATTCCAATACAAAACCCGACGCCTGTTTGCACTCTGCACCCAGCCGCCTCTGTGCCACTGAGGGTGTACTTTCTGTGCCTGCTTGTGTTCCCCCCCCCCCCCCCCCCCCCCCGGTGCCCTACAAAACCCCCCTGGTCTGCCCTCCGAGGACGCGGGTACTTAACTGCTGGCAGGCTGGAACCGGGGCACCCCTGTTTCCATTGAAGCCTATGTGTTTTGGGCACCACTTTGACCTCTGCACCTGACCGGCCCTGAGCTGCTGCTGTGGTAACTTTGGGGTTGCCTTGAACCCCCAACGGTGGGCTACCTTGTCCCAACTTTGAACCCTGTAAGTGTTTTACTTACCAGTGAAGTTAACAATTACTTACCTCCCCCAGAAACTGTTGATTTTTGCACTGTGTCCACTTTTAAAATAGCTTATTGCCATTTTTGTCAAAACTGTACATGCTATTGTGATTATTCAAAGTTCCTAGAATACCTGAGGGAAATACCTTTCATTTGAAGTATTACTTGTAAATCTTGAACCTGTGGTTCTTAAAATAAACTAAGAAAATATATTTTTCTATATAAAAACCTATTGGCCTGGAGTAAGTCTTTGAGTGTGTGTTCCTCATTTATTGCCTGTGTGTTTACAACAAGTGCATAACACTACCCTCTGATAAGCCTACTGCTCGACCACACTACCACAAAATAGAGCATTAGAATTATCTCTCTTTGCCACTATCTTACCTCTAAGGGGAACCCTTGGACTCTGTGCACACTATTTCTTACTTTGAAATAGTACATACAGAGCCAACTTCCTACAGTACCCCAACCGTATAAATAGTACCTCATATGCTCCACAAACCTCCACCCTGGTTCTTAACAACAGGTCGACTCGTTTCAGCCTGATATAAAGCATCATCAGATAGCTTAATAAAATCAGTAGAGGAGATAGTTGTTCCAGCCTGCACCTGGGTACCAGTAGTCCCCTGAAGGCCCTTAACATGATCGGCAGACTGGGCTTTATATGGCCTCTCTGGCCCACATATGTTCCTGTCCTTAAAACCAGAATTATACTTCCAGCTTACAGTTGCTGGCACAGCCGGGAGACCCTCTACATGGGGAACAGGCGAGCTTTCAGGAGGGCAGATAATAGCCAGCCCCAGGGGAAGCTTGTCTACTTGAGTGCTGTATTCAGACACAAGGGAAGCAGTGGGTAAGCCCCCTGGAGCGGGCTAGATCCCACCCCCATTTACCCTCAGGCATTTGCACACACACCTCTGTGCCAGTTCACCCGTAAATCTATTCACCGTCAACAACACCAAGCTCTTTTAGTATGTCTAATTTCTGAAGGATGGACGCCAGATCAGGTTTCCCACAAGGCTGTGACAGACTGTCCAGGTCCAAAGGCCAACTAGTCACAGTACAAGCTCCAGAATGTAAGTGTAGATCACAGTCATGAGACCCCCCCCCCCCAATCTCTAACAGAGGCTCATAATGATTAAAACATGGGATATTGGAAGTCACCAAGACCTCTGGACTTAACAGGGGACGGGGAGCCTTTTCCCCCATAGGAGAGTGTAGTAAAGTACCATCTTGCCAGGCATGTTACCCCCATATTTCACTGTATATATGTTGTTTTAGTCTATGTGTCACTTGGACCCTGCCAGGCAGGGCCCCAGTGCTCATAAGTATGTGCCCTGTATGTGTTCCCTGTGTGATGCCTAACTGTCTCACTGAGGCTCTGCTAACCAGAACCTCAGTGGTTATGCGCTCTCTGCTTTCCACATTTGTCACTAACAGGCTAGTGACTAAATTTACCAATTCACATTGGCATACTGGTACACCCATATAATTCCCTAGTATATGGTACTGAGGTACCCAGGGTATTGGGGTTCCAGGAGATCCCTATGGGCTGCAGCATTTCTTTTGCCACCCATAGGGAGCTCTGACAATTCTTACACAGGCCTGCCAGTGCAGCCTGAGTGAAATAACGTCCATGTTATTTCACAGTCATTTACCACTGCACTTAAGTAACTTACAAGTCACCTGTATGTCTAACCTTCACCTGGTGAAGGTTGGGTGCAAAGTTACTAAGTGTGTGGGAACCCTGGCACTAGCCAAGGTGCCCCCACATCGTTCAGGGCAAATTCCTCTGACTTTGTGAGTGTGGGGACACCATTACACGCATGCACTGTACATAGGTCACTACCTATGTACAGCGTCACAATGGTAACTCCGAACATGGCCATGTAACATGTCTAAGATCATGGAATGTCTAATGATCTGGCATTGGGGGGACAATTCCATGATCCCCCGGGTCTCTAGCACAGAACCCGGGTACTGCCAAACTGCCTTTCCGGGGTCTCCACTGCAGCGGCTGCCAACCCCTCAGACAGGTTTCTGCCCTCCTGGGGTCCAGGCAGCCCTGGCCCAGGAAGGCAGAACAAAGGACTTCCTCTGAGAGAGGGTTTAACACCCTCTCCCTTTGGAAATAGGTGTGAAGGCTGGGGAGGAGTAGCCTCCCACAGCCTCTGGAAATGCTTTGATGGGAACAGATGGTGCCCATCTCTGCATAAGCCAGTCTACACCAGTTCAGGGATCCCCCAGCCCTGCTCTGGCGCGAAACTGGACAAAGTAAAGGGGAGTGACCACTCCCTTGACCTGCACCTCCCAGGGGAGGTGCCCAGAGCTCCTCCAGTGTATCCCAGACCTCTGCCATCTTGGAAACAGAGGTGTTTGGGGCACACTGGACTGCTCTGAGTGACCAGTGCCAGCAGGTGATGTCAGAGGCTCCTTACTGATAGGCTCTTACCTCTCTTGGTAGCCAATCCTCCTTCCTAGGTAGCCAAACCTCCTTTTCTGGCAATTTAGGGTCTCTGCTTTGGGGATCTCACCAGATAACGAATGCAAGAGCTCACCAGAGTTCCTCTGCATCTCCCTCTTCACCTTCTACCAAAGGATCGACCGCTGACTGCTCAGGACGCCTGCAAAACCGCAACAAAGTAGCAAGACGACTACTAGCAACCTTGTAACGCTTCATCCTGCCGGCTTTCTTGACTGTTTCCAGGTGGTGCATGCTCTGGGGGTAGCCTGCCTCCTCTCTGCACCAGGAGCTCTGAAGAAATCTCCCGCGGGTCGACGGAATCTTCCCCCTGCAACCGCAGGCACCAAAAGACTGCATCACTGGTCCTCTGGGTCCCCTCTCAGCACGACAAGCGTGGTCCCTGGAACTCAGCAACTCTGTCCAAGTGACTCCCACAGTCCAGTGACTCTTCAGTCCAAGTTTGCTGGAGGTAAGTCCTTGCCTCCCCACGCTAGACTGCATTGCTGGGTACCGCGTGATTTGCAGCTGCTCCGGCTCCTGTGTACTCTTCCAGGATTTCCTTCGTGCATAGCCAAGCCTGGTCCCCGACACTCCTTCCTGCAGTGCACAACCTTCTGAGTTGTCCTCCGGCGTCGTGGGACTCCCTTTTGTGACTTCGGGTGGACTCTGGTTCACTCCTCTTCCAAGTGCCTGTTCAGGTACTTCTACGGGTGCTGCCTGCTTCTGTGAGGGCTCCCTGACTTGCTGGGCGCCCCCCTCTGTCTCCTCCTCCAAGTGGCGACATCCTGGTCCCTCTAGGGCCACAGCAGCACCCAA
Organism: Pleurodeles waltl; assembly: GCF_031143425.1. Taxonomy (NCBI): domain Eukaryota; kingdom Metazoa; phylum Chordata; class Amphibia; order Caudata; family Salamandridae; genus Pleurodeles; species Pleurodeles waltl. The sequence continues at coordinate 422,789,386 of NC_090446.1, forward strand.
AAACATCTACTGCGACCCTTGCAGCTAGCAAGGCTTGTTTGCGGTCTTTCTTCCTGGGAACACCTCTGCAAGCTTCATCGCGACATGGGACATCCATCCTCCAAAGGGGAAGTTCCTAGTCCTCTTCTTTCTTGCAGAACTCCAAGCTTCTTCCAACAGGTGGCAGCTTCCTTGCACCCTCAGCTGGCATTTCCTGGGCTCCTGCCCACTCTCGACACTGTCGCGACTATTGGACTTGGTCCCCTTGTCTTACAGGTACTCAGGCCCAGGAATCCACTGTTGTTGCATTGCTGGTGTTTGTTCTTCCCGCAGAATCCCCCTATCACGACTTCTGTGCTCTCAGGGGGTAGTAGGTGCTCTTTACACCTACCTTTCAGGGTCTTGGGGTGGGCTATTTTTCTAACCCTCACTGTTGTCTTACAGTCCCAGCGACCCTCTACAAGCTCACATAGGTTTGGGATCCATTTGTGGTTCGCATTCCACTTTTGGAGTATATGGTTTGTGTGGCCCCTATACCTATGTGCTCCTATTGCAATCTACTGTAACTTTACATTGCTTGCATTACTTTTCTTGCTATTGCCTGCATAATTTTGGTTTGTGTACATATATCTTGTGTATATATCTTATCCTCATACTGAGGGTACTCACTGAGATACTTTTGGCATATTGTCATAAAAATAAAGTACCTTTATTTTTAGTACTTCTGTGTATTGTGTTTTCTTATGATAGTGTGCATATGACACCAGTGGTATAGCAGGAGCTTTACATGTCTCCTAGTTCAGCCTAAGCTGCTTTGCCATAGCTACCTTCTATCAGCCTAATCTGTTAGAAACACCTCTTCTACACTAATAAGGGATAAGTGGACCTGGCACAAGGTGTAAGTACCTCTGGTACCCACTACAAGCCAGGCCAGCCTCCTACAGAGAGCCACCTACCGTGGCCAGATCACTGCGCAGGGGAATGCTTGACACAGGTGGAGAATTAGGTCTCAAAGCTTGGAAGTGCCATGTTTTGTTCATTCTCTATGGTGGGGGGGGGGGGGGGGGGGAATGGACAGTTGTGGCTTTTTCTTAAATAAATCAGGAATCTTTTTTAGCAGAAGTATCAGAAGTACCATGTTTTGTGGATGGTATGTTGGAATTACTTCTCAAAATGGCTTCCACCTCTTCAAATAATATATCAATGTCTTCTAAAGGGTTACTTCCTTTGTTAGACAGGAATCTCGTTTTACTATTAAACCGTTTTTGGGGTTTTTTTTTTTTATTCCATTGGGGTGTGCGGGTACATCCACAGCCTTACGTTTCTCCATATCTGTTCAGTCGATGGTATAGTCAGAAACAATGAGCGTAACCAAGGCAACTCCCAAAAACAAAGACTTACTTCCCAGGTGTTAGATGGGTGCACCCCACCCAGCCTCTGTCGGGCATAGAAGGGCTCGTCTAGGCCCGGGCACACGCCCCAGCGCGTATCGCGAGTCTAATGCGCTTATGAGTGCCTGAGGAAGCAGAGGAGCCTGGGGGATGTGGTCCCACTCCAGAAGTCCCGCTGAGGAAGCACCCACCGAAAAGCAGCGCATCCTGTGCTGTGCGAGTCTAGTGCACTTATGAGCGCCTGAGGAAGCAGAGGAGCCTGGGGGAAGTGGTCTCATCCCAGGAGTGACGCCAAGGAAGTGCCCAGCAAAAAGCAGCACGTCTCCGGCAGACCAGTTTCCGCTGACTTGCCGCCGCCTCGGTCCAAGGGGAGCCTGTAGTCCAAAACTTCCTGTGACACAAGCTACCCACCTCTAACCTCCCCCGCATCCAGCAGAAGAGTCAGTGGGGGACAGGGCTCAACTCAGTATCTTTGTGTGCTGTCACCGGCGATCCAAGGACTGCGGGGGAGAGTGCACCGCCTGTCTTGACCCGGACGACCTTCGGGGCAGCCACAGTGCCCAGTAAGCACCAGCGCCTCCCTAGACGAAGAACGATTTCCACCAGACCGGATTTGATTGTGACTGAAATACCTAGTGGCGAAAGGACATCTGCCAACCCTGAGACGACTTTGAGGGATGTTAACCCTGTGACCAGAACCGCCTCACCCCTTTGTGTGGACCAAGGAGTAGTTACAGGAAAGACCCCCGTCGACCACATTGCACCCTTGAGCATCTTTAGCATCCTTCATCCCTTGCATCAAGACCACTTCCAGGAGGAATCAATTGCAAAAGGGGATTAAGTGCTTAGAGCTGCCTGATGACTGCTTCACCTGTAGAGGTAACTGCTTCAAAGGACATTCCTGTCCCCCTGACTGTCTCCTTACTGGACCTGGTCACCGAAAGGGACTACGTGGTTGCATTACAACTAGCCCAGCTTTTTGGTGAAATAGTTTTTAAGTATAAAATTTATTGAATTTGCCAATGCTTGTACACGGTTAAGTCAAATGTTTTGATTTATTATACCTTGTAATTTCTATATCTCCAGAACCCTTGGTGTATCTTTTTCATTGTGGTGCCTAAAATAGATAAAAATATAGTCTATTTTTATAAATTAGTGAGGATTTCTTTGGTGTCTTGTCGATTTCTTCTTCAATTGCTTTGGTGCTGTTCAAGTATGTTACACGTGTTCCGTTGTGTAAGCCTTGCTGCTCAGAACCACAGCTACCCAGAGTTGAGCTGAAAATTTGACAAACAAAACCTAAGGGTTCTAAAGGTGTGTTATACAGTGAGGGCACACAATCATACAACATAATACACCCTATTTTCTCAGATTGAGCCCTCAATCTTGATATTTTAATTTACGATTTTCACAGCAATAGTGTAAAGAAAATCAAAATATGATTAACACATGGGGGTTCGGAATACCTCTCCCTGAATGACCCGCCCATGCTTGAAAAATACTGAATAGAACGATAGTATGTACATTAGTCATGTCTGAAATAAACATTTTTGTTTCTTACTCTCAGGAGGTTCAGGTGACTAGGCACTTGGGAAATTTCTGTATCTGTTAATAGCAGCTATGTGGTTTGTTTGTAGGTTAGCAAGGACAACTGAGTCTGGGGCAGAGCCAACAATGCTTCCTGACGACAGAATTTTGTAGGAGCCTTTGAAGAAGGGGATGGGTTTTATTATTTTCTGTTTGGAGTTAATGTATTCTCTGAAATCTGCAAAGAGGCTATGTTCCAGAAGAATTAAAATGTTTCTGAATGTTGATTCTGTTGCTATGGTGCTGGGGTGTGTTTGATGCATTCATCAAATGGCACTGCACATAACTTGAGCTTCACTGTCTTTAATAAAATTTCTATTTTCTTTACACTAAAGCTTACAAAATCACACTTTTCCACAGTGCCTACCAAGAGGAAGGGGGTGGGGTCGTCTGTACCAGTCCTCCTGTTTGGCCAATATATTATTGCAAAATATACACCAGGCACACAGGAGATCTATTAAGAGTGCAGCCTCCATGTCAATCAAGTCCCTCCTACCCATTTGAAAGGTCCTAAAGATTATTTACTTTAAACCACCCACCACCTAACCAATGAATGTTCAACCCCGCACACTTCACCAGCATAAAGACAACACACACCAGTGTACAAAAATAGACGTCAATAGCCAACAGAGAAAGACTCACCGCCTGGAGGCTGCTAAGCAGAAAGCTGGAAACTGACCTTCCTAAAACTGAAAGAAAGACAACAGTCACAAATAAGATGTACTCAACAAAATCGCCACATTAAGCTGACGGCATGGTGGGCACTTAGTGAGACCCCAGGGACCAAAGAAAGAGGACGACTCTGGCAATGGGGGAAATTATCCAAACTTTGGTAGGTGCAAAAATATGTAAGATTTCCCTGAATGGTCCCAGTTTTGGGATCTCTGTCTCGGTGTCCTGGCACGTGTCTACAAGTTAAATACATGTCCTCGTTTTGGGAGAGAGCTTCAGTACAGTTAATATTCTAAGCAAGCTCGTACTTCTGTAACTTTCTTTCTCTCTCTCGTGTAACAACGCTTACCGGAGTGATAGGAAGGGACCTACCTTTAAAAGTACAGCTGCTGAGCTTGTTCACTCATACAAAGAGAAAAGGGGTAACTGTTGGGTCTGACACGAGATAATATCAATCAATCACAACATTTGTAAAGCGCACTACGTACCCGTTAGGGTTTCAAGGCACTGAAAGGGGGGGAGGGGTGCTGCTACTGGTCAAAGAGCCAGGTCTTAAGAAGTCTCCTGAAGGTGAGAAGGTCCTGGGTCTGTCGCAGGGAGGGTGTTCCAGGTCTTGGCGGCAAGGTAGGAGAAGGATCTGCCACCGGAGGTCTTCTGCTGGATGCGGGGAACGATGGCGAGGGCAAGGTTGGCAGAGCGGAGTTGGCGGGTGGGGGCGTAGAAGTTGAGTCTGTTGTTCAGGTAGGCTGGTCCGGCGTTGTGGAGTGCCTTGTGAGCGTGGGTGAGGAGCTTGAAGGTGATCCTCTTGTCCACGGGGAGCCAGTGGAGGTCTCTCAGGTGGTGGGAGATGTGGCAGCAGCGGGGTACGTTGAGGACCAGTCGGGCGGAGGCGTTTTGGATGCGTTGGATGTCTTTTGCTGGGATGCCTGTGTAGAGTGCGTTGCCATAGTCTAGTCTGCTGCTGACGAGGGCCTGGGTCCCCATTCTTCTGGTTTCCATCGGGATCCATTTGTAGATTCTACAGAGCATGCGGAGGGTGTTGTAGCAGGAGGAGGAAACTGCGTTGACCTGCTTGGACATGGTGAGGGCGGAGTCGAGGACGAAACCCAGGTTGCGTGCGTGGTTGGCTGCCGCTGGCGGGGCTCCCGGCGAGGTGGGCCACCAGGAGTCATCCAACGCGGAGGGGGTGCGTCCGAGGATGAGGACCTCCGTCTTGTTGGAGTTCAACTTCAGGCGGCTGTATCTAATCAACTCGGCGATGGACTTCATTCCCTCGTGGAGGTTGGCTTTGGCGGTGTGTGGGTCTTTGGTGAGGGAGAGGATGAGCTGGGTGTCGTCGGCGCAAGAGAGAATGTGGAGGTTGTGCTGACGGGCCAGTTGTGCGAGGGGGGCCATGTAGATGTTGAGCAGCGTTGGGCTCAGTGAGGAGCCTTGGGGTACGCCGCAGATGATGTTGGTGGCTTTGGAGCGGAAGGGTGGGAGGCGGACTCTCTGGGTTCTGCCGGAGAGGAACGAGGAGATCCAGTTGAGGGCTTTTTCTTGTATTACGGCTTCGTGGAGGCGTGTTAACAGGGTGCGATGGCAGACCGTGTTGAAGGCTGCGGATAGGTCCATTAGGATGAGGGCTGATGTTTTGCAGTTGTCCATTTGCTGTCATCTGTGGTGGCGAGGAGTGCTGTCTCGGTGCTGTGGTTGCGTCTGAAACCGGACTGGGAGCAGTCCAGGATGGAGTTGTCCTCGAGGTGGTGGGAGAGCTGAGCGTTGACGATCTTCTCGTTGACCTTCGCCGGGAAAGGGAGCAGGGAGATCCGTCTGAAGTTTTTGAGGTCGTTGGGGTCTGCCTTGGGCTTCTTAAGGAGGGCGTGGATTTCAGCGTGCTTCCAGCTTTCCGGGAAAGTTGCGGTTTCGAAGGATAAGTTGATGACCTTTCGAAGTTGGGGGGCGATGGTAGAGTCGGCTTTGTTGTAAACGTGGTGGGGGCATGGGTCCAAAGGGGATCCTGAGTGGATGGAGTTCATGATCTTGCGTGTTTCAGTGTCGTCTACGTGGGTCCAGGCGGTCAAGCGGTTGGCACAGGTGGAGTTTCTGGGGGTGGGGCCTGATGGAGGCGTGGTGTTGAGGCTGTCGTGGATTTCGGCGATCTTTTGACAGAAAAAGATGGACAGGGCGTCGCAGAGTTCTTGGGATGGAGGGATGTCGTCGACGTTGGCGCTGGGGTTGGGGTTGGAGAGCTCTTTCACGATTCAGAAGAGTTCTTTGCTGTCGTGTGTGTTGTTGTTCAGGCGTTCTGTGAAGTGGGATCGTTTGGCGAGTCTGATTAGCCGGTGGTGTTTGCGGGTGGCCTCTTTGTGGGCTGACAGTCTGTCGGTGTGTGTTCGAGGAGCTATTTCTTCTTTAGTTCCTGGCAGACGCGTTTGGAGGTTAGGAGTTCGTCAGTGAACCAGGCGGCTTTTTTTCTTTCTTGGTTGTCTGTGGACCTCTTGAGTGGTGCGAGGGTGTTGGCGCAGTCGTTGATCAACCGTCTTAGGTTGAGTGTGGCGGTGTCTGGGTCGGTGGAGTCGGTGGGTGGGTTCTGGGTGAGGGTGCTGGTCATCGGTGACTTTGCTCCAGCGGCGGTGTGGTGGTTGTTGGGTTCGGTGGTGCTCGATGTGCTTCTTGAATGTGAAGTGGATGCAGTGGTGGTTGGTCCAGTGAAGTTTGGTGGTGTGGTTAAAGGTGACGTGGTTGCTTGCGGAGAAGATTGGGTCAAGCGTGTGGCCGGCGATGTGGGTGGGTGTGTTGACCAGTTGTCTAAGGCCAAGGCTGGAGAGGTTGTCAATCAGAGATGCGGTGTTGGCGTCGTTGTTGTTCTCCAAGTGGAAATTGAGGTCTCCAAGGAGGATGTAGTCCGTAGAAGGGAGCGCGTGGGTGCTCGTGAGGTCGGCGATGGAGTCGCTGAAGGGTGCTCGTGGTCCTGGGGGTCTGTAGATGAGCGTTCCCCTGAGAGTGGTGTTGGGGTCAGTGTGGATCCGAAAGTGTAGGTGTTCGGCGGTCTTGAGGGTGTCGTCCGTGTGTGTGTGGATTTTGAGGGTGGATTTGTGGGCGATGGCTATTCCTCCTCCAATTCCGTTTGGGCGATCCCTTCTGGTGATCTTGTAGCCGTCCGGGATGGCTATGGCGATGTCAGGTGCTGAGGAGTCGTTCCACCAGGTTTCGGTCAGGAAGGCTACGTCTGGGGAGGTGGTGTCGAGCAGGTCCCAGAGCTCGATGGCGTGTGTAAGGAAATGCCTCCTTGGCATGGTTACCCCCTGACTTTTTGCCTTTGCTGATGCTATGTTTTGAATTGAAAGTGTGCTGAGGCCTGCTAACCAGGCCCCAGCACCAGTGTTCTTTCCCTAACCTGTACTTTTGATTCCACAATTGGCACACCCTGGCATCCAGATAAGTCCCTTGTAACTGGTACCTCTGGTACCAAGGGCCCTGATGCCAGGGAAGGTCTCTAAGGGCTGCAGCATGTATTATGCCACCCTAAAGACCCCTCACTCAGCACAGACACACTGCTTACCAGCTTGTGTGTGCTAGTGAGAACAAAATGAGTAAGTCGACATGGCACTCCCCTCAGGGTGCCATGCCAGCCTCTCACTGCCTATGCAGTATAGGTAAGACACCCCTCTAGCAGGCCTTACAGCCCTAAGGCAGGGTGCACTATACCATAGGTGAGGGCACCAGTGCATGAGCACTGTGCCCCTACAGTGTCTAAGCAAAACCTTAGACATTGTAAGTGCAGGGTAGCCATAAGAGTATATGGTCTGGGAGTCTGTCAAACACGAACTCCACAGCACCATAATAGCTACACTGAAAACTGGGAAGTTTGGTATCAAACTTCTCAGCACAATAAATGCACACTGATGCCAGTGTACATTTTATTGTAAAATACACCACAGAGGGCACCTTAGAGGTGCCCCCTGAAACCTAACCGACTATCTGTGTAGGCTGACTGGTTCCAGCAGCCTGCCACACTAGAGACATGTTGCTGGCCCCATGGGGAGAGTGCCTTTGTCACTCTGAGGCCAGTAACAAAGCCTGCACTGGGTGGAGATGCTAACACCTCCCCCAGGCAGGAGCTGTAACACCTGGCGGTGAGCCTCAAAGGCTCACCCCTTTGTCACAGCACCGCAGGACACTCCAGCTAGTGGAGTTGCCCGCCCCCTCTGGCCCCGGCCCCCACTTTTGGCAGCAAGGCCGGAGAAAATAATGAGAACAACAAGGAGGAGTCACTGGCCAGTCAGGACAGCCCCTAAGGTGTCCTGAGCTGAGGTGACTAACTTTTAGAAATCCTCCATCTTGCAGGTGGAGGATTCCCCCAATAGGATTAGGGATGTGACCCCCTCCCCTTGGGAGGAGGCACAAAGAGGGTGTACCCACCCTCAGGGCTAGTAGCCATTGGCTACTAACCCCCCAGACCTAAACACGCCCTTAAATTTAGTATTTAAGGGCTTTCCCTGAACCTAGAATTTAGATTCCTGCAACTACAAGAAGAAGGACTGCTGAGCTGACAAACCCCTGCAGAGGAAGAACAGAAGACACCAACTGCCTTGGCCCCAGACTTACCGGCCTGTCTCCTGCCTTCCAAAGAAACCTGCTCCAGCGACGCTTTCCAAGGGACCAGCGACCTCTGAATCCTCTGAGGACTGCCCTGCTTCGAAAAAGACAAGAAACTCCCGAGGACAGCGGCACTGCTCCAAAAGAACTGCAACTTTGTTACAAGGAGCAGATTTAAAGACCCCTGCAACTCCCCGCAAGAAGCGTGAGACTTGCAACACTGCACCCGGCGATCCCGACTCGACTGGTGGAGAACAACCAACTCAGGGAGGACCCTCCGGCGACTCTACGACTGTGAGTAACCAAAGTTGTCCCCCCTGAGCCCCCACAGCGACGCCTGCAGAGGGAATCCCCAGGCTCCCCCTGACCGCGACTGTCTGAACTCCATTTCCCGACGGCTGGGAAAGACCCTGCACCCGCAGCCCCCAGCCCCTAAAGAAACAGAACTTCTGTGCAGGAGTGACCCCCAGGAGGCCCTCTCCCTTGCCCAGGTGGTGGCTACCCCGAGGAGCCCCCCCCTTGCCTGCATCGCTGAAGAGACCCCTTGGTCTCCCATTGAAAACTGAAGGAAACCCGACGCTTGTTTGCACACTGCACCCGGCCGCCCCCGCGCTGCTGAGGGTGTACTTTCTGTGCTATCTTGTGTCCCCCCCAGTGCCCTACAAAACCCCCCTGGTCTGCCCTCCGAAGACGCGGGTACTTACCTGCTGGCAGACTGGAACCGGGGCACCCCCTTCTCTCCATTATAGCCTATGTGTTTTGGGCACCTCTTTGACCTTTGCACCTGACCGGCCCTGAGCTGCTGGTGTGATAACTTTGGGGTTGCTCTGAACCCCCAACGGTGGGCTACCTTGGACCAAAAACTGAAACCTGTAAGTGACTTACTTACCTGTGAAATCTAACAAAACTTTACCTCCCCCAGGAACTGTGAAAGTGTCCACTTTTAAAACAGCTTATTGTGTTTTATGTAAAAAGTATACATGCTAAAGTAATGATTCAAAGTTCCTAGAGGACTTACCTGCAATACCTTTCAAATGAGATATTACATGTAAAATTTGAACCTGTGGTTCTTAAAATAAACTAAGAAAATATATTTTTCTATAACAAAACCTATTGGCTGGATTTGTCTCTGAGTGTGTGTACCTCATTTATTGTCTATGTGTATGTACAACAAATGCTTAACACTACTCCTTGGATAAGCCTACTGCTCGACCACACTACCACAAAATAGAGCATTAGTATTATCTCTTTTTACCACTATTTTACCTCTAAGGGGAACCCTTGCACTCTGTGCATGCTATTTCTTACTTTGAAATAGCACATACAGAGCCAACTTCCTACAGCGTGCTTGCGTGCGGAGCGTGTGTTGAGGAGTATGCAGTGGAGGTGGTTTGTGCCGGTTGTTGCAGGTTTACTTGTTCTGTCGCAGATGAAGTTGCAGGCGCGGCAGGAGAAGGGTCCTTTGGTGTACTTTGGTGAGGCCGGGAAGCATGTTGTGGAGCAGCCCGGGTTGAGGGCGATGAGCTGGTTGGCCGAGTAGCGGCGTCTGGTCGTGCGGGGGTCGTGCGGACCAGGGGGGGTGGCGCTGGGCGCGGTCCAGGCGCAGACGGGCTTGCCTCTGGCGCGCCCGCTTCGTGGACGCGCGTCGCCAGCCATTAAGAAGGGAGGGGGGAGGGAGGAGCAGCTGGGAGGCGGGAGGGAGCAGCAAATGGGGGCGGGGCCACAGCGGCGGGGAAACGCGGCTAAGGGGAGCGCACAAGGGGCAAAAAGGAGTCACAAAACAGTCAAAAAAGCACAAATGGAACAAAAAGGAACAATAAAGCAAGGCACAGAATACAGTCACAAATACGGTGAAAACGGCACAATGCACACGAGTCTAGCGACGCTTACCAGAAGCCCACTAGACACCAGGGATGAGGCGCAGGTGGAGGAGGGCCTCAAACACGCTAGCAGCAGCGTGGGCGGGGGTCAGGGACACGGACACAGCAAGGTGGTGCTGCGGACGTGGGGGAGGGAGCGCTTGACCGAAATCAGGTTGTACAGCATCTCAACACTGCAGGATGCGCATGCAGCCACCAAAAAAGTGTTTTGTGACAGAGTTAATTTGGATTGAGAAAACACACTGATACGCGTTTCATCCTACACGCTAAAGCTTTTCCAAGGCAGAACTACAATTCTTCCAAGGCCGATATGGTATTTTGCCAAAAGAAATAGAGTGAAAGATCAATTCACGTTTCTTTAAGAAAGAAGTGCAGTGAGAATGAAGCTGAAGCCTAGATTCAAACCAAACAATATGATTAATACAGTGAGAATGTTTATTACTTTTGCATGTGGTGTCTGGATTTGCATCTTAAAACGAAGGGAAGCTGACACCTGCTATAAATCCTAATTGAAAGGCGTTTATCCTTTTAATAATGGGCAGTTTGTTTGGTTAAACAGAAAATTACTTTGAAACAACCATAGCATAGGAATTGCGAAATACTGTAATGAATGCCAAATAGCAGCCCCCCCCACCAACACTGCATTATGGCAGAGGTCATAACATCACACCAGCTACACATATCCAGAAGACACCGGGTTTACGAACTAGACCCGGGCGTAATTTTTTTTACAAGAGTGGATCCTTGTATAATTCACAATTATAGGGTTTTGTATATTTTGGCTAATTTTTATGTAATGTTTTGTTTAGCAGGTACGCAATTTTAAGACTTTGTCCCCTGCATCTGACTTGCTCAAATAATATATTTTTTTGCACTCATCGTCAGACAGATGTGTGCAACAGAAGTTAGGTATATCCCTCATTAATAATTTCCACGCAGGATTTCGGTTAAATACATTACACAGTTTTGGTAAAACGGATGCCTTCATGTTAGGGGTAAATTTTACAACAAGTAATGGAACGCTGAACTTTAGTTGTGAAATCACCACAAAACTGGGTTACCGTTTTTAGCCAAGAAACAAGACTTGAATGCTGCATCTTGGGCTTGGTATCGCTGTCTAAATACTAAGAAGGTTGATAAGCTTTTACTCATTTGTATTGACCTAAGATCTGTCCATTGTTCAAGTGAGTAATACGTGAAATGTGTATATTTATTTAAACTTCGGGTCTGTGGAACCTCGCGTGAGTGGGGTGTGGGAGAACTGCTTTCATTCTGTGGTCTTTTTATGTCATTAATAATGTATCCTTTTCTTCTTTAACTGACTTCTACCGGGGACACTTTCCCTTTGGGTGTTTGTTATCGTGTATTTGAATAAAAATCTTAACGAACAATGCAGGTGTACTGTTTGTTAATCTTGAAATGGTCACGCTTCACAGTTTTAAAAACGTGGAGTATGCCGCTTTAGCGACTCCGTCTTACTGCAATGTTAAGCGAGGGTTGTTGGTAACTGCAGCCCTACAGTGCCCATCGTCATTACTAGGTCATAGTTCCACTCGTCAGTCTTTGGTAACCCCCAATGTTAATCCTTGGGGGCCGATCCTCAAAGTCCACCACAACGTGGAGGTGTACTTGCATAGTGGTTGGGGGGCAGAGGCAAACCGCCGATGATGACATGGGGAATGAGATTTTAGTCGGGCTGCAGGGCTTGGGTGACGAGTACCTGGGGTTTAGGTGGAGGTAAGGACTGCTAAAGGTAAAGTTAGCAATCAGAGGTCCTGGTTAGGTGAGGGCTACTTGAGATTATAGTATTCTGGTGATGTCTAATGCAGCAGTAATCGTGGCATGTTGAGGTTAAATGCAGGTGGAATTTTTAAGGGGTAAAGCTACAGTAATAATATGATTAGGGGTGCAAGAGTTCCCATAGTGATATCAGCATCGCCCCATCAGACCCCCGCGTAATGCCCTTTGCATGACCCTTTACTTACCGATACCTCGGCTCCTCACCAGCATCATGCGCGCCGCCATTTTGGATCAGAGAGGACGTGATGTCATTTCGCAAGGGATTTCATTTCCGCATTCAACCATCGCAAGAGAGACAGAGCCCAGCGACCACTCAAAACAAAAGACAGACAAGCGTATGAGAATACATAAAATACACTACAAAGCTGCCTATTAACAGACACTGTCACTGTCCACTGAAAAAGCAGTGACGTGGCCCTGATTTTGTATGGTAGATAGGTCCAGGTTACAGATCATGGATATGTCGTAAATAGGGTAACGTTTTAGGATGACCAGATTTCCAGAATAAACAACCATTGGCATAGCCAATAGGTCTCGTCTTTGTAGGGTGACCAGATTTTGAGGAGCAAAAATCGGGACAGGTCAGACATAAAAGAAGGACTAACAACTCTACGCTCACTTTCTGGCCTGTCCCGTTTTTTTGCGTAGCTTTGTGAATGTGACCATATATGTGTGTGTTTACAAAAATTGAAAAGGAGACCCAGCACATCAAAGTGTCCATAGATATCCACAAAATTATAACATTCCTTCAAAAATCACAGTTCTTATGAAAACATTTAGTTCTTTATTTATCCACAATGACAATATCTAATCCATCATAGCCAACGCGTATCGTCCAAACTGACTTCTTCAGGGCAGAAGCTCTTTTCTCCTTTAGTACTTTTTCTGCATTTTGCCACTTTTGTTTCTCAATTGTGAGGAGATACTATTGTTCTCTCTGCTCCTTTCTTTGCTCACTTTTTGATGACAATTTAAGTCTGTATTGTTCAGAAGGTTGAATCTGGAAAATTTAGATTTGTAAACAAGTACAGTGGATCTTGAGCGAAGACCTGGAAGCTAAGAAAGTGAGGAAAGGGTGCTTTCTTCTGTGATGTAAATTCGTATCGCGCCGGAGGCTGATAAAAGAGTTTAACAGAATGGAAGCGAGGACCTACTGGCAGAGCTTCTTCAACAGATTTATTTTGCAGAGCAACCTTGACTCAGCAGCAAGAGTGATGACTCTTAGCAGGATATGAGCCGTGGGTTGATCATCTGGCAAAGAGGTTACTAGGGAAGGAAGCAGCGCTGTGTATACCTAGTCTAACTCCTGTTGTCAGGCCAAAATGCAGTTATTGGGAGCATTAAAGGCAGAGAGCTACCGAGAGCTAAGAGAATCCAGGGCTGCGTACAAAGTTGCACTTAAAGACGCAAAAAAAGAGTGGGAAACTAAATATTGGAATGGGCTGGTAGATGCACTTCATGAGAAGGATTTTAAACTTTTTTGGAAATTAGTGGCAAACAAAGGCAGCTCTCAAGAAATGGAGACTTACCCCGTAATCCAGCCAGGAACCTGGATGACACATTTTAATAAGGTATATAGGAAACCTCAAATTAATAGTATTACTATACCTCTATTCAAATCTAATGAACTCGTTGTTAACACATCACCTGATGGGAGAGCTATACCTCCTAAATTTGCTCTGTGTTTTGTCTCTTTAAAACAAACAATTTCGTCTCTCCAGTCAGTACAGAGAGGGAATGCCCCTGGGTTGGATGGTATCCCAGGAGATTTATATCTGTCCCGACCGACAACTTGGTCTCTGTAATTAAATTCGCTCAGCAATGAGCTACCGAGGGGGGGAGGACTTCCCCCCACGTGACAAGGAGCAATTATAGTCCCTATTTACAAGAAAGGGCCAAGGGAAGAACCTACTAACTATAGGCCAATCAGTCTACTCGATGTCAGTCAAAAAATATTTAGCAAGCAGGTATTGAATAGACTACAGGCATGGATAGAGGACTCTCATATTCTTTCCAACTTTCAGGCAGGTTTCAGGAAAGGAATGAGCACAATAGACCAGGTATTCAGGTTTAACCTCCTTTGTTGGAAATATCTGTCACTGGATAAAAGTCATTTGTATGTAGCTTTTATTGACTTAAAAGCTGCCTTTGACATGGTTCCACGAGACTTACTGTGGAACATTTTGGAGAGTTACCAACTTGATGGAGAACTATTAAGACTGATTAGGTATCTCCATGAGGGGACGTACGCCCAAGTACGATGGTCCCAAAGTGGCGATCTAACAGAAGCTATACCTGTCAACAAGGGGGTTAGGCAGGGGTGTATTCTGGCCCCAACTTTGTTTAATCTTTACATTAATGGCGCAGAGGACCAACTGTTACACTGCAACCATGACGCCCCAAAGCTTGCTAGAGTCTCTGTCCCCATTTTAATGTTTTCTGACAATACCTTATTAATCTCGAGAACACCCCTGGGCTTGCAAAATTAACTGGATGCTTTTTATAATTTCTGTTCTAATAGAGGACTTGAAATAAATCCATCAAAATCAAAGTTTATGGCTTTTAAACCGCACAAACGGTTTAGGGGGAAATGACCATAGCAGGCCAACCAGTGGAGAGAGTCAGCCAATTCGATTACCTGGGGATTAGGCTAAGCGATGACCAAAAATGGACAGCGCAGATTGGGAAGAGTCTGAAAGTTTTAAGGCAGAGGTCATCAGTGATAGGGAGGAAAATTGCTAATATTGCGCAAGGGGAGATATCACCTGCTATTACTGTATATAAAGCAGCAGCAGTCACAGCTTCAACCTATGGTGCTGAGCTTTGGGGACACACTAATTCCAGCTGCCTGACTACGGTAGAAAACCGTTTTCTACGGAACTTCCTACGACTGCCGATGAGCATCCCTCTCATTCCGAATGGATTCGATCTAGCCTTAAATGAGATTCACAATGAAATTGCACTAAGACCACTTAAGCATTGGGTGCGCCTTTGGACTTCTGAGTATCTGTCCACCCTCCATATAGTATTAAAGGAGTTTCTTGCAGGTGATTGTGTATGAAAGATCCCTTGGCTGAGCCACATCAGAGACATGTGTAAACTCCTTAAAATGGAGGAGATGTGGAGTGCTCCTCACAACCTGACCAAGGAAGTAAATGAGCGTATAAATAGGTGCTACTGGGAGAACATCTTGGCGCAAATTTGGGCGAAAAATCAAGGTAGTCGGACGCTACAGTTTCTGGATTACAAATGCAGCCCCAAATTTGAGGCATATTTGGACAATGTAAATCCTCCCTATACCAAAACACTTTTTATTAAGTTCAGGTTAGTGATTCTCCCGCTAAAGACATTTACTGCACGATGGAGAGTGGAGGATTGTAATTCAATATTTTGTCATCATTGCCAAAAGTCAACAGAGTCACTCGAGCACTTTATGTTTTTCTGTCCTAGATATTTGGTGCCTAGGAAGAAGTGGATTGCCCCGCTATGTAGGGTAATGGGTGTAGGAGGCTGGCCTGGGTTGTAGTGGGTACCAAGGGGTACTTACACACTGCACAAGGTCCAGTTATCCCTTATTAGTGTAGAAGAGGTGTTTCTAGCAGCTTAGGCTGATAGAAGGTAGCTATAGCTGAGCAGCTTAGGCTGAAATAGGAGACATGCAAAGCTCCTACTATACCACTGGTGTCATATGCACAATATCATAAGAAACCACAATACACAGATATACTAAAAATAAAGGTAGTTTATTTTTATGACAATATGCCAAAAGTATCTCAGTGAGTATCCTCAGTATGATGATAGCAAATATACACAAGATATAGGTACACAATACCAAAAATATGCAGTAATAGCAAAAGGAAGTAATGCAAGCAATGTATAGTCACAATAGATTGCAATGAGAGCACATAGGTATAGGGGCAACACAAACCATATACTCCAAAAGTGGAATGCGAACCACAAATGGACCCCAAACTTATGTGAGCTTGTAGAGGGTTGCTGGGACTGTAAGAAAACAGTGAGGGTTGGAAAAATAGCCCACCCCAAGACCCTGAAAAGTAGGTGTAAAGTGCACCTATATTCCCCAGAGAGCACAGAAGTCGTGATAGGGGAATTCTGCAAGGAAGACCAACACCAGCAATGCAACAAAGGTGGATTTCCAGACGAGAGTACCTGTGGAACAAGGGGACCAAGTCCAAGAGTCGCGACAAAGTCGAGATTGGGCAGATGCCCAGGAAATGCCAGCTGAGGGTGTAAAGAAGCTGCCACCGGATGGTAGAAGCTGTGGATTCTGCAAGAACGAAGAGGGCTAGAAACGTCCCCTTTGGAGGATGGATGTCCCACATCGTGAAGAAGCTTGCAGAGGTGTTCCCATGCAGAAAGACCACAAACAAGCCTTGCTAGCTGCAAGGGTCGTGGTTAGGGTTTTTGGATGCTGCTGTGGCCCAGGATGTCGCCAATTGCGTGAGGAGGCAGAGGGGGCGCCCAGCAAGACAGGGAGCCCTCACAGAAGCAGGCAGCACCCGCAGAAGTCCCAGAACAGGCACTACGAAGAGGAGTGAACCAGAGCTCACCCGAAGTCACAAAAGGAGATCCCACAACGCCGGAGGACAACTCAGGAGATTGTGCACTGCAGGTTAGAGTGTCGGGGACCCAGGCTTGGCTGTGCACAAAGGAAATCCTGGAAGAGTGCACAGGAGCCGGAGCAGCTGCAAATCACACGGTACCCAGCAATGCAGTCTAGCGTGGGGAGGCAAGGACTTACCTCCACCAAACTTGGACTGAAGAGTCACTGGACTGTGGGAGTCACTGGGACAGAGTTGCTGAGTTCCAGGCACCACGCTCGTCCTGCTGAGAGGGGACCCAGAGGACCGGTGATGCAGTTCATTTGGTGCCTGCGGTTGCAGGGGGAGGATTCCGTCGTCCCACGGGAGATTTCTTCAGAGCTTCTAGTGCAGAGAGGAGGGAGACTACCCCCACAGCATGCACCACCAGGAAAACAGTCGAGAAGGCGTCAGGATCAGCGATACAAGGTTGCAGTACTCGTCTTTGCTACTTTGTTGCGGTTTTGCAGGCGTCCTGAGCAGTCAGCGGTCGATTCCTTGGCAAAAGGTGAAGAGAGAGATGCAGAGGAACTCTGATGAGCTCTTGCATTTGTTATCTGAAGAATTCCCCAAAGCAGAGACCCTAAATAGCCAGAAAAGGAGGTTTGGCTACCTAGGAAGGAGGATAGGCTAGCAACACAGGTAAGAGCCTATCAGAAGGAGTCTCTGATGTCACCTGCTGGCACTGGCCACTCAGAGCAGTCCAGTGTTCCAGCAGCACCTCTGTTTCCAAGATGGCAGAGGTCTGGAGCACAGTAGAGGAGCTCTGGGCACCTCCCCTGGGAGGTGCAGGTCAGGGGAGTGGTCACTCCCCTTTCCTTTGTCCAGTTTCGCGCCAGAGCAGGGCTGGGGGATCCCTGAACCGGTGTAGACTGGCTTATGCAGAGATGGGCAGCATCTGTGCCCATCAAAGCATTTCCAGAGGCTGGGGGAGGCTACTCCTCCCCAGCCCTGACACCTTTTTCCAAAGGGAGAGGGTGTAACACCCTCTCTCTGAGGAAGTCCTTTGTTCTGCCTTCCTGGGCCAAGCCTGGCTGGACCCCAGGAGGGCAGAAACCTGTCTGAGGGGTTGGCAGCAGCAGCAGCTACAGTGAAACCCCGGGAAAGGTAGTTTGGCAGTACCCGGGTCTGTGCTAGAGACTCGGGGGATCATGGAATTGTCTCCCCAATGCCAGAATGGCATTGGGGTGACAATTCCATAATCTTAGACATGTTACATGGCCATGTTCGGAGTTACCATTGTGACGCTATACATATGTCGTGACATATGTATAGTGCACGCGTGTAATGGTGTCTCCGCACTCACAAAGTCCGGGGAATTTGCCCTGAACGATGTGGGGGCACCTTGGCTAGTGCCAGGGTGCCCACACACTAAGTAACTTAGCACCCAACCTTTACCAGGTAAAGGTTAGACATATAGGTGTCTTATAAGTTACTTAAGTGCAGTGGTAAATGGCTGTGAAATAACGTGGACGTTATTTCACTCAGGCTGCAGTGGCAGGCCTGTGTAAGAATTGTCAGAGCTCCCTATGGGTGGCAAAAGAAATGCTGCAGCCCATAGGGATCTCCTGGAACCCCAATACCCTGCCTGGGTACCTCAGTACCATATACTAGGGAATTATAAGGGTGTTCCAGTATGCCAATGTGAATTGGTGAAATTGGTCACTAGCCTGTTAGTGACAATTTGGAAAGCAAAGAGAGAGCATAACCACTGAGGTTCTGGTTAGCAGAGCCTCAGTGAGACAGATAGTCATCACACAGGGAACACATACAGGGCACACTTATGAGCACTGGGGCCCTGGCTGGCAGGGTCCCAGTGACACATACACTAAAACAACATATATACAGTGAAATATGGGGGTAACATGCCAGGCAAGATAGTACTATCCTACACAACCCCCCCCCCCCCCCAAACGAAGGACAATAAGACTAGCCATGACCTGATGAGTCTTCATTGTCTAAGTGGAAATATCTGGCGAGTCCATCTGCATTGGAGTGGGTACTCCCAGGTCTATGTTCCACTGTATAGTCCATTCCCTGTAGAGATATGGACCACCTCAACAATTTAGGGTTTTCACCTTTCATTTGTTTTAGCCAAAGTAGAGGTTTGTGGTCTGTCTGAACAATGAAGTGAGTGCCAAACAGGTATGGCCTCAACTTATTCAGTGCCCAGACCACAGCAAAGGCCTCCCTCTTTATGGCAGACCAACGCTTTTCTCTAGGGGTCAACCTCCTGCTGATAAAAGCAACAGGTTGATCCTGGCCCTCAGAATTGAGTTGTGATAAGACTGCCCCTACCCCTAATTCAGATGTATCAGTTTGAACAATGAATTTCTTGGAATAACATGGGCTTTTTAGGACAGGTGCAGTGCACATGGCCTGTTTCAGCTCCTCAAAAGTTTTCTGACAGCTAGCTGTCCACAATACCTTTTTAGGCATTTTCTTTGAAGTGAGGTCATTAAGAGGGGCTGCAATGGAGCCATAGTTCTTTATGAACCTCCTGTAGTACCAAGTGAGGCCTAAGAAGCCTCTCACCTGGGTCTGAGTTGTAGGGGGAACACAATCTATGATAGTTTGGATTTTCCCCTGAAGTGGTGCAATCTGTTCTCCACCTACAAGGTGTCCCAGATAAACCACTTTCCCCTGCCCTATCTGGCACTTTGAAGCCTTGATAGTGAGGCCTGCCTTTTGCAGGGCCTCCAAAACTTTCCACAGGTGGACCAGGTGATCATCCCAGGTGGAGCTAAAGGTAGCTATATCATCTAGATATGATGCACTAAAAGCCTCCAACCCTTGCAGGACTGTATTCACCAACCTCTGAAAAGTGGCAGGTGCATTTTTCAAACCAAAGGGCATTACTGTGAATTGGTAGTGCCCTCTAATAGTCGAAAATGCAGTTTTTGCTTTAGCATCCTCTGATAACTTGATCTGCCAATACCCTGCAGTCAAATCAAAGGTGCTTAGATACTTGGCAGATGCCAGAGTATCTAGGAGCTCATCTGCCCTGGGTATAGGGTGAGCATCAGTTTTAGTTACCTGGTTGAGACCTCTGTAATCTACACAAAACCTAATTTCCCTTTTCCCATCTTTGGAATGAGGCTTTGGTGCAAGCACCACAGGAGAGGCCCATGGACTTTCAGAGAGTTCAACCACTCCCAGTTCAAGCATTTTATGAACCTCTTGTTTTATGCAGTCCCTGACATGGTCAGGCTGCCTATAGATCTTACTTTTGACAGGCATGCTGTCTCCAGTATCTATAGTGTGCTCACACCAAGAAGTGGTGCCTGGCACAGTAGAAAAGAGTTCAGAAAACTGACCCAGGAGATTTATGCAGTGGTCTTTCTGCGCAGCAGTAAGACAATCTGCTAAAACTACACCTTCCACTAGAGCATCTTGTTCTGTGGAAGAGAAGAGATCAGGGAGAGGGTCACTCTCTTCTTCCTGTCCTTCATCTGTTGCCATGAGCAGGGTGAGATCAGCCCTGTCATAGTAGGGTTTCAGGCGATTGACATGGAGCACCCTAAGGGGACTCCTGGCAGTGCCCAAGTCAACCAAGTAGGTGACTTCTCCCTTCTTTTCAACAATATTGTGGGGTCCACTCCATTTGTCTTGGAGTGCTCTTGGGGCCACAGGCTCCAAGACCCACACTTTCTGCCCTGGTTGGTACTGAATCAGAACAGCCTTCTGGTCATGCCATTGCTTTTGGAGCTCTTGGCTGGCCTGAAGGTTTTTACTGGCCTTTTTCATGTACTCAGCCATTCTGGATCTTAGGCCAAGTACATAGTCCGCTATGTCTTGCTTAGGAGCTTTTAAAGGTTGTTCCCAACCCTCCTTTACAAGTGTTAGAGGACCTCTTACAGGATGTCCAAATAGGAGTTCAAAGGGGCTGAAGCCCACTCCTTTTTGGGGTACCTCTCTGTAAGCAAAAAGGAGGCAAGGTAACAGGACATCCCATCTCCTCCTGAGTTTTTCAGGGAGTCCCATTATCATTCCTTTGAGAGTTTTATTAAACCTCTCAACCAGTCCATTTGTTTGTGGATGATAAGGTGTGGTGAATTTGTATGTTACACCACATTCCTTCCACATGGCCTTTAAGTATGCAGACATAAAGTTGCTACCCCTGTCTGATACCACCTCTTTTGGGAAACCCACCCTGGAAAAGATTCCCAGGAGGGCTTTTGCCACTGCAGGAGCTGTAGTGGTCCTTAGAGGAATTGCTTCAGGATATCTTGTGGCAGGGTCCACTACCACCAAGATAAACCTATTCCCTGAAGCAGTAGGAGGGTCAAGGGGGCCAACTATGTCAACCCCTACCCTTTCAAAGGGAACCCCAACCACAGGCAGTGGAATAAGGGGAGCTTTTGGGGTGCCACCAGTCTTGCCACTGGCTTAACAGGTGACACAGGACTTACAAAAATCTTTTGTGTCCTCTGACATCCTAGGCCAATGAAACAGGGGGACAAGTCTTTCCCATGTTTTAATTTGCCCTAGATGTCCAGCCAAGGGAATGTCGTGGGCTAGAGTTAGGAGGAACTCTCTGTATTGCAGGGGAATGACCAATCTCCTGGTTGCTCCAGGTTTAGGGTCCCTTGCCTCTGTATACAAGAGGTTGTCCTCCCAGTAAACTCTATGTGAGTCACTGACATCCCCATTTTGCTGTTTGACAGCTTGCTGTCTTAGACCCTCTAGTGTGGGACAGGTCTGCTGTGCTACACTCAGCTCCTCCTTGGCAGACCCCCCTCCACCCAAAAGCTCAGCAGTGTCTGTTTCCAGCTCCTCTGGTGAAGGTTCTGCACAGGGGGGGAAATTCTTCTTCCTCAGAAGTTGAATCATCTGTAGAGGGAGGGATAGTAGGTAGGGATTTACCTTTACTAAGCCTAGCTTTAGGGTGCACTTGGTCCATTGTTCCAGGATCCAAGTCACCCTGTCCTTTTTGCTTTTTGGCCTGAGCCCTGGTTAAAGCAAAAATATGCCCAGGAATGCCCAGCATTGCTGCATGAGCCTCCAATTCCACTTCTGCCCAAGCTGATGTCTCTAAATCGTTCCCTAGTAGACAGTCTACAGGTAAATCTGAGGCAACCACAACTTTCTTTGGACCAGTAACCCCCCCCCAGTTGAGATTTACAACAGCCATGGGGTGGCTAAGAGTGTTGTTATGAGCATCAGTCACTTGGTACTGGTGACCAAGTAGGTGTTGTTCAGGGTGTACCAGTTTCTCTATTCCATGGTAACACTGGCACCTCTGTCCCTGTAGGCCTGAACCTCAACACCACTTATTAGGGGAAGTTGCTTGTACTTATCCATATTAAGGGGACAAGCAACCAAGGTGGCCAAATCAATGGCACCTTCAGAGACTAACACAGCCTCTGTGGTCTCCCTAACAAGACCAACCCCAACTAAATTACCAAAAGTGAGCCCAGCTACTTCCTTGGATTGGCAATTAGTAGGTTTGTTCCCACCACCACTGCTATTACTAGGGGCACTAGGTGTAGCAGTAGGGGTTGTGGTAGTGGGAGGCTTGGTGCTTTTCTTTGGACAAATGGCATCAGTTGTCCAATGACCTTTTACTTTACATAAATAGCACCATGGTTTCTTTACTTGATTAGAAGAGGATTTGGACCCACCACCCCCACCAGAGTGTTTTTGTGGGCCTGATGAAGACTCATTTTTAGATTTGTCCCCACCCTTGTCTGAAGACTTACCATCCTTCTTCTTGTCATCCTTGTCACCCCCTGTATGAACTTTTCTGTTCACTCTTGTTCTGACCCATTTGTCTGCCTTCTTTCCCAATTCTTGGGGAGAGGTCAGATCTGAGTCCACTAGATATTGGTGTAACAAATCAGACACACAATTATTCAGAATATGCTCTCTCAGGATCAGATTATACAGGCTTTCATAGTCAGAAACTTTACTGCCATGTAACCACCCCTCCAAGGCCTTCGCTGAATGGTCAACAAAGTCTACCCAGTCTTGTGAAGACTCTTGTTTGGTTTCTCTGAACTTAATCCTGTATTGTTCAGTGGTTAAGCCATATCCATCTAAGAGTGCATTCTTTAAAACTGTAAAATTATTGGCATCACTTTCCTTCACAGTAAGGAGCCTATCCCTACCCTTTCCACTGAAAGATAGCCATAGGATAGCAGCCCACTGCCTTTGAGGGACCCCCTGTACCACACAGGCCCTCTCAAGTGCAGCAAACCACTTGTTAATGTCATCCCCCTCCTTGTAAGGGGGAACTATCTTATGCAGATTCCTAGAATGATGCTCTTTTACAGGATTACTATCTGTAATACTGCTGCTGCCACCATGGGGTCCTAACCCCAACCTCTGTCTTTCTTTTTCTAAGTCTAAAGTTTCCCTGTCTAGAGCCAGCTGTTGCTGTTTAAGCTTCAGTCTGGACTCTTCCACTCTCAATCTATTGAGCTCCCTTTCTAACATTCTGTCATCATGGTGGGTGGGTTGGGCATGCTTTGACACAGAAGAATGGTGTGAATGAACAGAGGGAGAAATGTCCCTAACAGTTGGCACTCTAACAACTTGACCTGCAGGAATGGCATCCCTACTGTGATGAGAGCTCACATTAGTACCAGTTATTCTAGGTGGTCTGCTAAGGGGCAAGTTAGAAAGAAAGAATACCATTTAACATTCTTGCTGGGGCTGCCCCAGAATCAGAGTGTGAACCATCTCCTAACTTCTCAACAGATGTGCCAGCTAAGGCCTTATCATTTTCAATGAGCATGTTAATCAACAATTCTCTAGAGCAGTGGTTCCCAACCTGTGGTCCGGGGACCCCTGGGGGTCAGCGAAGCCTTCTCAGGGGGTCCGCGACTGCTTAGAAAATTAAAAAATATTAACAAATATTGACAAATTAGGTCCCCAGCTTCCAGTAATGACTCTGGCAGGGGTCCCCGGATTCCAATGATGATTCAGTGGGGGTCCCTGGGTTCCATGAATGTTAAAATGGGGGTCCACATAGATCAAAAGGTTGGGAACCACTGCTCTAGAGGGATTCTTCCCTACCCCTAAACCTCTATCAATGCAGAGACTCCTTACACCTTTCCAGCTAAGGTGGTCATAAGCAGAGCTGACCAGATCAAGAGTAGAACCTATACCAGATATGATAGAAAAAGGTTTAAGGGACAGAAAAAGAAAGAAAAAGTTTCAGAAGTTTTTAAGGAAACAGAAAAAAAAAAACTTTTTCAACTTTTTAGAACTTTTTGAAAGTTTTAGAGGTACTTTTCAGCACTTAGCAATAGAGTAAGAGAAGAAAAGCAAAACGTTTTGGTTAGGTGTACATACACTGAACTTGTTTTGTATATTTTTCTCTTATGAAAAGTACAAAATGACAAAGTGGTAAGTAGTTCCAAGTACTTATCCCACCGCTGCACAACCAATGTAGGAGGCTTGCCTGGTTTGTAGTGGGTACCAAGGGGTACTTACACTCTGCACCAGGTCCAGTTATCCCTTATTAGTGTAGAAGAGGTGTTTCTAGCAGCTTAGGCTGAGAGAAGGTAGCTATAGCTGAGCAGCTTAGGCTGAACTAGGAGACATGCAAAGCTCCTACTATACCAGTGGTGTCATATGCACAATATCATAAGAAAACACAATACACAGATATACTAAAAATAAAGGTACTTTATTTTTATGACAATATGCCAAAAGTATCTCAGTGAGTACCCTCAGTATGAGGATAGCAAATATACACAAGATATATGTACACAATACCAAAAATATGCAGTAATAGCAAAAGGAAGTAATGCAAGCAATGTATAGTCACAATAGATTGCAATGAGAGCACATAGGTATAGGGGCAACACAAATCATATACTCCAAAAGTGGAATGCGAACCACAAATGGACCCCAAACCTATGTGACCTTGTAGAGGGTCGTTGGGACTGTAAGAAAACCATGAGGGTTAGAAAAATAGCCCACCCCAAGACCCTGAAAAGTAGGTGTAAAGTGCACATATATTCCCCAGAGAGCACAGAAGTCGTGATAGGGGAATTCTGCAAGGAAGACCAACACCAGCAATGCAACAAAGGTGGATTTCCGGACAAGAGTACCTGTGGAACAAGGGGACCAAGTCCAAGAGTCGCGACAAAGTCGAGATTGGGCAGATGCCCAGGAAATGCCAGCTGAGGGTGTAAAGAAGCTGCCGCCGGATGGTAGAAGCTGTGGATTCTGCAAGAACGAAGATGGCTAGAAACTTCCCCTTTGGAGGATGGATGTCCCACGTCGTGAAGAAGCTTGCAGAGAGACCGCAAACAAGCCTTGCTAGCTGCAAGGGTCGCGGTTAGGGTTTTTGGATGCTGCTGTGGCCCAGGAGGGACCAGGATGTCGCCAATTGCGTGAGGAGACTGAGGGGGTGCCCAGCAAGATAGGGAGCCCTCACAGAAGCAGGCAGCACCCGCAGAAGTGCCGGAACAGGCACTACGAAGAGGAGTGAACCGGAGCTCACCCGAAGTCACAAAAGGAGATCCCACGACACCAGAGGACAACTCAGGAGGTTGTGCACTGCAGGTTAGAGTGTCGGGGACCCAGGCTTGGCTGTCCACAAAGGAAATCCTGGAAGAGTGCACAGGAGCCGGAGCAGCTGCAAATCACGCGGTACCCAGCAATGCATTCTAGCTTGGATAGGCAAGGACTTATCTCCACCAAACCTGGACTGAAGGGTCACTGGACTGTGGGAGTCACTTGGATGGAGTTCCTGTGTTCCAGGGACCAAGCTCGTCGTGCTGAGAGGGGACCCAGAGGACCGGTGATGCAGTTCTTTTGGTGCCTGCGGTTGCATGGGGAGGATTCCGTCGTCCCACAGGAGATTTCTTCGGAGCTTCTACTGCAGTGAGGAGGTAGACTACCCCCACAGCATGCACCACCAGGAAAACAGTCGAGAAGGTGGCAGGATCAGTGATACAAGGTTGCAGTAGTAGTCTTTGCTACTTTGTTGCGGTTTTGCAGGCGTCCTGAGCAGTCAGCGGTCGATTCCTTGGCAAAAGGTGAAGAGAGAGATGCAGAGGAACTCTGATGAGCTCTTGCATTCGTTATCTAAAGAATTCCCCAAAGCAGAGACCCTAAATAGCCAGAAAAAGAGGTTTGGCTACCTAGGATGGAGGATAGGCTAGCAACACAGGTAAGAGCTTATCAGAAGGAGTCTCTGACATCACCTGCTGGCACTAGCCACTCAGAGCAGTCCAGTGTGCCAGCAGCACCTCTGTTTCCAAGATGGCAGAGGTCTGGAGCACACTGGAGGAGCTCTGGGCACCTCCCCTGGGAGGTGCAGGTCAGGGGAGTGGTCACTCCCCTTTCCTTTGTCCAGTTTTGCGACAGAGCAGGGCTGGGGGATCCCTGAACCGGTGTAGACTGGCTTATGCAGAGATGGGCACCATCTGTGCCCATCAAAGCATTTCTAGAGGCTGGGGGAGGCTACTCCTCCCCAGCCCTGACACATTTTTCCAAAGGGAGAGGGTGTAACACCCTCTCTCTGAGGAAGTCCTTTGTTCTGCCTTCCTGGGCCAAGCCTGGCTGGACCCCAGGAGGGTAGAAACCTGTCTGAGGGGTTGGCAGCAGCAGCAGCTGCAGTGAAACCCCGGGAAAGGTAGTTTGGCAGTAACCGGGTCTGTGCTAGAGACTCAGGGGATCATGGAATTGTCTCCCCAATGCCAGAATGGCATTGGGGTGACAATTCCATGATCTTAGACATGTTACATGGCCATGTTCGGAGTTACCATTGTGACGATATACATAGGTAGTGACCTATGTATAGTGCACGCGTGTAATGGTGTCCCCGCACTCACAAAGTTCGGGGAATTTGCCCTGAACGATGTGGGGGCACCTTGGCTAGTGCCAGGGTGCCCACACAGTAAGTAACTTAGCACCCAACCTTTACCAGGTAAAGGGTAGAAATATAGGTGACTTATAAGTTACTTAAGTGCAGTGGTAAATGGCTGTGAAATAACGTGGACGTTATTTCACTCAGGCTGCAGTGGCAGGCCTGTGTAAGAATTGTCAGAGCTCCCTATGGGTGGCAAAAGAAATGCTGCAGCCCATAGGGATCTCCTGGAACCCCAATACCCTGGGTACCTCAGTACCATATACTAGGGAATTATAAGGGTGTTCCAGTATGCCAATGTGAATTGGTGAAATTGGTCACTAGCCTGTTAGTGACAATTTGGAAAGCAAAGAGAGAGCATAACCACTGAGGTTCTGGTTAGCAGAGCCTCAGTGAGACAGTTAGTCATCACACAGGGAACACATACAGGGCACACTTATGAGCACTGGGGCCCTGGCTGGCAGGGTCCCAGTGACACATACACTAAAACAACATATATACAGTGAAATATGGGGGTAACATGCCAGGCAAGATGGTACTATCCTACACAACCCCCCCCCCCAAACGAAGGACACTAAGACTAGCCATGACCTGATGAGTCTTCATTGTCTAAGTGGAAATATCTGGAGAGTCCATCTGCATTGGAGTGGGTACTCCCAGGTCTATGTTCCACCGTATAGTCCATTCCCTGTAGAGATATGGACCACCTCAACAATTTAGGGTTTTCACCTTTCATTTGTTTTAGCCAAAGTAGAGGTTTGTGGTCTGTCTGAACAATGAAGTGAGTGCCAAACAGGTATGGCCTCAACTTCTTCAGTGCCTAGAGCACAGCAAAGGCCTCCCTCTCTATGGCAGACCAACACTTTTCTCTAGGGGTCAACCTCCTGCTGATAAAAGCAACAGGTTGATCCTGGCCCTCAGAATTGAGTTGTGATAAGACTGCCCCTACCCCTAATTCAGATGTATCAGTTTGAACAATGAATTTCTTGGAGTAACATGGGCTTTTTAGGACAGGTGCAGTGCACGTGGCCTGTTTCATCTCCTCAAAAGTTTTCTGACAGCTAGCTGTCCACAATACCTTTTTAGGCATTTTCTTTGAAGTGAGGTCATTAAGAGGGGCTGCAATGGAGCCATAGTTCTTTATGAACCTCCTGTAGTATCCAGTGAGGCCTAAGAAGCCTCTCACCTGGGTCTGAGTTGTAGGGGGAACGCAATCTATGATAGTTTGGATTTTCCCCTGAAGTGGTGCAATCTGTTCTCCACCTACAAGGTGTCCCAGATAAACCACTTTCCCCTGCCCTATCTGGCACTTTAAAGCCTTGATAGTGAGGCCTGCCTTTTGCAGGGCCTCCAAAACTTTCCACAGGTGGACCAGGTGATCATCCCAGGTGGAGCTAAAGACAGCTATATCATCTAGATATGCTGCACTAAAAGCCTCCAACCCTTGGAGGACTGTATTCACCAACCTCTGAAAAGTGGCAGGTGCATTTTTCAAACCAAAGGGCATTACTGTGAATTGGTAGTGCCCTCTAATAGTCGAAAATGCAGTTTTTGCTTTAGCATCCTCTGATAACTTGATCTGCCAATACCCTGCAGTCAAATCAAAGGTGCTTAGATACTTGGCAGATGCCAGTGTATCTATGAGCTCATCTGCCCTGGGTATAGGGTGAGCATCAGTTTTAGTTACCTGGTTGAGACCTCTGTAATCTACACAAAACCTCATTTCCCTTTACCATCTTTGGAATGAGGCTTTGGTGCAAGCACCACAGGAGAGGCCCATGGACTTTCAGAGTGCTCAACCACTCCCAGTTCAAGCATTTTATGAACCTCTTGTTTTATGCAGTCCCTGACATGGTCAGGCTGCCTATAGATCTTACTTTTGACAGGCATGCTGTCTCCAGTATCTATGGTGTGCTCACACCAAGAAGTGGTGCCTGGCACAGTAGAAAAGAGTTCAGAAAACTGACCCAGGAGATTTATGCAGTGGTCTTTCTGCTCAGCAGTAAGACAATCTGCTAAAACTACACCTTCCACTAGAGAATCTTGTTCTGTGGAAGAGAAGAGATCAGGGAGAGGGTCACTCTCTTCTTCCTGTCCTTCATCTGTTGCCATGAGCAGGGTGAGATCAGCCCTGTCATAGTAGGGTTTCAGGCGATTGACATGGAGCACCCTAAGGGGACTCCTGGCAGTGCCCAAGTCAACCAAGTAGGTGACTTCTCCCTTCTTTTCAACAATAATGTGGGGTCCACTCCATTTGTCTTGGAGTGCTCTTGGGGCCACAGGCTCCAAGACCCACACTTTCTGCCCTGGTTGGTACTAAATCAGAACAGCCTTCTGGTCATGCCATTGCTTTTGGAGCTCTTGGCTGGCCTCAAGGTTTTTACTGGCCTTTTTCATGTACTCAGCAATTCTGGATCTTAGGCCAAGTACATAGGGGGTCATTCCAACCCTGGCGGTCGGTGTTAAAGCGGCGGCCAACCCGCAAACAGGCAGGCGGCCAAAAAAATGGAATTTTGACCCTGGCGGGAACCGCCAACACAGCCCGCCACTTTAACACTCCGACCGCCACGGCGGTACAGACAAGCAGCGCGGCGGTCACCGCCAACAGACAGGCGGCAGACAATGTACCGCTCACCCTATCACAACTCACCAATCCGCCACCTTTTCCGGGGCGGGAGCCCCGCCGATAAAAACACAGCGGAAACAGACTACGAACGGGAAAACGCTCACCTATACACACTCCGCGAGGAATCTGGACAGCATGGAACCAGAACTACACATCCTACCAGCAATTGTCTACCTGCTCGTCTACCAGGAGCACGAACGCCGGCGCAGAAGACAACAGTGAGTACTGCACTTACGACACAGGGGAGGGGGGAGGAGAAAAGATTACGGGCACACACATACGCTACACCCCCCCCCCAACTACCTACACACCAATGCAGAGCAACAACTTAGAGTGACACCCCCCAATCCCCCCGGAAGAATGCAAAGACAAATTAATATGTTATTGGAATACAAATATATTGTAAGGCTAAGTAAATAATTAAGTCGAACATCCCATAACTATATACACATATGTATATTGTCCCGTCAGAATTGGCTTTCTGTCATTGTACGTGGGCCAATGGTCCTCAACACATGGGCAAAGCCCACACATGAGACCCGAATCCATTGGAGAGAACCCTGCAGGGGCATCAGATAGGAAAACTACAGGCACCTCAGGGGGAAGGGAAGGGGGGCCACCTCAGCCACATGAGTCCACGACGCCAGATCCATGAGGGGCCTCCACAGCCACTGTTCAATCCTGGGGAGTGCAAAGCCACAGTCTCTCAAGTCTCTACAGTGGGTGGGTTGCCCACTGTGCCATCCTGGGGAGTGCAAAGCCACAGTCTCTCAAGTCTCTAAAGTCTCTACAGTGGGTGGGTTGCCCACTGTGCCATCCTGGGGAGTGCAAAGCCGGAGTCTCTCAAGTCTCTACAGTGGGTGGCTTGCCCACTGTGCCATCCTTGGGAGTGCAAAGCCACAGTCTCTCAAGTGGATGACAGACTCCAGCGGTACTGGAGGACTCTTGGTGCCCAGAGTGTATCGTGCAGCCCTGTCCGACACTGATCCGGGCCTGCCCCTTCTGCCAATGTGTCAGCGGTGCTTGAGTTGAAGGGCCCAGCGGAGCGGTGCAGAGACGGCAGTGCCCAGCGGAGCGGTGCTTGAGATGAAGGGCCCGGCGGAGCGGTGCTTGAGATGAAGGACCCAGCGGAGCGGTGCAGAGACGGCGGTGCCCAGCGGAGCGGTGCTTGCGATGAAGGGCCCAACGGAGCGGTGCTTGAGATGAAGGGCCCAGCGGAGCGGTGCTTGAGATGAAGGGCCCAGCGGAGCGGTGCAGAGACGGCGGTGCCCAGCGGAGCGGTGCTTGAGATGAAGGGCCCAGCGGAGCGGTGCTTGAGATGAAGGGCCCAGTGGAGCGGTGCTTGAGATGAAGGGCCCAGCGGAGCGGTGCAGAGATGGCGGTGCCCAGCGGAGCGGTGCTTGAGATGAAGGGCCCAGCGGAGCGGTGCAGAGAAGGCGGTGCCCAGCGGAGCGGTGCTTGAGATGAAGGGCCCAGCGGAGCGGTGCTTGAGATGAAGGGCCCAGCGGAGCGGTGCTTGAGATAAAGGACCCAGCGGAGCGGTGCAGAGACGGCGGTGCCCAGCGGAGCGGTGCTTGAGATGAAGGGCCCAGCGGAGCGGTGCTTGAGATGAAGGGCCCAGCGGAGCGGTGCAGAGACGGCTGTGCCCATCGGAGCGGTGCTTGTCTTGAAGGGCCCTGTTCAGGGGTGCCTGTCACGGCGGTGCCCCGTTCAGCGGTGCTTGTCTTGAAGGGCCCTGTTCAGCGGTGCTTGTCTTGAAGGGCCCTGTTCAGCGGTGCTTGTCTTAAAGGGCCCTGTTCAGCGGTGCTTGTCACGGCGGTGCCCCGTTCAGCGGTGCTTGTCTTGAAGGGCCCTGTTCAGCGGTGCTTGTCACGGCGGTGCCCCGTTCTGCGGAGCTTGTCTTGAAGGTCCCTGTTCAGTAGTGCTTGTCACGGCGGTGCCCCGTTCAGCGGTTCTTGTCTTGAAGGGCCCTGTTCAGCGGTGCTTGTCACGGCGGTGGCCCTGTTCAGCAGTGCTTGTCACGGCGGTGCCCCGTTCAGCGGTGCTTGTCTTGAAGGGCCCTGTTCAGCGGTGCCTGTCACAGTGGTGCCCCGTTCATCGGTGCTTGTCACGGCGGTGCCCCGTTCAGCGGTGCTTGTCTTGAAGGGCCCTGTTCAGCGGTGCTTGTCACGGCGGTGCCCCGTTCAGCGGTGCTTGTCTTGAAGGGCCCTGTTCAGCGGTTCTTGAGACGGCGGGGCCCTGTTCTGCGGTTCTTCACATGTGTCTCCAGGGCACCAGATCCGGCCAATAGATGGTGTTCACTCGCCATCCGACTTCTCGCTTGCTGGGCCCTCCTGTGCTCGTGTCCTGTGTCCGTGGCTGTCCTCCTTCACCCCCGGAATGGGGCTGGTGGGGCCCTCCTGGGCAGCTCGCCTGCTGCCGGACTTGTCGGCCGTGCTGCCCTTGCCATCCTTGCCTGATCCTCTGTGGCCCTTGCCTCCCTTTGGAGATGTGCCAGGTGGCACCCCACTCCCTGACGGTGCCAGGGTGGTGCCTGTGGAGGCTGCCGTCTCTGTCCTCTCGCGCCGGCCCTTGGCTTTTTTTGTTTTTTTCCCAGGGGGTGGGCTGGCTGTCCCTTTGCTGCTGGCCGATGTGGCTGCCCTCGAAGGTGGGGGACTCCAATATCCCTGGACTATGGTCCTTGTAGGTCCAGGGGTTGTGGTGGCTGAGGTGCAGATTGGACTTTTACGAGATGGAGGGGGTGGGTCAGGTGATGGAAAGGGGTTAATTTTGGAGAGGAAAAACTTTTTAGGAGCAATGGGAAGGGTAGGTGCAGTGGGTATGGGAGTGGAGGAAGAGGATGTGGTTGTAGGAGAGTCAAGTGTGCTGTCTTTGGGTGCAGGTGCTTGTGACGGAGGCTGTTGTGAGGTGGATGGCTGTTGGGTGGGTGGCTGCCTGCGTTTGTGTGGTTTGGAAGAGGGGGTGACAGACACACTGGGAGAGGACACAGGGGACGTGTAAATGGCAGTGGGGGTGGTGACTGCACGTGTGCGGAGTGTTCTGGTGGGTGTGCTGGTGATGGACGTAGTGGCTGATGAAGTGGTGCATGCAAGTGTGAGTTGGGACGTCACAGGGAGGGAGGAGGGAGACGAGGAGGAGGGGGACACAGAGGAGGCAGTGGCTGTTGGCATGTCTGCATGTGGATGTTGCTTGTGTGAATGCTTCTGTGATGTGTGGTGCTTATGTTTGGATGAGCTGACCTTGGGTGTTGAGGTGTGTGCAGGCTGGTCTGTAGGTGTGTCTGGGATAGGCAGAGGAACAGGGGAGTGGGACTGGGTGGAGGGAGTTGGAGGAGGGAGGCAGGAGACAGGGACAATGGCTGCCGTCAGTGCTGAGGCCAGAGCGTTGAACGATCGCTGATGGGCAGCCTGACCCGAATGAATGCCCTCCAGGTATGCATTGTTCCTATGCACCTCCCTTTCCACCCCCTGGATGGCATTCAAAAGGGTAGACTGCCCAACAATGAGCGTCCGGAGGAGGTCAATGACCACCTCACTGAGGGCAGCAGGGGTAACTGGGGCAGGGCCTGAGGTGCCTGGGGCGAAGGAGATGCCCGCCTTGGTGTGCGAGCGGGCACGGGGCGAACGCTGAGGGGCTGCTGGGAGGGCGGAGCTGGTGCGCTGGGTGGCGGCTGTACCTGTTGTTGCGGTGGGCACGGATGTTGCCGCCACCACAAGGGAGCTCCCTTCCGAGGACGTGTCGGTGTCGCTGATGTCTCCACGTGTCCCCGTTGTGGAGCCCCCCTCGCCCTCCGTCTCACTGGTGATATCAGAGTCCGTTGCATGGCCCTCCGGGGCCATGTGAGATGCAGCTCCCTCGTGCTCCAATGCCACTTCTCCTCCGCCAGATGATGCTAATGCACACATGAACAGGAAGAGCAGACCAAAAAAGGGGGGGGGGAATAAAGACATGTTGAGTGCATGCATTGGCAACACAGTTGGCGGAGAGGACAGACACAGAACCCCCTGCACTACGCTGCGCACTTGGGGTACACTACTCAATCATTGGGACTTGGCCTACAAGCCTATGGATGACAACTGCACACATAGGTGACACAGGGCCATGGATAGCTGTACTTGGAACCCTACAGAGGTGGGGGGCGGGGCACAGGGCCATGCCTTACGGAGGGGCCTAGCCTACAGAAATCGCCCTGGCCTAGGGATACCCACAGCCCTCCTCCCCCACCCAGACACCTCCACTGCGTGCATAGTCAGCAGAATGAGAGTGTACTCACCCCCTTGTGTCTGCTGTAATGTCCTCACACGCCCATTCAAATCTGGGTAGGCCACCGCCAGGATCCGAGACATCAAGGGGGTCAATTGACGTGTGGCACCCCTCCTACGTTGGGAGGCCATCCCCAGCAGAGCCTCCACGGTCTTTCTGCTCCCGCGGCGGATGTCCTCCCACCTCTTGCGGCAGTGGGTGCCCCGTCTGTTGTGGACCCCCAGGGTCCGGACGTCCTTGGCGATGGCACGCCAAATGTCGACTTTCTGATGGGCGCTGACCTATGTGACACGTACAGGGAGAGAAAATACAATATAATCATTTTCTGCATGCTCGATGTGAGTGTCCCCCCATCCCCACCCTTGCCATGTGGCACATGCTCTCATCTGTCCTTTGATGCATGCCTCATACGCTCCCCTCCGCACCATCGTTCATTCACCCCACTCAACCCAGGCATTGCCCACAAAGCATGGTCCCAGTGTACTAACCTGTTGGTCTGGAGGACCGTAGAGTAGCGCATACTGGGGGAGGACCCCATCAACAAGTTTCTCCAATTCCTCAGAAGTGAAGGCAGGGGCCCTTTCCCCAGTCGCAACAGCCATTGTCTCTTCCAGACCGAGGTCACAGCAGCACTTGCAGTATAGGTCCTCTCCTGTGGATGATCAGGTCTCGAGTGATTAAGCAGATAGAAAATGGCGGTCACGCCCGCGGCGGTGCGTACCGCGACCGCCGGCGCACATCGTCATTGGCTCCTGAGACCCATAGGGTTCAATGTTAACCAATGCGGCTTTGCGCCGCGGTCTTCGACCGCCTACCGCCACGGTGTGCCACACCAGCGCATTGACCTCACATCCCATTGTCACACTTCACAGGTCAGGCAGCCGCCATTTCAAGGGCCCACATGGCTTAATTTCTACTGCGTCACACAGGCCTAGGCCTTGCATTGCCACTCACACAAGCCATTCAATGCATAGCGAATCGTGTTCTGTGCAAGCTGTGGTTACGTACCTGTGGGTTGCTTGACTCTGTGCTCCATGTTGTCCTTCCTAGGCACCGTCCGCTGGGACTTGCGAGGAGATGGAGGAATGTTCCCGTGTACAGACCGCTGGTGGACCTGTCGACAATGAAAGAAAGACATGTCATACTGACATACAGACTTGACCGAGCCACTATACAGGAACTGTGTGTCCAGCTGGAGCCAGACCTGATGTCACCCATTCGCCAACCCACAGGGATTCCCCCTCTGATGCAGGTGCTGTCAGTACTCCATTTTTTGGCAAGTGGATCATTCCAAACAACAGTGGCCATATCATCAGGGATGTCTCAGCCTATGTTTTCTAAGGTTTTGTCCAAAGTGTTGTCTGCCCTGATGAAATACATGCGGAGCTACATTGTTTTCCCTGAGGTGGGCGATTTGGCTACAGTGAAGGGTGATTTCTATGCCCTTGGACATATTCCCAACATCATTGGTGCCATTGATGGGACCCATGTGGCTTTGTTTCCCCCCAGTGAAACTGAGCAGGTGTACAGGAACAGAAAAAGTTATCATTCGATGAATGTCCAGGTGGTCTGTTTGGCTGACCAGTACATCTCCCATGTAAATGCCAAGTTCCCAGGGTCAGTGCATGACGCGTACATCATGCGAAATAGCAGCATCCCTTATGTGATGGAACAGCTACAGAGACACCGTGTGTGGCTAATTGGTGACTCTGGTTACCCCAACCTGTCGTGGCTACTGACCCCAGTGAGGAATCCCAGGACAAGGGCAGAGGAACGGTACAATGAGGCACATGGGCTTACTAGGAGGGTGATCGAGCGGACCTTCGGCCTCCTGAAGGCCAGGTTTAGGTGCCTGCATATGACAGGTGGATCCCTAATGTACACACCGAAGAAGGTGTGCCATATCATCGTGGCCTGCTGTATGCTTCACAACCAGGCTTTGCGACGCCAGGTGCCTTTCCTGCAGGAGGATGGTCCAGATGGTGGTGTTGTGGCAGCTGTGGAGCCTGTGGAGAGTGAAGAGGAGGAAGAGGACGGGGATGACACAGACGACGGGGATGACACAGACAACAGGGACACAGTGATATAACAGTATTTTCAATAGCACACAGGTACGAATCAACACCGCCATTTTACATGTACTTACAGTCTCCTGCCTCTCTACTGTCTGTGTTTCCCCCCAGTTTATGTTAACTGAGTTGTGACTTTCCCTTCCGTTTTTAGAGATGTGGGCCCCACTGCGTGACCTCTGCTTTGTTTCCCCATGGACTACAGCTGTGTGACAGTGGTATGTTGTCATCACAATGTAACTGTACATTTTGGCACCGTTATGTCTAATGCATTTGTTCAAAATACAAGCAGACTCCAGATATTTTTAGTGTAATAAGTGATTTTATTAAAGTGCTAAATTTAGGGACATGGTTGAAAAACGGTGATGGGTGATGGTGGAGTAATGTCCATGGCAGAGTCCAGTTTTCAGTCTCACAGGTGCATTGTCCATATGCCTCTGGAAGGATGGAGCAGGGGCAGTTTAAGGTTGGACAGGGTGACAATGTGGGACAGTGGGATGACATCAGGGGGTATCCTTTGCTGGCGGGGGTCTTGGCATCCTACTCTGTCTTCTTCTGAGATCTCAGGGCCCGCTTGCGGGGTGGTTCTTCTTCTGCAGGAGGTGGGGTTCTGGTGGCCTGTCGTTGTGTGGGGGCCTCCTGTCCACTAGCGCCGGCGGAGGTGGTAGGCTGGTCTTGGTCCATGCTAGTGACAGGGGCCCTTTGTGGTGCCACATGGTCCCGCAATGTGGTGACTATCTGGTTAAGAGCCACGACGATGGTCCCCATTGCGGAACTAATGTTTCACAGTTCTTCTCTGAACCCCATGTACTGTTCCTCCTGCAGTACCTGGATCTCCTGGAACCTGGCCAGTACCGTAGCCATCGTCTCCTGGGAGCGGTGGTATGCTCCCATGATGGAGGAGAGGGCCTCGTGGAGAGTGGGTTCCCTGGGCCTGTCCCCCCCTGTCGCACAGCAGCCCTCCCAGTTCCCCTGTTTCCCTGGGCCTCTGTCCCCTGGACCTTGTGCCCACTACCACTGCCCCCAGCTCCCTGTTGTTGTTGGGGTGGTGGGTCAACCTGGGTGCCCTGTAGTGGTGGACACACCGCTGATTGACGTGTCCTGGAGACAGAGGCATGGGCCCGCTGGGTGGGAGCTGTGCTGGTGTTCCCAGAGGGGGTTAGGTCTGCTGTAGCCTGTGGCTGTCTGAGGGGAACCGACTGTCCCGAGGTCCCTGATGGGCCGGGCTGGTCATCTGGGTCCAGGGAGACAGAGCTGCTGTCATCACTGGGGGCCTCTTCTGGGGGGGGGGGATGGACATTTCTGGACCATCCTGGGCGGTGTGGTGGCGTTCGGGTCCTGCAGGGGTATAAGAGTATGGTTATTGCTTCTGTGTGTGCCATTTCGTGAAATGGGTGGGTGGCCGTGTACCCCAGTGCTGGCATTCCCTTGTGGGGGCTGTTGTGACGGTGGCTTGTGTGGGAGATGGGTATGTGCAGTGGGCATGCTTTGGTGATGGGTGTACATGCTTTGTGGACGCATGCAGGGCTAGGTGTTGGGATGGGTGGGTTGTGATGGTGAGCCATTTGCAAGGAGTTGGTGTGATGGGGGTGGGGGTGAGGGTGGGGGTATGATTTGGCTTGCAGGTGGGGTGGGGGGAATGAAGTAGTGAAGATTTGACTTACCAGAGTCCATTCCTCCGCCTACTCCTGCAAAGCCCTCAGGATGCAGGATGTGCAAAACTTGCTCCTCCCATGCTGTAAATTCTGGGGGAGTAGGTGGGGGTCCGCCGCCAGTCTTCTGCACCGCGATGTTGTGCCTTGATACCATGGAACGCACCTTCCCCCGTAGGTCGTTCCACCGCTTCCTGATGTCGTCCCGATTTCGTGGATGCTGTCCCACAGCGTTGACCCTGTCCACTATTCTTTGCCATAGCTCCATCTTCCTGGCAATGGTGGTGTGCTGCACCTGTGTCCCGCAGAGCTGGGGCTCTACCCGAACTATTTCCTCCACCATGACCCTGAGTTCTGCGTCAGAGAACCTGGGGTGTCTTTGGGGTGCCATGGGGTGGTGTGGATGAGGTGTGGGGTGGGATATGTGTTGTAGATTGTGGTGAGTGTGTTGGTGTGTGGTGTTTTGTGCGTGGATATTGTGTGGGTGATGTAGTGATTTGCCTCTGTGTGATAGTCTACTCTATTCTGTGCTGTCTCTCTCTGGCCTTCAGTCGCAATTGTGGTCGTAAGGGTTTGTGGGTGATGTGGGTGTGTTTTTTATATTGTATTGGGTGTGTGGGAGTGGTGTGTGTATGTGTATCAGGTGTGTGTATTTTGAAATGTCCAATGTGGCTGTTTTGTAAAGGTGTGTGTATTTTGACCGCGGCGGTGTGTACCGCCAATGGAATACGGCGGTTGAAAGACCGCTGCGGGGATTTGTGGGTCGGAATGGAATGGGCGTATTTCTGTTGGCGTGACGGTGGAGGTTTGGTCATCGCCAGTTTTTCGCTGGCCGTTGGTGTGGCGGACTTTTGTTGATGTCGGGTTTTTGGCGGTTTGCCAGTTGCGGGTCAGAATGACCGTGGCGGTTTACCGTGACCGCGGCGGTGTTATGGCGGTCTTCTGACCGGCGGTAAGCGCCTTTTACCGCCGAGGTCAGAATGACCCCCATATTCCGCTATGTCTTGCTTAGGAGCTTTTAAAGGTTGTTCCCAACCCTCCTTTACAAGTGTTAGAGGACCTCTTACAGGGTGTCCAAATAGGAGTTCAAAGGGGCTGAAGCCCACTCCTTTTTGGGGTACCTCTCTGTAAGCAAAAAGGAGGCAAGGTAGCAGGACATCCCATCTCCTCCTGAGTTTTTCAGGGAGTCCCATTATCATTCCTTTGAGAGTTTTATTAAACCTCTCAACCAGTCCATTTGTTTGTGGATGATAAGGCGTGGTGAATTTGTATGTTACACCACATTCCTTCCACATGGCCTTTAAGTATGCAGACATAAAGTTGCTACCCCTGTCTGATACCACCTCTTTTGGGAAACCCACCCTGGAAAAGATTCCCAGGAGGGCTTTTGCCACTGCAGGAGCTGTAGTGGTCCTTAGAGGAATTGCTTCAGGATATCTTGTGGCATGGTCCACTACCACCAAGATAAACCTATTGCCTGAAGCAGTAGGAGGGTCAAGGGGGCCAACTATGTCAACCCCTACCCTTTCAAAGGGAACCCCAACCACAGGCAGTGGAATAAGGGGAGCTGTTGGGGTGCCACCAGTCTTGCCACTGGCTTGACAGGTGACACAGGACTTACAAAAATATTTTGTGTCCTCTGACATCCTAGGCCAATGAAACAGGGGGACAAGCCTTTCCCATGTTTTAATTTGCCCTAGATGTCCAGCCAAGGGAATGTTGTGGGCTAGAGTTAGGAGGAACTCGCTGTATTGCAGGGGAATGACCAATCTCCTGGTTGCTCCGGGTTTAGGGTCCCTTGCCTCTGTATACAAGAGGTTGTCCTCCCAGTAAACTCTATGTGAGTCACTGACATCCCCATTTTGCTGTTTGACAGCTTTCTGTCTTAGACCCTCTAGTGTGGGACAGGTCTGCTGTGCCACACTCAGCTCCTCCTTGGCAGGCCCCCCTCCACCCAAAAGCTCAGCAGTGTCTGTTTCCAGCTCCTCTGGTGAAGGTTCTGCACAGGGGGGAAATTCTTCTTCCTCAGAAGTTAAATCATCTGTAGAGGGAGGGATAGTAGGTAGGGATTTACCTTTACTAAGCCTAGCTTTAGGGAGCACTTGGTCCATTGTTCCAGGATCCAAGTCACCCTGTCCTTTTTGCTTTTTGGCCTGAGCTCTGGTTAAAGCAAAAATATGCCCAGGAATGCCCAGCATTGCTGCATGAGCCTCCAACTCCACTTCTGCCCAAGCTGATGTCTCTAAATCATTCCCTAGTAGACAGTCTACAGGTAAATCTGAAGCAACCACAACTTTCTTTGGACCAGTAACCCCCCCCCCAGTTGAGATTTACAACAGCCATGGGGTGGCTAAGAGTGTTGTTATGAGCATCAGTCACTTGGTACTGGTGACCAAGTAGGTGTTGTTCAGGGTGTACCAGTTTCTCTATTACCATGGTAACACTGGCACCTCTGTCCATGTAGGCCTGGACCTCAACACCATTTATTAGCGGAAGTTGCTTGTACTTATCCATATTAAGGGGACAAGCAACCAAGGTGGCCAAATCAATGGCACCTTCAGAGACTAACACAGCCTCTGTGGTCTCCCTAACAAGACCAACCCCAACTAAATTACCAAAAGTGAGCCCAGCTACTCCCTTGGATTGGCTATTAGCAGGTTTGTTCCCACCACCACTGCTATTACTAGGGGCACTAGGTGTAGCAGTAGGGGTTGTGGTAGTGGGAGGCTTGGTGCTTTTCTTTGGACAACTGGCATCAGTTGTCCAATGGCCTTTTACTTTACATAAATAGCAACATGGTTTCTTTACTTGATTAGAAGAGGATTTGGACCCACCACCCCCACCAGAGTGTTTTTGTGGGCCTGATGAAGACTCATTTTTAGATTTGTCCCCACCCTTGTCTGAAAACTTACCATCCTTCTTCTTGCCATCCTTGCCACCCCCTGTATGAACTTTTCTGTTCACTCTTGTTCTGACCCATTTGTCTGCCTTCTTTCCCAATTCTTGGGGAGAGGTCAGATCTGAGTCCACTAGATATTGGTGTAACAAATCAGACACACAGTTATTCAGAATATGCTCTCTCAGGATCAGATTATACAGGCTTTCATAGTCAGAAACTTTACTGCCATGTAACCACCCCTCCAAGGCCTTCACTGAATGGTCAACAAAGTCTACCCAGTCTTGTGAAGACTCTTTTTTGGTTTCTCTGAACTTAATCCTGTATTGTTCAGTGGTTAAGCCATATCCATCCAAGAGTGCATTCTTTAAAACTGTAAAATTATTGGCATCACTTTCCTTCACAGTAAGGAGCCTATCCCTACCCTTTCCACTGAAAGATAGCCATAGGATAGCAGCCCACTGCCTTTGACGGACCCCCTGTACCACACAGGCCCTCTCAAGTGCAGCAAACCACTTGTTAATGTCATCCCCCTCCTTGTAAGGGGGAACTATCTTATGCAGATTCCTAGAATCATGCTCTTTTACAGGATTACTATCTGTAATACTGCTGCTGCCACCATGGGGTCCTAACCCCAACCTCTGTCTTTCTTTTTCTAAGTCTAAAGTTTCCCTGTCTAGAGGCAGCTGTTGCTGTTTAAGCTTCAGTCTGGACTCTTCCACTCTCAATCTATTGAGCTCCCTTTGTAACATTCTGTCATCATGGTGGGTGGGTTGGGCATGCTTTGACACAGAAGAATGGTGTGAATGAACAGAGGGAGAAATGTCCCTAACAGTTGGCACTCTAACAACTTGACCTGCAGGAATGACATCCCTACTGTGATGAGAGCTCACATTAGTACCAGTTATGCTAGGTGGTCTGGTAAGGGGCAAGTTGGAAAGAATACCATCTAACATTCTTGCTGGGGCTGCCCCAGAATCAGAGTGTGAACCATCTCCTAACTTCTCAACAAATGTGCCAGCTAAGGCCTTATCATTTTCAATGAGCATGTTAATCAACAATTCTCTAGAGCAGTGGATCCCAACCTGTGGTCCGGGGATCCCTGGGGGTCAGCGAAGCCTTCTCACGGGGTCCGTGACTGCTTAGAAAATTAAAAAATATTAACAAATATTGACAAATTAGGTCCCCAGCTTCCAGTAATGGCTCTGGCAGGGGTCCCCGGAATCCATTGATGATTCAGTGGGGGTCCCTGGGTTTCATGAATGTTAAAATGGGGGTCCACATAGATCAAAAGGTTGGGAACCACTGTTCTAGAGGGATGCTTCCCTACCCCTAAACCTCTATCAATGCAGAGACTCCTTACACCTTTCCAGCTAAGGTGGTCATAAGCAGAGCTGACCAGATCAAGAGTAGGACCTGTACCAGACATGATAGAAAATGGTTTAAGGGACAGAAAAAGAAAGAAAAAGTTTCAGAAGTTTTTAAGGAAACAGAAAAAAAAAAAAACTTTTTCAACTTTTTAGAACTTTTTGAAAGTTTTAGAGGTACTTTTCAGCACTTAGCAATAGAGTAAGAGAAGAAAAGCAAAACTTTTTGGTTAGGTGTACATACACTGAACTTGTTTTGTATATTTTTCTCTTATGAAAAGTACAAAATGACAAAGTGGTAAGTAGTTCCAAGTACTTATCCCACCGCTGCACAACCAATGTAGGAGGCTGGCCTGGTTTGTACTGGGTACCAAGGGGTACTTACACTCTGCACCAGGTCCAGTTATCCCTTATTAGTGTAGAAGAGGTGTTTCTAGCAGCTTAGGCTGAAAGAAGGTAGCTATAGCTGAGCAGCTTAGGCTGAACTAGGAGACATGCAAAGCTCCTACTATACCAGTGGTGTCATATGCACAATATCATAAGAAAACACAATACACAGATATACTAAAAATAAAGGTACTTTATTTTTATGACAATATGCCAAAAGTATCTCAGTGAGTACCCTCAGTATGAGGATAGCAAATATACACAAGATATATGTACACAATACCAAAAATATACAGTAATAGCAAAAGGAAGTAATGCAAGCAATGTATAGTCACAATAGATTGCAATGAGAGCACATAGGTATAGGGGCAACACAAACCATATACTCCAAAAGTGGAATGCGAACCACAAATGGACCCCAAACCTATGTGAGCTTGTAGAGGGTCGCTGGGACTGTAAGAAAACCATGAGGGTTAGAAAAATAGCCCACCCCAAGACCCTGAAAAGTAGGTGCAAAGTGCACATATATTCCCCAGAGAGCACAGAAGTCGTGATAGGGGAATTCTGCAAGGAAGACCAACACCAGCAATGCAACAAAGGTGGATTTTAGGACGAGAGTACCTGTGGAACAAGGGGACCAAGTCCAAGAGTCGCGACAAAGTCGAGATTGGGCAGATGCCCAGGAAATGCCAGCTGAGGGTGTAAAGAAGCTGCCACCGGATGGTAGAAGCTGTGGATTCTGCAAGAACGAAGAGGGCTAGAAACTTCCCCTTTGGAGGATGGATGTCCCATGTCGTGAAGAAGCTTGCAGAGAGACCGCAAAGAAGCCTTGCTAGCTGCAAGGGTCGCGGTTAGGGTTTTTGGATGCTGCTGTGGCCCAGGAGGGACCAGGATGTCGCCAATTGCGTGAGGAGACTGAGGGGGCGCCCAGCAAGATAGGGAGCCCTCACAGAAGCAGGCAGCACCCGCAGAAGTGCCGGAACAGGCACTACGAAGAGGAGTGAACCGGAGCTCACCCGAAGTCACAAAAGGAGATCCTACGACACCGGAGGACAACTCAGGAGGTTGTGCACTGCAGGTTAGAGTGTCGGGACCCAGGCTTGGCTGTCCACAAAGGAAATCCTGGAAGAGTGCACAAGAGCCGGAGAAGCTGCAAATCACGCAGTACCCAGCAATGCAGTTTAGCGTGGGTAGGCAAGGACTTATCTCCACCAAACCTGGACTGAAGGGTCACTGGACTGTGGGAGTCACTTGGATGGAGTTCCTGTGTTCCAGGGACCACGCTCGTCGTGCTGAGAGGGGACCCAGAGGACCGGTGATGCAGTTCTTTTGGTGCCTGCGGTTGCAGGGGGAGGATTCCGTCGTCCCACGGGAGATTTCTTCTGAGCCTCTAGTGCAGAGAGGAGGCAGACTACCCCCACAGCATGCACCACCAGGAAAACAGTCGAGAAGGTGGCGGGATCAGCGATACAAGGTTGCAGTAGTCGTCTTTGCTGCATTGTTGCGGTTTTGCAGGCGTCCTGAGCAGTCAGCAGTCGATTCCTTGGCAGAAGGTGAAGAGAGAGATGCAGAGGAACTCTGATGAGCTCTTGCATTCGTTATCTAAAGAATTCCCCAAAGCAGAGACCCTAAATAGCCAGAAAAAGAGGTTTGGCTACCTAGGAAGGAGGATAGGCTAGCAACACAGGTAAGAACCTATCAGAAGGGGTCTCTGACATCACCTGCTGGCACTGGCCACTCAGAGCAGTCCACTGTGCCAGCAGCACCTCTGTTTCCAAGATGGCAGAGGTCTGGAGCACACTGGAGGAGCTCTGGGCACCTCCCCTGGGAGGTGCAGGTCAGGGGAGTGGTCACTCTCCTTTCCTTTGTCCAGTTCCGCACCAGAGCAGGGCTGGGGGATCCCTGAACCAGTGTAGACTGGCTTATGCAGAGATGGGCACCATCTGTGCCCTACAAAGCATTTCCAGAGGCTGGGGGAGGCTACTCCTCCCCAGCCCTGACACATTTTTCCAAAGGGAGAGGGTGTAACACCCTCTCTCTGAGGAAGTCCTTTGTTCTGCCTTCCTGGGCCAAGCCTGGCTGGACCCCAGGAGGGCAGAAACCTGTCTGAGGGGTTGGCAGCAGCAGCAGCTGCAGTGAAACCCCGGGAAAGGTA
Organism: Pleurodeles waltl; assembly: GCF_031143425.1. Classification (NCBI taxonomy): domain Eukaryota; kingdom Metazoa; phylum Chordata; class Amphibia; order Caudata; family Salamandridae; genus Pleurodeles; species Pleurodeles waltl. Next base: position 422,833,121 of record NC_090446.1, read on the forward strand.
GTTTGGCAGTACCAGGGTCTGTGCTAGAGACTCAGGGGATTGTCTCCCCAATGCCAGAATGGCATTGGGGTGACAATTCAATGATCTTAGACATGTTACATGGCCATGTTCAGAGTTACCATTGTGACGCCATACATAGGTAGTGACCTATGTATAGTGCACGCGTGTAATGGTGTCCCCGCACTCACAAAGTTCAGGGAATTTCCCTGAACGATGTGGGGGCACCTTGGCTAGTGCCAGGGTGCCCACACACTAAGTAACTTAGCACGCAACCTTTACCAGGTAAAGGTTAGAAATATAGGTGACTTATAAGTTACTTAAGTGCAGTGGTAAATGGCTGTGAAATAACGTGGACGTTATTACACTCAGGCTGCAGTGGCAGGCCTGTGTAAGAATTGTCAGAGCTCCCTATGGGTGGCAAAAGAAATGCTGCAGCCCATAGGGATCTCCTGGAACCCCAATACCCTGGGTACCTCAGTACCATATACTAGGGAATTATAAGGGTGTTCCAGTATGCCAATGTGAATTGGTGAAATTGGTCACTAGCCTGTTAGTGACAATTTGGAAAGCAAAGAGAGAGCATAACCACTGAGGTTCTGGTTAGCAGAGCCTCAGTGAGACAGTTAGTCATCACACAGGGAACACATACAGGGCACACTTATGAGCCCTGGGGCCCTGGCTGGCAGGGTCCCAGTGACACATACACTAAAACAACATATATACAGTGAAATATGGGGGTAACATGCCAGGCAAGATGGTACTATCCTACACAACCCCCCCCCCAAACGAAGGACAATAAGACTAGCCATGACCTGATGAGTCTTCATTGTCTAAGTGGAAATATCTGGAGAGTCCATCTGCATTGGAGTGGGTACTCCCAGGTCTATGTTCCACTGTATAGTCCATTCCCTGTAGAGATATGGACCTCCTCAACAATTTAGGGTTTTCACCTTTCATTTGTTTTAGCCAAAGAAGAGGTTTGTGGTCTGTCTGAACAATGAAGTGAGTGCCAAACAGGTATGGCCTCAACTTCTTCAGTGCCCAGACCACAGCAAAGGCCTCCCTCTCTATGGCAGACCAACGCTTTTCTCTAGGGGTCAGCCTCCTGCTGATAAAAGCAACAGGTTGATCCTGGCCCTCAGAATTGAGTTGTGATAAGACTGCCCCTACCCCTAAGTCAGATGTATCAGTTTGAACAATTAATTTCTTGGAGTAACATGGGCTTTTTAGGACAGGTGCAGTGCACATGGACTGTTTAAGCTCCTCAAAAGTTTTCTGACAGCTAGCTGTCCACAATACCTTTTTAGGCATTTTCTTTGAAGTGAGGTCATTAAGAGGGGCTGCAATGGAGCCATAGTTCTTTATGAACCTCCTGTAGTACCCAGTGAGGCCTAGGAAGCCTCTCACCTGGGTCTGAGTTGTAGGGGGAACACAATCTATGATAGTTTGGATTTTCCCCTGAAGTGGTGCAATCTGTTCTCCACCTACAAGGTGTCCCAGATAAACCACTTTCCCCTGCCCTATCTGGCACTTTGAAGCCTTGATAGTGAGGCCTGCCTTTTGCAGGGCCTCCAAAACTTTCCACAGGTGGACCAGGTGATCATCCCAGGTGGAGCTAAAGACAGCTATATCATCTAGATATGCTGCACTAAAAGCCTCCAACCCTTGCAGGACTGTATTCACCAACCTCTGTAAAGTGGCAGGTGCATTTTTCAAACCAAAGGGCATTACTGTGAATTGGTAGTGCCCTCCAATAGTCGAAAATGCAGTTTTTGCTTTAGCATCCTCTGATAACTTGATCTGCCAATACCCTGCAGTCAAATCAAAGGTGCTTAGATACTTGGCAGATGCCAGTGTATCTATGAGCTCATCTGCCCTGGGTATAGGGTGAGCATCAGTTTTAGTTACCTGGTTGAGACCTCTGTAATCTACACAAAACCTCATTTCCCTTTTCCCATCTTTGGAATGAGGCTTTGGTGCAAGCACCACAGGAGAGGCCCATGGACTTTCAGAGTGCTCAACCGCTCCCAGTTCAAGCATTTTATGAACCTCTTGTTTTATGCAGTCCCTGACATGGTCAGGTTGCCTATAGATCTTACTTTTGACAGGCATGCTGTCTCCAGTATCTATAGTGTGCTCACACCAAGAAGTGGTGCCTGGCACAGTAGAAAAGAGTTCAGAAAACTGACCCAGGAGATTTATGCAGTGGTCTTTCTGCTCAGCAGTAAGACAATCTGCCAAAACTACACCTTCCACTACAGCATCTTGTTCTGTGGAAGAGAAGAGATCAGGTAGAGGGTCACTCTCTTCTTCCTGTCCTTCATCTGTTGCCATGAGCGGGGTGAGATCAGCCCTGTCATAGTAGGGTTTCAGGCGATTGACATGGAGCACCCTAAGGGGATTCCTGGCAGTACCCAAGTCAACCAAGTAGGTGACTTCTCCCTTCTTTTCAACAATAATGTGGGGTCCACTCCATTTGTCTTGGAGTGCTCTTGGGGCCACAGGCTCCAAGACCCACACTTTCTGCCCTGGTTGGTACTGAATCAGAACAGCCTTCTGGTCATGCCATTGCTTTTGAAGCTCTTGGCTGGCCTGAAGGTTTTTACTGGCCTTTTTCATGTACTCAGCCATTCTGGATCTTAGGCCAAGTACATAGTCCGCTATGTCTTGCTTAGGAGCTTTTAAAGGTTGTTCCCAACCGTCCTTTACAAGTGTTAGAGGACCTCTTACAGGGTGTCCAAATAGGAGTTCAAAGGGGCTGAAGCCCACTCCTTTTTGGGGTACCTCTCAGTAAGCAAAAAGGATGCAAGGTAACAGGACATCCCATCTCCTCCTGAGTTTTTCAGGGAGTCCCATTATCATTCCTTTGAGAGTTTTATTAAACCTCTCAACCAGTCCATTTGTTTGTGGATGATAAGGTGTGGTGAATTTGTATGTTACACCACATTCCTTCCACATGGCCTTTAAGTATGCAGACATAAAGTTGCTACCCCTGTCTGATACCACCTCTTTTGGGAAACCCACCCTGGAAAAGATTCCCAGGAGGGCTTTTGCCACTGCAGGAGCTGTAGTGGTCCTTAGAGGAATTGCTTCAGGATATCTTGTGGCATGGTCCACTACCACCAAGATAAACCTATTGCCTGAAGCAGTAGGAGGGTCAAGGGGGCAACTATGTCAACCCCTACACTTCCAAAGGGAACCGCAACCACAGGCAGTGGAATAAGGGGAGCTTTTGGGGTGCCACCAGTCTTGCCACTGACTTGACAGGTGACACAGGACTTACAAAAATCTTTTGTGTCCTCTGACATCCTAGGCTAATGAAACAGGGGGACAAGCCTTTCCCATGTTTTAATTTGCCCTAGATGTCCAGCCAAGGGAATGTCGTGGGCTAGAGTTAGGAGGAACTCTCTGTATTGCAGGGGAATGACCAATCTCCTGGTTGCTCCAGGTTTAGGGTCCCTTGCCTCTGTATACAAGAGGTTGTCCTCCCAGTAAACTCTATGTGAGTCACTGACATCCCCATTTTGCTGTTTGACAGCTTGCTGTCTTAGACCCTCTACTGTGGGACAGGTCTGCTGTGCCACACTCAGCTCCTCCTTGGCAGGACCCCCTCCACCCAAAAGCTCAGCAGTGTCTGTTTCCAGCTCCTCTGGTGAAGGTTCTGCACAGGGGGGAAATTCTTCTTCCTCAGAAGTTGAATCATCTGTAGAGGGAGGGATAGTAGGTAGGGATTTACCTTTACTAAGCCTAGCTTTAGGGAGCACTTGGTCCATTGTTCCAGGATCCAAGTCACCCTGTCCTTTTTGCTTTTTGGCCTGAGCCCTGGTTAAAGCAAAGATATGCCCAGGAATGCCCAGCATTGCTGCATGAGCCTCCAACTCCACTTCTGCCCAAGCTGATGTCTCTAAATCGTTCCCTAGTAGACAGTCTACAGGTAAATCCGAGGCAACCACGACTTTCTTTGGACCAGTAACTCCCCCCCCCCCCAGTTGAGATTTACAACAGCCATTGGGTGGCTAAGAGTGTTGTTATGAGCATCAGTCACTTGGTACTGGTGACCAAGTAGGTGTTGTTCAGTGTGTACCAGTTTCTCTATTACCATGGTAACACTGGCACCTCTGTCCCTGTAGGCCTGAACCTCAACACCATTTATTAGGGGAAGTTGCTTGTACTTATCCATATTAAGGGGACAAGCAACCAAGGTGGCCAAATCAATGGCACCTTCAGAGACTAACACAGCCTCTGTGGTCTCCCTAACAAGACCAACCCCAACTAAATTACCAAAAGTGAGCCCAGCTACTCCCTTGGATTGGCTATTAGCAGGTTTGTTCCCACCACCACTGCTATTACTAGGGGCACTAGGTGTAGCAGTAGGGGTTGTGGTAGTGGGAGGCTTGGTGCTTTTCTTTGGACAACTGGCATCAGTTGTCCAATGGCCTTTTACTTTACATAAATAGCAACATGGTTTCTTTGTTTGATTAGAAGAGGATTTGGACCCACCACCCCCACCAGAGTGTTTTTGTGGGCCTGATGAAGACTCATTTTTAGATTTGTCCCCACCCTTGTCTGAAGACTTACCATCCTTCTTCTTGCCATCTTTGTCACCCCCTGTATGAACTTTTCTGTTCACTCTTGTTCTGACCCATTTGTCTGCCTTCTTTCCCAATTCTTGGGGAGAGGTCAGATCTGAGTCCACTAGATATTGGTGTAACAAATCAGACACACAGTTATTCAGAATATGCTCTCTCAGGATCAGATTATACAGGGTTTCATAGTCAGAAACTTTACTGCCATGTACCCACTGTAGGAGGCTGGACTGGCTTGTAGTGAGTACCTAGGGGTACTTGCACCTTGCACCAGGCCCAGTTATCCCTTATTAGTGTATAGGGTGTCTAGCAGCTTAGGCTGATAGATAATGGTAGCTTAGCAGAGCAGCTTAGGCTGAACTAGGAGACGAGTGAAGCTCCTACAGTACCACTTAGTGTCATATGCACAATATCATAAGAAAACACAATATACAGTTATACTAAAAATAAAGGTACTTTATTTTTATGACAATATGCCAAAGTATCTCAGAGTGTACCCTCAGTGAGAGGATAGGAAATATACACAAGATATATATACACAATACCAGAAATATGCAGTATAGTCTTAGAAAACAGTGCAAACAATGTATAGTTACAATAGGATGCAATGGGGACACATAGGGATAGGGGCAACACAAACCATATACTCCAAAAGTGGAATGCGAACCACGAATGGACCCCAAACCTATGTGACCTTGTAGAGGGTCGCTGGGACTATTAGAAAATAGTGAGGGTTAGAAAAATAGCCCATCCCAAGACCCTGAAAAGTGAGTGCAAAGTGCACCAAAGTTCCCCAAAGGACAAAGAAGTCGTGATAGGGGAATAAGGCAGGAAAGACACAAACCAACAATGCAACAATGCTGGATTTCCAATCTGGGGTACCTGTGGAACAAGGGGACCAAGTCCAAAAGTCACAGGCAAGTCGGAGATGGGCAGATGCCCAGGAAATGCCAGCTGCGGGTGCAAAGAAGCTTCGACTGGACTGAAGAAGCTGCGGTTTCTGCAGGAACGCAAAGGGCTAGAGACTTTCCCTTTGGAGGACGGATCCCTCTCGCCTTGTAGAGTCGTGCAGACGTGTTTTCCCGCTGAAAGAACGCCAACAAGCCTTGCTAGCTGCAAATTGTGCGGTTAACGTTTTTGGACGCTGCTGTGGCCCAGGAGGGACCAGGAGGTCGCAAATTGGACCAAGAGGTAGAGGGGACGTCGACCAAGACAAGGAGCCCTCTTAGCAGTAGGTAGCTCCCGGAGAAGTGCCAGAAACAGGCACTACGAGGATGCGTGAAACGGTGCTCACCCGAAGTTACACAAAGGAGTCCCACGTCGCCGGAGACCAACTTAGAAAGTCGTGCAATGCAGGTTAGAGTGCCGTGGACCCAGGCTTAGGTGTGCACGAAGGATTTCCGCCGGAAGTGCACAGGGGCCGGAGTAGCTGCAAAAGTCGCGGTTCCCAGCAATGCAGTCTAGCGAGGTGAGGCAAGGACTTACCTCCACCAAACTTGGACTGAAGAGTCACTGGACTGTGGGAGTCACTTGGACAGAGTTGCTGGATTCGAGGGACCTCGCTCGTTGTGCTGAGAGGAGACCCAAGGGACCGGTAATGCAGCTTTTTGGTGCCTGCGTTTGCAGGGGGACGATTCCGTCGACCCACAGGAGATTTCTTCGGAGCTTCTAGTGCAGAGAGGAGGCAGACTACCCCCACAGCATGCACTACCAGGAAAACAGTCGAGAAGGCGGCAGGATCAGCGTTACAGAGTTGCAGTAGTCGTCTTTGCTACTATGTTGCAGGTTTGCAGGCTTCCAGCGTGGTCAGCAGTCGATTCCTTGGCAGAAGGTGAAGAGAGAGATGCAGAAGAACTCGGATGAGCTCTTGCATTCGTTATCTAAAGTTTCCCCAGAGACAGAGACCCTAAATAGCCAGAAAAGAGGGTTTGGCTACCTAGGAGAGAGGATAGGCTAGCAACACCTGAAGGAGCCTATCACAAGGAGTCTCTGACGTCACCTGGTGGCACTGGCCACTCAGAGCAGTCCAGTGTGGCAGCAGCACCTCTGTTTCCAAGATGGCAGAGGTCTGGAGCACACTGGAGGAGCTCTGGGCACCTCCCAGGGGAGGTGCAGCTCAGGGGAGTGGTCACTCCCCTTTCCTTTGTCCAGTTTCGCGCCAGAGCAGGGCTAAGGGGTCCCCTGAACCGGTGTAGACTGGCTTATGCAGAATTGGGCACATCTGTGCCCAAGAAAGCATTTCCAGAGGCTGGGGGAGGCTACTCCTCCCCTGCCTTCACACCATTTTCCAAAGGGAGAGTGTGTCACACCCTCTCTCAGAGGAAGTCCTTTGTTCTGCCATCCTGGGCCAGGCCTGGCTGGACCCCAGGAGGGCAGCTGCCTGTCTGAGGGGTTGGCAGCAGCAGCAGCTGCAGTGAAACCCCGGGAAAAGCAGTTTGGCAGTACCAGGGTCTGTGCTACAGACCACTGGGATCATGGGATTGTGCCAACTATGCCAGGATGGTATAGAGGGGGCAATTCCATGATCATAGACATATTACATGGCCATATTCGGAGTTACCATTGTGAAGCTACATATAGGTAGTGACCTATATGTAGTGCACGCGTGTAATGGTGTCCCCGCACTCACAAAGTCCGGGGAATTGGCCCTGAACAATGTGGGGGCGCCTTGGCTAGTGCCAGGGTGCCCTCACACTAAGTAACTTAGCACCCAACCTTTACCAGGTAAAGGTTAGACATATAGGTGACTTATAAGTTACTTAAGTGCAGTGTAAAATGGCTGTGAAATAACGTGGACGTTATTTCACTCAGGCTGCAGTGGCAGGCCTGTGTAAGAATTGTCAGAGCTCCCTATGGGTGGCAAAGAAATGCTGCAGCCCATAGGGATCTCCTGGAACCCCAATACCCTGGGTACCTCAGTACCATATACTAGGGAATTATAAGGGTGTTCCAGTAAGCCAATGTAAATTGGTAAAATTGGTCACTAGCCTGTTAATGACAATTTGAAAGAAATGAGAGAGCATAACCACTGAGGTTCTGATTAGCAGAGCCTCAGTGAGACAGTTAGTCACTACACAGGTAACACATTCAGGCACACTTATGAGCACTGGGGCCCTGGTGAACAGGGTCCCAGTGACACATACAACTAAAACAACATATATACAGTGAAAAATGGGGGTAACATGCCAGGCAAGATGGTACTTTCCTACACCCACCCCTCCAAGGCCTTCACTGAATGGTCAACAAAGTCTACCCAGTCTTGTGAAGACTCTTTTTTGGTTTCTCTGAACTTAATCCTGTATTGTTCAGTGGTTAAGCCATATCCATCCAAGAGTGCATTCTTTAAAACTGTAAAATTATTGGCATCACTTTCCTTCACAGTAAGGAGCCTATCCCTACCCTTTCCACTAAAAGATAGCCATAGGATAGCAGCCCACTGCCTTTGAGGGACCCCCTGTACCACACAGACCCTCTCAAGTGCAGCAAACCACTTGTTAATGTCATCCCCCTCCTTGTAAGGGGGAACTATCTTATGCAGATTCCTAGAATCATGCTCTTTTACAGGATTACTATCTGTAATATTGCTGCTGCCACCATGGGGTCCTAACCCCAACCTCTGTCTTTCTTTTTCTAAGTCTAAAGTTTCCCTGTCTAGAGGCAGCTGTTGCTGTTTAAGCTTCAGTCTGGACTCTTCCACTCTCAATCTATTGAGCTCCCTTTGTAACATTCTGTCATCATGGTGGGTGGGTTGGGCATGCTTTGACACAGAAGAATGGTGTGAATGAACAGAGGGAGAAATGTCCCTAACAGTTGGCACTCTAACAACTTGACCTGCAGGAATGACATCCCTACTGTGATGAGAGCTCACATTAGTACCAGTTATACTAGGTGGTCTGGTAAGGGGCAAGTTGGAAAGAATACCATTTAACATTCTTGCTGGGGCTGCCCCAGAATCAGAGTGTGAACCATCTCCTAACTTCTCAACAGATGTGCCAGCTAAGGCCTTATCATTTTCAATGAGCATGTTAATCAACAATTCTCTAGAGCAGTGGTTCCCAACCTGTGGTCCGGGGACCCCTGGGGGTCAGCGAAGCCTTCTCACGGGGTCCGTGACTGCTTACAAAATTAAAAAATATTAACAAATATTGACAAATTAGGTCCCCAGCTTCCAGTAATGACTCTGGCAGGGGTCCCCGGATTCCAATGATGATTCAGTGGGGGTCCCTGGGTTCCATGAATGTTAAAATGGGGGTCCACATAGATCAAAAGGTTGGGAACCACTGCTCTAGAGGGATGCTTCCCTACCCCTAAACCTCTATCAATGCAGAGACTCCTTACACCTTTCCAGCTAAGGTGGTCATAAGCAGAGCTGACCAGATCAAGAGTAGGACCTGTACCAGACATGATAGAAAAAGGTTTAAGGAACAGAAAAAGAAAGAAAAAGTTTCAGAAGTTTTTAAGGAAACAGAAAAAAAAAAAAAACTTTTTCAACTTTTTAGAACTTTTTGAAAGTTTTAGAGGTACTTTTCAGCACTTAGCAATAGAGTAAGAGAAGAAAAGCAAAACTTTTTGGTTAGGTGTACATACACTGAACTTGTTTTGTATATTTTTCTCTTATGAAAAGTACAAAATGACAAAGTGGTAAGTAGTTCCAAGTACTTATCCCACCGCTGCACAACCAATGTAGGAGGCTGGCCTGGTTTGTAGTGGGTACCAAGGGGTACTTACACTCTGCACCAGGTCCAGTTATCCCTTATTAGTGTAGAAGAGGTGTTTCTAGCAGCTTAGGCTGAGAGAAGGTAGCTATAGCTGAGCAGCTTAGGCTGAACTAGGAGACATGCAAAGCTCCTACTATACCAGTGGTGTCATATGCACAATATCATAAGAAAACACAATACACAGATATACTAAAAATAAAGGTACTTTATTTTTATGACAATATGCCAAAAGTATCTCAGTGAGTACCCTCAGTATGAGGATAGCAAATATACACAAGATATATGTACACAATACCAAAAATATGCAGTAATAGCAAAAGGAAGTAATCCAAGCAATGTATAGTCACAATAGATTGCAATGAGAGCACATAGGTATAGGGGCAACACAAACCATATACTCCAAAAGTGGAATGCGAACCACAAATGGACCCCAAACCTATGTGAGCTTGTAGAGGGTCGCTGGGACTGTAAGAAAACCATGAGGGTTAGAAAAATAGCCCACCCCAAGACCCTGAAAAGTAGGTGTAAAGTGCACATATATTCCCCAGAGTGTCCCTGCACTCACAAAGTTTGGGGAATTTGCCCTGAACGATGTGGGGGCACCTTGGCTAGTGCCAGGGTGCCCACACACTAAGTAACATAGCACCCAACCTTTACCAGGTAAAGGTTAGAAATATAGGTGACTTATAAGTTACTTAAGTGCAGTGGTAAATGGCTGTGAAATAACGTGGACGTTATTTCACTCAGGCTGCAGTGGCAGGCCTGTGTAAGAATTGTCAGAGCTCCCTATGGGTGGCAAAAGAAATGCTGCAGCCCATAGGGATCTCCTGGAACCCCAATACCCTGGGTACCTCAGTACCATATACTAGGGAATTATAAGGATGTTCCAGTATGCCAATGTGAATTGGTGAAATTGGTCACTAGCCTGTTAGTGACAATTTGGAAAGCAAAGAGAGAGCATAACCACTGAGGTTCTGGTTAGCAGAGCCTCAGTGAGACAGTTAGTCATCACACAGGGAACACATACAGGGCACACTTATGAGCACTGGGGCCCTGGCTGGCAGGGTCCCAGTGACACATACACTAAAACAACATATATACAGTGAAATATGGGGGTAACATGCCAGGCAAGATGGTACTATCCTACACAACCCCCCCCCCCCCAAACGAAGGACAATAAGACTAGCCATGACCTGATGAGTCTTCATTGTCTAAGTGGAAATATCTGGAGAGTCCATCTGCATTGGAGTGGGTACTCCCAGGTCTATGTTCCACTGTATAGTCCATTCCCTGTAGAGATATGGACCACCTCAACAATTTAGGGTTTTCACCTTTCATTTGTTTTAGCCAAAGTAGAGGTTTGTGGTCTGTCTGAACAATGAAGTGAGTGCCAAACAGGTATGGCCTCAACTTCTTCAGTGCCCAGACCACAGCAAAGGCCTCCCTCTCTATGGCAGACCAACACTTTTCTCTAGGGGTCAACCTCCTGCTGATAAAAGCAACAGGTTGATCCTGGCCCTCAGAATTGAGTTGTGATAAGACTGCCCCTACCCCTAATTCAGATGTATCAGTTTGAACAATTCATTTCTTGGAGTAACATGGGCTTTTTGGGACAGGTGCAGTGCACATGGCCTGTTTCAGCTCCTAAAACGTTTTCTGACAGCTAGCTGTCCACAATACCTTTTTAGGAATTTTCTTTGAAGTGAGGTCATTAAGAGGGGCTGCAATGGAGCCATAGTTCTTTATGAACCTCCTGTAGTACCCAGTGAGGCCTAGGAAGCCTCTCACCTGGGTCTGAGTTGTAGGGGGAACACAATCTATGATAGTTTGGATTTTCCCCTGAAGTGGTGCAATCTGTTCTCCACCTACAAGGTGTCCCAGAAAAACCACTTTCCCCTGCCCTATCTGGCACTTTGAAGCCTTGATAGTGAGGCCTGCCTTTTGCAGGGCCTCCAAAACTTTCCACAGGTGGACCAGGTGATCATCCCAGGTGGAGCTAAAGACAGCTATATCATCTAGATATACTACACTAAAAGCCGTCAACCCTTGCAGGACTGTATTCACCAACCTCTGAAAAGTGGCAGGTGCATTTTTCAAACCAAAGGGCATTACTGTGAATTGGTAGTGCCCTCCAATAGTCGAAAATGCAGTTTTTGCTTTAGCATCCTCTGATAACTTGATCTGCCAATACCCTGCAGTCAAATCAAAGGTGCTCAGATACTTGGCAGATGCCAGTGTATCTATGAGCTCATCTGCCCTGGGTATAGGGTGAGCATCAGTTTTAGTTACCTGGTTGAGACCTCTGTAATCTACACAAAACCTAATTTCCCTTTTCCCATCTTTGGAATGAGGCTTTGGTGCAAGCACCACAGGAGAGGCCCATGGACTTTCAGAGTGCTCAGCCACTCCCAGTTCAAGCATTTTATGAACCTCTTGTTTTATGCAGTCCCTGACATGGTCAGGCTGCCTATAGATCTTACTTTTGACAGGCATGCTGTCTCCAGTATCTATAGTGTGCTCACACCAAGAAGTGGTGCCTGGCACAGTAGAAAAGAATTCAGAAAACTGACCCAGGAGCTTTATGCAGTGGTCTTTCTGCTCAGCAGTAAGACAATCTGCTAAAACTACACCTTCCACTAGAGCATCTTGTTCTGTGGAAGAGAAGAGATCAGGGAGAGGGTCACTCTCTTCTTCCTGTCCTTCATCTGTTGCCATGAGTGGGGTGAGATCAGCCCTGTCATAGTAGGGTTTCAGGCGATTGACATGGAACACCCTAAGGGGACTCCTGGCAGTGCCCAAGTCAACCAAGTAGGTGTCTTCTCCCTTCTTTTCAACAATAATGTGGGGTCCACTCCATTTGTCTTGGAGTGCTCTTGGGGCCACAGGCTCCAAGACCCACACTTTCTGCCCTGGTTGGTACTGAATCAGAACAGCCTTCTGGTCATGCCATTGCTTTTGGAGCTCTTGGCTGGCCTGAAGGTTTTTACTGGACTTTTTCATGTACTCAGCCATTCTGGATCTTAGGCCAAGTACATAGTCCACTATGTCTTGCTTAGGAGCTTTTAAAGGTTGTTCACAAACCTCCTTTACAAGTGTTAGAGGACCTCTTACAGGGTGTCCAAATAGGAGTTCAAAGGGGCTGAAGCCCACTCCTTTTTGGGGTACCTCTCTGTAAGCAAAAAGGAGGCAAGGTAACAGGACATCCCATCTCCTCCTGAGTTTTTCAGGGAGTCCCATTATCATTCCTTTGAGAGTTTAATTAAACCTCTCAACCAGTCCATTTGTTTGTGGATGATAAGGTGTGGTGAATTTGTATGTTACACCACATTCCTTCCACATGGCCTTTAAGTATGCAGACATATAGGGGGTGATTCTGACCGCGGCGAACGGCGGTCGCCACCCGCCACGCGGTTCCCGCCGAAAGACCGCTCCGCGGTCAAAAGACCGCGGTGGTCATTCTGGCTTTCCCACTGGGCTGGCGGGCGACCGCCGAAAGTCCGCCCGCCAGCCCAGCGGGAAACACCCTTCCCACGAGGACGCCGGCTCAGAATTGAGCCGGCGGAGTGGGAAGGTGCGACGGGTGCAGTTGCACCCGTCGCGAATCTCAGTGTCTGCTAGGCAGACACTGAAATTCTTTTTGGGGCCCTCTTACGGGGGCCCCTGCAGTGCCCATGCCATTGGCATGGGCACTGCAGGGGCCCCCAGAGGCCCCGCGGCACCCCCTACCGCCATCCTGTTCCCGGCAGGAGAACCGCCAGGAACTGGATGGCGGTAGGGGGTGTCAGAATCCCCATGGCGGCGGAGCGCGCTCCGCCGCCATGGAGGATTCTCAAGGGCAGCGGGAAGTCGGCGGTACACCGCCGACTTTCCGTTTCTGGCCGCGGCTGAACCGCCGCGGTCAGAATGCCCAGCGGTGCACCGCCAGCCTGTTGGCGGTGCTACCGCCGACCTCCGCCATGGCGGTAATTACCGCCAGGGTCAGAATGACCCCCAAAGTTGCTACCCCTGTCTGATACCACCTCTTTTGGGAAACCCACCCTGGAAAAGATTCCCAGGAGGGCTTTTGCCACTGCAGGAGCTGTAGTGGTCCTTAGAGGAATTACTTCAGGATATCTTGTGGCATGGTCCACTACCACCAAGATAAACCTATTGCCTGAAGCAGTAGGAGGGTCAAGGGGGCAAACTATGTCAACCCCTACCCTTTCAAAGGGAACCCCAACTACAGGCAGTGGAATAAGGGGAGCTTTTGGGGTGCCACCAGTCTTGCCACTGGCTTGACAGGTGACACAGGACTTACAAAAATCTTTTGTGTCCTCTGACATCCTAGGCCAATGAAACAAGGGGACAAGCCTTTCCCATGTTTTAATTTGCCCTAGATGTCCAGCCAAGGGAATGTCGTGGGCTAGAGTTAGGAGGAACTCTCTGTATTGCAGGGGAATGACCAATCTCCTGGTTGCTCCAGGTTTAGGGTCCCTTGCATCTGTATACAAGAGTTTGTCCTCCCAGTAAACTCTATGTGAGTCACTGACATCCCCATTGTGCTGTTTGACAGCTTGCTGTCTTAGACCCTCTAGTGTGGGACAGGTCTGCTGTGCCACACTCAGCTCCTCCTTGGCAGGCCCCCCTCCACCCAAAAGCTCAGCAGTGTCTGTTTCCAGCTCCTCTGGTGAAGGTTCTGCACAGGGGGGAAATTCTTCTTCCTCAGAAGTTGAATCATCTGTAGAGGGAGGGATAGTAGGTAGGGATTTACCTTTACTAAGCCTAGCTTTAGGGAGCACTTGGTCCATTGTTCCAGGATCCAAGTCACCCTGTCCTTTTTGCTTTTTGGCCTGAGCCCTGGTTAAAGCAAAAATATGCCCAGGAATGCCCAGCATTGCTGCATGAGCCTCCAACTCCACTTCTGCCCAAGCTGATGTCTCTAAATCGTTCCCTAGTAGACAGTCTACAGGTAAATCCGAGGCAACCACAACTTTCTTTGGACCAGTAACTCCCCCCCCCAGTTGAGATTTACAACAGCCATGGGGTGGCAAAGAGTGTTGTTATGAGCATCAGTCACTTGGTACTGGTGACCAAGTAGGTGTTGTTCAGGGTGTACCAGTTTCTCTATTACCATGGTAACACTGGCACCTCTGTCCCTGTAGGCCTGAACCTCAACACCATTTATTAGGGGAAGTTGCTTGTACTTATCCATATTAAGGGGACATGCAACCAAGGTGGCTAAATCAATGGCACCTTCAGAGACTAACTCTGTGGTCTCCCTAACAAGACCAACCCCAACTAAATTACCAAAAGTGAGCCCAGCTACTCCCTTGGATTGGCTATTAGTAGGTTTGTTCCCACCACCACTGCTATTACTAGGGGCACTAGGTGTAGCAGTAGGGGTTGTGGTAGTGGGAGGCTTGGTGCTTTTCTTTGGACAACTGGCATCAGTTGTCCAATGGCCTTTTACTTTACATAAATAGCACCATGGTTTCTTTACTTGATTAGAAGAGGATTTGGACCCACCACCCACCAGAGTGTTTTTGTGGGCCTGATGAAGACTCATTTTTAGATTTGTCCCCACCCTTGTCTGAAGACTTACCATCCTTCTTCTTGCCATCCTTGTCACCCCCTGTATGAACTTTTCTGTTCACTCTTGTTCTGACCCATTTGTCTGCCTTCTTTCCCAATTCTTGGGGAGAGGTCAGATCTGAGTCCACTAGATATTGGTGTAACAAATCAGACACACAGTTATTCAGAATATTCTCTCTCAGGATCAGATTATACAGGCTTTCATAGTCAGAAACTTTACTGCCATGTAAAGTCTACCCAGTCTTGTGAAGACTCTTTTTTGGTTTCTCTGAACTTAATCCTGTATTGTTCAGTGGTTAAGCCATATCCATCCAATAGTGCATTCTTTAAAACTGTAAAATTATTGGCATCACTTTCCTTCACAGTAAGGAGCCTATCCCTAACCTTTCCACTGAAAGATAGCCATAGGATAGCAGCCCACTGCCTTTGAGGGACCCCCTGTACCACACAGGCCCTCTCAAGTGCAGCAAACCACTTATTAATGTCATCCCCCTCCTTGTAAGGGTGAACTGTCTTATGCAGATTCCTAGAATCATGCTCTTTTACAGGATTAATATCTGTAATACTGCTGCCACCATGGGGTGCTAACCCCAACCTCTGTATTTCTTTTTCTAAGTCTAAAGTTTCCCTGTCTAGAGCCAGCTGTTGCTGTTTAAGCTTCAGTCTGGACTCTTCCACTCTCAATCTATTGAGCTCCCTTTCTAACATTCTGTCATCATGGTGGGTGGGTTGGGCATGCTTTGACACAGAAGAATGGTGTGAATGAACAGAGAGAGAAATGTCCCTAACAGTTGGCACTCTAACAACTTGACCTGCAGGAATGACATCCCTACTGTGATGACAGCTCACAGTAGTACCAGTTATGCTAGGTGGTCTGCTAAGGGGCAAGTTGGAAAGAATACCATCTAACATTCTTGCTGGGGCTGCCCCAGAATCAGAGTGTGAACCATCTCCTAACTTCTCAACAGATGTGCCAGCTAAGGCCTTATCATTTTCAATGAGCATGTTAATCAACAATTCTTTAGAGCAGTGGTTCCCAACCAGTGGTCCGGGGACCCCTGGGGGTCAGCGAAGCCTTCTCAGGGGGTCCGCGACTGCTTAGAAAATTAAAAAATATTAACAAATATTGACAAATTAGGTCCCCAACTTCCAGTAATGACTCTGGCAGGGGTCCCCGGATTCCAATGATGATTCAGTGGGGGTCCCTGGGTTCCATGAATGTTAAAATGGGGGTCCACATAGATCAAAAGGTTGGGAACCACTGCTCTAAAGGGATTCTTCCCTACCCCTAAACCTCTATCAATGCAGAGACTCCTTACACCTTTCCAGCTAGGGTGGTCATAAGCAGAGCTGACCAGATCAAGAGTAGGACCTGTACCAGACATGATGGAAAAAGGTTTAAGGGACAGAAAAAGAAAGAAAAAGTTTCAGAAGTTTTTAAGGAAACAGAAAAAAAAAAAACCTTTTTCAACTTTTTAGAACTTTTTGAAAGGTTTAGAGGTACTTTTCAGCACTTAGCAATAGAGTAAGAGAAGAAAAGCAAAACATTTTGGTTAGGTGTACATACACTGAACTTGTTTTGTATATTTTTCTCTTATGAAAAGTACAAAATGACAAAGTGGTAAGTAGTTCCAAGTACTTATCCCACCGCTGCACAACCAATGTAGGAGGCTGGCCTGGTTTGTAGTGGGTACCAAGGGGTACTTACACTCTGCACCAGGTCCAGTTATCCCTTATTAGTGTAGAAGAGGTGTTTCTAGCAGCTTAGGCTGAGAGAAGGTAGCTATAGCTGAGCAGCTTAGGCTGAACTAGGAGACATGCAAAGCTCCTACTATACCAGTGGTGTCATATGCACAATATCATAAGAAAACACAATACACAGATATACTAAAAATAAAGGTACTTTATTTTTATGACAATATGCCAAAAGTATCTCAGTGAGTACCCTCAGTATGAGGATAGCAAATATACACAAGATATATGTACACAATACCAAAAATATGCAGTAATAGCAAAAGGAAGTAATGCAAGCAATGTATAGTCACAATAGATTGCAATGAGAGCACATAGGTATAGGGGCAACAAAAACCATATACTCCAAAAGTGGAATGCGAACCACAAATGGACCCCAAACCTATGTGAGCTTGTAGAGGGTCGCTGGGACTGTAAGAAAACCATGAGGGTTAGAAAAATAGCCCACCCCAAGACCCTGAAAAGTAAGTGTAAAGTGCACATATATTCCCCAGAGAGCACAGCAGTTGTGATAGGGGAATTCTGCAAGGAAGACCAACACCAGCAATGCAACAAAGGTGGATTTCCGGACGAGAGTACCTGTGGAACAAGGGGACCAAGTCCAAGAGTCGCGACAAAGTCGAGATTGGGCAGATGCCCAGGAAATGCCAGCTGAGGGTGTAAAGAAGCTGCCACCGGATGGTAGAAGCTGTGGATTCTGCAAGAACGAAGAGGGCTAGAAACTTCCCCTTTGGAGGATGGATGTCGCATGTCGTGAAGAAGCTTGCAGAGAGACCGCAAACAAGCCTTGCTAGCTGCAAGGGTCACGGTTAGGGTTTTTGGATGCTGCTGTGGCCCAGGAGGGACCAGGATGTCGCCAATTGCGTGAGGAGACTGAGGGGCGCCCAGCAAGATAGGGAGCCCTCACAGAAGCAGGCAGCACCCGCAGAAGTGCCGGAACAGGCACTACGAAGAGGAGTGAACCGGAGCTCACCCGAAGTCACAAAAGGAGATCCCAAGACGCCGGAGGACAACTCAGGAGGTTGTGCACTGCAGGTTAGAGTGTCGGGGACCCAGGCTTGGCTGTCCACAAAGGAAATCCTGGAAGAGTGCACAGGAGCCAGAGCAGCTGCAAATCACACGGTACCCAGCAATGCAGTCTAGGGTGGGTAGGCAAGGACTTATCTCCACCAAACCTGGACTGAAGGGTCACTGGACTGTGGGAGTCACTTGGATGGAGTTCCTGTGTTCCAGGGACCACGCTCGTCGTGCTGAGAGGGGACCCAGAGGACCGGTGATGCAGTTCTTTTGGTGCCTGCGGTTGCAGGGGGAGGATTCCGTCGTCCCACGGGAGATTTCTTCTGAGCCTCTAGTGCAGAGAGGAGGCAGACTACCCCCACAGCATGCACCACCAGGAAAACAGTTGAAAAGGTGGCAGGATCAGCGATACAAGGTTACAGTAGTCGTCTTTGCTGCATTGTTGCGGTTTTGCAGGCGTCCTGAGCAGTCAGCAGTCGATTCCTTGGCAGAAGGTGAAGAGAGAGATGCAGAGGAACTCTGATGAGCTCTTGCATTCGTTATCTAAAGAATTCCCCAAAGCAGAGACCCTAAATAGCCAGAAAAAGAGGTTTGGCTACCTCGGAAGGAGGATAGGCTAGCAACACAGGTAAGAGTCTATCAGAAGGAGTCTCTGACATCACCTGCTGGCACTGGCCACTCAGAGCAGTCCAGTGTGCCAGCAGCACCTCTGTTTCCAAGATGGCAGAGGTCTGGAGCACACTGGAGGAGCTCTGGGCACCTCCCCTAGGAGGTGCAGGTCAGGGGAGTGGTCACTCCCCTTTCCTTTGTCCAGTTTCGCGCCAGAGCAGGGCTGGGGGATCCCTGAACCGGTGTAGACTGGCTTATGCAGAGATGGGCACCATCTGTGCCCATCAAAGCATTTCCAGAGGCTGGGGGAGGCTACTCCTCCCCAGCCCTGACACATTTTTCCAAAGGGAGAGGGTGTAATACCCTCTCTCTGAGGAAGTCCTTTGTTCTGCCTTCCTGGGCCAAGCCTGGCTGGACCCCAGGAGGGCAGAAACCTGTCTGAGGGGTTGGCAGCAGCAGCAGCTGCAGTGAAACCCCGGGAAAGGTAGTTTGGCAGTACCCGCGTCTGTGCTAGAGACTCGGGGGATCATGGAATTGTCTCCCCAATGCCAGAATGGCATTGGGGTGACAATTCCATGATCTTAGACATGTTACATGGCCATGTTCGGAGTTACCATTGTGACGCTATACATAGGTAGTGACCTATGTATAGTGCACACGTGTAATGGTGTCCCCGCACTCACAAAGTTCGGGGAATTTGCCCTGAACGATGTGGGGGCACCTTGGCTAGTGCCAGGGTGCCCACACACTAAGTAACTTAGCACCCAACCTTTACCAGGTAAAGGTTAGAAATATAGGTGACTTATAAGTTACTTAAGTGCAGTGGTAAATGGCTGTGAAATAACGTGGACGTTATTTCACTCAGGCTGCAGTGGCAGGCCTGTGTAAGAATTGTCAGAGCTCCCTATGGGTGGCAAAAGAAATGCTGCATCCCATAGGGATCTCCTGGAACCCCAATACCCTGGGTACCTCAGTACCATATACTAGGGAATTATAAGGGTGTTCCAGTATGCCAATGTGAATTGGTGAAATTGGTCACTAGCCTGTTAGTGACAATTTGGAAAGCAAAGAGAGAGCATAACCACTGAGGTTCTGGTTAGCAGAGCCTCAGTGAGACAGTTAGTCATCACACAGGGAACACATACAGGGCACACTTATGAGCACTGGGGCCCTGGCTGGCAGGGTCCCAGTGACACATACACTAAAACAACATATATACAGTGAAATATGGGGGTAACATGCCAGGCAAGATGGTACTATCCTACACAACGCCCCCCCCCCCAAACGAAGGACAATAAGACTAGCCATGACCTGATGAGTCTTCATTGTCTAAGTGGAAATATCTGGAGAGTCCATCTGCATTGGAGTGGGTACTCCCAGGTCTATGTTCCACTGTATAGTCCATTCCCTGTAGAGATATGGACCACCTCAACAATTTAGGGTTTTCACCTTTCATTTGTTTTAGCCAAAGTAGAGGATTGTGGTCTGTCTGAACAATGAAGTGAGTGCCAAACAGGTATGGCCTCAACTTCTTCAGTGCCCAGACCACAGCAAAGGCCTCCCTCTCTATGGCAGACCAACGCTTTTCTCTAGGGGGTCAACCTCCTGCTGATAAAAGCAACAGGTTGATCCTGGCCCTCAGAATTGAGTTGTGATAAGACTGCCCCTACCCCTAATTCAGATGTATCAGTTTGAACAATTAATTTAATGGAGTAACATGGGCTTTTTAGGACAGGTGCAGTGCACATGGCCTGTTTCAGCTCCTCAAACGTTTTCTGACAGCTAGCTGTCCACAATACCTTTTTAGGCATTTTCTTTGAAGTGAGGTCATTAAGGGGGGCTGCAATGGAGCCATAGTTCTTTATGAACCTCCTGTAGTACCCAGTGAGGCCTAGGAAGCTTCTCACCTGGGTCTGAGTTGTAGGGGGAACACAATCTATGATAGTTTGGATTTTCCCCTGAAGTGGTGCAATCTGTTCTCCACCTACAAGGTGTCCCAGATAAACCACTTTCCCCTGCCCTCTCTGGCACTTTGAAGCCTTGATAGTGAGGCCTGCCTTTTGCAGGGCCTCCAAAACTTTCCACAGGTGGACCAGGTGATCATCCCAGGTGGAGCTAAAGACAGCTATATCATCTAGATATGCTGCACTAAAAGCCTCCAACCCTTGCAGGACTGTATTCACCAACCTCTGAAAAGTGGCAGGTGCATTTTTCAAACCAAAGGGCATTACTGTGAATTGGTAGTGCCCTCCAATAGTCGAAAATGCAGTTTTTGCTTTAGCATCCTCTGATAACATGATCTGCCAATACCCTGCAGTCAAATCAAAGGTGCTTAGATACTTGGCAGATGCCAGTGTATCTATGAGCTCATCTGCCCTGGGTATAGGGTGAGCATCAGTTTTAGTTACCTGGTTGAGACCTCTGTAATCTACACAAAACCTCATTTCCCTTTTCCCATCTTTGGAATGAGGCTTTGGTGCAAGCACCACAGGAGAGGCCCATGGACTTTCAGAGGGCTCAACCACTCCCAGTTCAAGCATTTTATGAACCTCTTGTTTTATGCAGTCCCTGACATGGTCAGGCTGCCTATAGATCTTACTTTTGACAGGCATGCTGTCTCCAGTATCTATAGTGTGCTCACACCAAGACAAGAATTGGTGCCTGGCACAGTAGAAAAGAGTTCAGAAAACTGACCCAGGAGATTTATGCAGTGGTCTTTCTGCTCAGCAGTAAGAAAATCTGCTAAAACTACACCTTCCACTAGAGCATCTTGTTCTGTGGAAGAGAAGAGATCAGGGAGAGGGTCACTCTCTGCTTCCTGTCCTTCATCTGTTGCCATGAGCAGGGTGAGATCAGCCCTGTCATAGTAGGGTTTCAGGCGATTGACATGGAGCACCCTAAGGGGACTCCTGGCAGTGCCCAAGTCAACCAAGTAGGTGTCTTCTCCCTTCTTTTCAACAATAATGTGGGGTCCACTCCATTTGTCTTGGAGTGCTCTTGGGGCCACAGGCTCCAAGACCCACACTTTCTGCCCTGGTTGGTACTGAATCAGAACAGCCTTCTGGTCATGCCATTGCTTTTGGAGCTCTTGGCTGGCCTGAAGGTTTTTACTGGCCTTTTTCATGTACTCAGCCATTCTGGATCTTATGCCAAGTACATAGTCCGCTATGTCTTGCTTAGGAGCTTTTAAAGGTTGTTCCCAACCCTCCTTTACAAGTGTTAGAGGACCTCTTACAGGGTGTCCAAATAGGAGTTCAAAGGGGCTGAAGCCCACTCCTTTTTGGGGTACCTCTCAGTAAGCAAAAAGGAGGCAAGGTAACAGGACATCCCATCTCCTCCTGAGTTGTTCAGGGAGTCCCATTATCATTCCTTTGAGAGTTTTATTAAACCTCTCAACCAGTCCATTTGTTTGTGGATGATAAGGTGTGGTGAATTTGTATGTTACACCACATTCCTTCCACATGGCCTTTTAGTATGCAGACATAAAGTTGCTACCCCTGTCTGATACCACCTCTTTTGGGAAACCCACCCTGGAAAAGATTCCCAGGAGGGCTTTTGCCACTGCAGGAGCTGTAGTGGTCCTTAGAGGAATTGCTTCAGGATATCTTGTGGCATGGTCCACTACCACCAAGATAAACCTATTGCCTGAAGCAGTAGGAGGGTCAAGGGGGCAACTATGTCAACCCCTACACTTCCAAAGGGAACCGCAACCACAGGCAGTGGAATAAGGGGAGCTTTTGGGGTGCCACCAGTCTTGCCACTGGCTTGACAGGTGACACAGGACTTACAAAAATCTTTTGTGTCCTCTGACATCCTAGGCCAATGAAACAGGGGGACAAGCCTTTCCCATGTTTTAATTTGCCCTAGATGTCCAGCCAAGGGAATGTCGTGGGCTAGAGTTAGGAGGAACTCTCTGTATTGCAGGGGAATGACTAATCTCCTGGTTGCTCCAGGTTTAGGGTCCCTTGCCTCTGTATACAAGAGGTTGTCCTCCCAGTAAACTCTATGTGAGTCACTGACATCCCCATTTTGCTGTTTGACAGCTTGCTGTCTTAGACCCTCTAGTGTGGGACAGGTCTGCTGTGCCACACTCAGCTCCTCCTTGGCAGGACCCCCTCCACCCAAAAGCTCAGCAGTGTCTGTTTCCAGCTCCTCTGGTGAAAGTTCTGCACAGGGGGGAAATTCTTCTTCCTCAGAAGTTGAATCATCTGTAGAGGGAGGGATAGTAGGTAGGGATTTACCTTTACTAAGCCTAGCTTTAGGGAGCACTTGGTCCATTGTTCCAGGTTCCAAGTCACCCTGTCCTTTTTGCTTTTTGGCCTGAGCCCAGGTTAAAGCAAAAATATGCCCAGGAATGCCCAGCATTGCTGCATGAGCCTCCAACTCCACTTCTGCCCAAGCTGATGTCTCTAAATCGTTCCCTAGTAGACAGTCTACAGGTAAATCCGAGGCAACCACAACTTTCTTTGGACCAGTAACTCCCCCCCCCAGTTGAGATTTACAACAGCCATGGGGTGGCTAAGAGTGTTGTTATGAGCATCAGTCACTTGGTACTGGTGACCAAGTAGGTGTTGTTCAGTGTGTACCAGTTTCTCTATTACCATGGTAACACTGGCACCTCTGTCCCTGTAGGCCTGAACCTCAACACCATTTATTAGGGGAAGTTACTTGTACTTATCCATATTAAGGGGACAAGCAACCAAGGTGGCCAAATCAATGGCACCTTCAGAGACTAACACAGCCTCTGTGGTCTCCCTAACAAGACCAACCCCAACTAAATTACCAAAAGTGAGCCCAGCTACTCCCTTGGATTGCTATTAGCAGGTTTGTTCCCACCACCACTGCTATTACTAGGGGCAGTAGGTGTAGCAGTAGGGGTTGTGGTAGTGGGAGGCTTGGTGCTTTTCTTTGGACAACTGGCATCAGTTGTCCAATGGCCTTTTACTTTACATAAATAGCAACATGGTTTCTTTATTTGATTAGAAGAGGATTTGGACCCACCACCCCCACCAGAGTGTTTTTGTGGGCCTGTGAGAAGGTAGCCTCTTTCTAGCCTTGTTACCCCCACTTTTGGCCTGTTTGTGAGTGTATGTCAGGGTGTTTGTCACTGTTTTCACTGTCTCACTGGGATCCTGATAGCCAGGCCTCAGTGCTCATAGTGAAAACACTATGTTTTCAGTATGGTTGTTATGTGTCACTGGGATCCTGCTGGTCAGGACCCCAGTGCTCATAGGTTTGTGGCCTATATGTATGTGTCACTGGGACCCTGTCACACAGGGCCCCAGTGCTCATAGGTGTGCATGTATATGTTCCCTGTGTGGTGCCTAACTGTCTCACTGAGGCTCTGCTAACCAGAACCTCAGTGGTTATGCTCTCTCATTACTTTTAAATTGTCACTAACAGGCTAGTGACCATTTTTACCAATTTACATTGGCTTACTGGAACACCCTTATAATTCCCTAGTATATGGTACTGAGGTACCCAGGGTATTGGGGTTCCAGGAGATCCCTATGGGCTGCAGCATTCCTTTTGCCACCCATAGGGAGCTCTGACAATTCTTACACAGGCCTGCCACTGCAGCCTGAGTGAAATAACGTCCACGTTATTTCACAGCCATTTTACACTGCACTTAAGTAACTTATAAGTCACCTATATGTCTAACCTTTACCTGGTAAAGGTTAGGTGCAAAGTTACTTAGTGTGAGGGCACCCTGGCACTAGCCAAGGTGCCCCCACATTGTTCAGAGCCAATTCCCTGAACTTTGTGAGTGCGGGGACACCATTACACGCGTGCACTACATATAGGTCACTACCTATATGTAGCTTCACAATGGTAACTCCGAATATGGCCATGTAACATGTCTATGATCATGGAATTGCCCCCTCTATGCCATCCTGGCATAGTTGGCACAATCCCATGATCCCAGTGGTCTGTAGCACTGCCCCTGGTACTGCCAAACTGCCCTTCCTGGGGTTTCTCTGCAGCTGCTGCTGCTGCCAACCCCTCAGACAGGCATCTGCCCTTCTGGGGTCCAGCCAGGCCTGGCCCAGGATGGCAGAACAAAGAACTTCCTCTGAGAGAGGGTGTGACACCCTCTCCCTTTGGAAAATGGTGTGAAGGCAGGGGAGGAGTAGCCTCCCCCAGCCTCTGGAAATGCTTTCTTGGGCACAGATGTGCCCAATTCTGCATAAGCCAGTCTACACCGGTTCAGGGACCCCTTAGCCCCTGCTCTGGCGCGAAACTGGACAAAGGAAAGGGGAGTGACCACTCCCCTGACCTGCACCTCCCCTGGGAGGTGTCCAGAGCTCCTCCAGTGTGCTCCAGACCTCTGCCATCTTGGAAACAGAGGTGCTGCTGGCACACTGGACTGCTCTGAGTGGCCAGTGCCACCAGGTGACGTCAGAGAATCCTGCTGATAGGCTCCTTCAGGTGTTAGTAGCCTATCCTCTCTCCTAGGTAGCCAAACCCTCTTTTCTGGCTATTTAGGGTCTCTGTCTCTGGGGAAACTTTAGATAACGAATGCATGAGCTCAGCCGAGTTCCTCTGCATCTCTCTCTTCACCTTCTGATAAGGAAACGACCGCTGACCGCGCTGGAAGCCTGCAAACCTGCAACATAGTAGCAAAGACGACTACTGCAACTCTGTAACGCTGATCCTGCCGCCTTCTCGACTGTTTTCCTGCTTGTGCATGCTGTGGGGGTAGCCTGCCTCCTCTCTGCACCAGAAGCTCCGAAGAAATCTCCTGTGGGTCGACGGAATCTTCCCCCTGCAACCGCAGGCACCAAAAAGCTGCATCACCGGTCCCTTGGGTCTCCTCTCAGCACGACGAGCGAGGTCCCTCGAATCCAGCGACTCCGTCCAAGTGACCCCCACAGTCCAGTGACTCTTCAGCCCAAGTTTGGTGGAGGTAAGTCCTTGCCTCACCTCGCTGGGCTGCATTGCTGGGAACTGCGACTTTGCAGCTACTCCGGCCCCTGTGCACTTCCGGCGGAAATCCTTTGTGCACAGCCAAGCCTGGGTCCACGGCACTCTAACCTGCATTGCACGACTTTCTAAGTTGGTCTCCGGCGACGTGGGACTCCTTTGTGCAACTTCGGCAAGCACCGTTTCACGCATCCTCGTAGTGCCTGTTTCTGGCACTTCTCCGGGTGCTACCTGCTTCAGTGAGGGCTCTTTGTCTTGCTCGACGTCCCCTCTCTCTACAGGTCCAATTTGCGACCTCCTGGTCCCTCTTGGGCCCCAGCAGCGTCCAAAAATGCCAAACGCACGATTTGCGTGTAGCAAGGCTTGTTGGCATCCTTCCGGTGGGAAAACACTTCTGCACGACTCTCCAAGGCGAGAGGGATCCGTCCACCAAAGGGGAAGTCTCTAGCCCTTTTCGTTCCTGCAGAAACCTCAGCTTCTTCTGTCCAGTCGAAGCTTTTTGCACCCGCAGCTGGCATTTCCTGGGCATCTGCCCATCGCCGACTTGCTTGTGACTTTTGGACTTGGTCCCCTTGTTCCACAGGTACCCTAGATTGGAAATCCACAGTTGTTGCATTGCTGGTTTGTGTCTTTCCTGCATTATTCCTCTAACACAACTCTTTTGTCCTTAGGGGAACTTTAGTGCACTTTGCACTCACTTTTCAGGGTCTTGGGGAGGGTTATTTTTCTAACTCTCACTATTTTCTAATAGTCCCAGCGACCCTCTACAAGGTCACATAGGTTTGGGGTCCATTCGTGGTTCGCATTCCACTTTTGGAGTATATGGTTTGTGTTGCCCCTATCCCTATGTTTCCCCATTGCATCCTATTGTAACTATACATTGTTTGCACTGTTTTCTAAGACTATACTGCATATTTTTGCTATTGTGTATATATATCTTGTGTATATTTCCTATCCTCTCACTGAGGGTACACTCTAAGATACTTTGGCATATTGTCATAAAAATAAAGTACCTTTATTTTTAGTATAACTGTGTATTGTGTTTTCTTATGATATTGTGCATGTGACACTGAGTGGTACTGTAGTAGCTTCACACGTCTCCTAGTTCAGCCTAAGCTGCTCTGCTAAGCTACCATTATCTATCAGCCTAAGCTGCTAGACACCCTATACACTAATAAGGGATAACTGGGCCTGGTGCAAGGTGCAAGTACCCCTTGGTACTCACTACAAGCCAGTCCAGCCTCCTACATTGGTTGTGCAGTGGTGGGATAAGTGCTTGAGACTACTTACCACTCTTCTCATTGTACTTTTCATAAGAGAAAAATATACAAAACAAGGTCAGTGTATATACACATAGCCAAAAAGTTTTGCATTTCCTCTTTTCACTCTTTTCTAAAGTGCTGAAAAGTACTCCTAAACTTTCAAAAAGTTTAAAAAGTTTTTTCTGTCTTTCCAAAAAGTTCTGAAAACTTTTGTCTCTTTCTCTATCACTTTAACTCTCTCTAAAAAATGTCTGGCACAGGCCAAAGTGTTGATCTGTCCAAACTTGCATATGACAACCTTAGCTGGAAAAGAGCAAGGAGTCTCTGTATAGAGAGAGGTTTGAGTGTAGGGAAGAATCCTGCCTTGGAACTGTTAATTAACATGCTTAGAGAACAGGATAAGGCCATAGGTGCCCCATCTGTTGAAAAAGTACCTAATAGTTCCCAATCTGATTCAGGGACTCCCCCAGGAAAAGATTCAGGAAAGAAACTTCATAGCCTGCCCATTACTAGACAATCTAGCATAGATGGTAATGATGATGAGCCACACCAAATAAATAGTGTTGTCTCACATCATAGCAAAAGCATTTATTCTCACCATACTGGTAGTAATGTTTCTGTAAACCAAGCTGTTAAGTTGGCTTCTGTAAGGGACAGGTCTCCTTCTGTTCATTCCCATCATAGCTCTGTTTCTAGAAATGTCCCTCCCACCAACCCTGATGACAGAATGTTAGAGAGGGAACTCAATAAGTTGAGGGTGGAACAAACCAGACTGAAGCTTAAAAAGCAACAGCTGGATTTGGATAGACAGTCTTTTGAATTAGAGAAGGAAAGACAGAAGTTGGGTTTAGATACCCATGGTGGCAGCAGCAGTATTCCCCATAGTCATCCTGCAAAAGAGCATGATTCCAGGAATCTGCACAAGATAGTTCCCCCTTATAAGGAGGGGGATGACATTAACAAGTGGTTTGCTGCACTTGAGAGGGCCTGTGTTGTACAGGATGTCCCTCAAAGGCAGTGGGCTGCTATCCTATGGCTATCATTTAGTGGAAAAGGTAGGGATAGGCTCCTTACTGTGAAAGAAAATGATGCCAATAATTTTACAGTTCTTAAGAATGCACTCCCGGATGGTTATGGCTTAACCACTGAACAGTACAGGATAAAGTTCAGAGAGACCAAAAAGGAGTCTTCACAAGACTGGGTTGATTTCATTGACCATTCAGTGAAGGCCTTGGAGGGGTGGTTACATGGCAGTAAAGTTACTGATTATGAAAGCCTGTATAACACAATCCTGAGAGAGCATATACTTAATAATTGTGTGTCTGATTTGTTGCACCAGTACCTGGTAGACTCTGATCTGACCTCTCCCCAAGAATTGGGAAAGAAGGCAGACAAATGGGTCAGAACAAGGGTGAATAGAAAAGTTCATACAGGGGGTGACAAAGATGGCAATAAGAAGAAAGATGGTGAAAAATCTCAAGATAAGCATGGGGATAAGGGTAAAACCAAAGATCCCACTTCAAATCTTAAACACTCTTCAGAGGGTGGGGATAAAACAAATTCTTCCTCTTCTTCCCAACCTGCACACATTAAAAAGCCTTGGTGCTTTGTGTGTAAAAATAGAGGCCATAGGCCAGGGGATAAGTCCTGTCCAGGTAAACCCCCTGAGCCTACCACCACTAATACATCAAGCTCTAGTGCCCCTAGCAGTAGTGGTACTAGTGGTGGGACTGCTGGCAACAGTCAAGCAAAGGGTGTAGTTGGGTTCACTTATGGGTCCATAGTGGAAACTGATGTAATCAGTCCCAAGACAGCTTCTGTTACACCTAGTGGCACTGGCCTTGCCACACTGGCTGCTTGTCCCCTTACAATGGATAAGTACAGGCAGACAGTTTCAATAAATGGTGTTGAGGCCTTGGCCTACAGGGACACAGGTGCCAGTTTCACTTTGGTGACTGAAAACCTAGTGCACCCTGATCAACACATCATTGGACAACAGTATAAGATTATTGATGTCCATAACTCCACTAAGTTTCTTCCCTTAGCTATAATTCAGTTTAGTTGGGGTGGAGTTACTGGCCCTAAGCAGGTGGTGGTATCACCTAGCTTACCTGTAGACTGTCTCTTAGGTAATGACCTAGAGGCCTCAGGTTGGGCTGATGTAGAGTTTTATGCCCATGCAGCCATGCTGGGCATCCCTGAGGAATTGTTCCCTCTCATTTCAAGTGAAATGAAAAAGCAAAGGAGAGAAGGCCTGCAAACTCAGGATCCCTCTCCATCAACAGGTAAAAAGGGTATCACAGTATCCCCTAACCACCCTACCATTCAGGATACTATTCCTGTGGTGGGAGAAACCTCTCCTGGGGTGGCACCTGTTCCAAGGGAATCATCAGCTGGCAAAGCTGGACTCCCTGAGGAGGAAGTACCTCTCTGTGGGATAACTAACATTGGTGAAAAAAACAGCACCATTTTAGTTAACATGGAGCATCCCTCCAACCCTCCCAGAGAAACTTTAGTGCAGAAACCCTGCACTACCTCACAACACTTAGGACAGCATCCCTGCCCTAGTGTGGAGCTCATAGGACAGCATCCCTGCCCTGCTCCAACTCAAGAGAAACAGCATCCCTGTTCTCTCTTCCAGCCAGAAGGACAAAGTTTTTGCCCAGCTATGGCTTTTCTGAGACAGCATCCCTGTCTGGCATTTCCATCACTACAAATAGGTTCAGTGGACAATTCCCACTGCTCTAAACTAAAACTTACTGATAGAAACTCTGAAAATACATCTTCACATTGTTGCTTAGCTAAAAAACTTCAAACAGGGTGGTTTACATCCCCACAGGGAAGTAACCATATAGTGGATGATAAAGGGAGTAACCAGTCTATTGCAGAGCTACTCTCTACTTATCACCACTTAGACAATAAAGTCTCAACTGGCCAAGGTTAGCCTTATTGTCCTTCGTTTGGGGGGGGGTTGTGTGAGAAGGTAGCCTCTTTCTAGCCTTGTTACCCCCACTTTTGGCCTGTTTGTGAGTGTATGTCAGGGTGTTTGTCACTGTTTTCACTGTCTCACTGGGATCCTGATAGCCAGGCCTCAGTGCTCATAGTGAAAACACTATGTTTTCAGTATGGTTGTTATGTGTCACTGGGATCCTGCTGGTCAGGACCCCAGTGCTCATAGGTTTGTGGCCTATATGTATGTGTCACTGGGACCCTGTCACACAGGGCCCCAGTGCTCATAGGTGTGCATGTATATGTTCCCTGTGTGGTGCCTAACTATCTCACTGAGGCTCTGCTAACCAGAACCTCAGTGGTTATGCTCTCTCATTACTTTTAAATTGTCACTAACAGGCTAGTGACCATTTTTACCAATTTACATTGGCTTACTGGAACACCCTTATAATTCCCTAGTATATGGTACTGAGGTACCCAGGGTATTGGGGTTCCAGGAGATCCCTATGGGCTGCAGCATTCCTTTTGCCACCCATAGGGAGCTCTGACAATTCTTACACAGGCCTGCCACTGCAGCCTGAGTGAAATAACGTCCACGTTATTTCACAGCCATTTTACACTGCACTTAAGTAACTTATAAGTCACCTATATGTCTAACCTTTACCTGGTAAAGGTTAGGTGCAAAGTTACTTAGTGTGAGGGCACCCTGGCACTAGCCAAGGTGCCCCCACATTGTTCAGAGCCAATTCCCTGAACTTTGTGAGTGCGGGGACACCATTACACGCGTGCACTACATATAGGTCACTACCTATATGTAGCTTCACAATGGTAACTCCGAATATGGCCATGTAACATGTCTATGATCATGGAATTGCCCCCTCTATGCCATCCTGGCATAGTTGGCACAATCCCATGATCCCAGTGGTCTGTAGCACAGACCCTGGTACTGCCAAACTGCCCTTCCTGGGGTTTCTCTGCAGCTGCTGCTGCTGCCAACCCCTCAGACAGGCATCTGCCCTCCTGGGGTCCAGCCAGGCCTGGCCCAGGATGGCAGAACAAAGAACTTCCTCTGAGAGAGGGTGTGACACCCTCTCTCTTTGGAAAATGGTGTGAAGGCAGGGGAGGAGTAGCCTCCCCCAGCCTCTGGAAATGCTTTCTTGGGCACAGATGTGCCCAATTCTGCATAAGCCAGTCTACACCGGTTCAGGGACCCCTTAGCCCCTGCTCTGGCGCGAAACTGGACAAAGGAAAGGGGAGTGACCACTCCCCTGACCTGCACCTCCCCTGGGAGGTGTCCAGAGCTCCTCCAGTGTGCTCCAGACCTCTGCCATCTTGGAAACAGAGGTGCTGCTGGCACACTGGACTGCTCTGAGTGGCCAGTGCCACCAGGTGACGTCAGAGACTCCTGCTGATAGGCTCCTTCAGGTGTTAGTAGCCTATCCTCTCTCCTAGGTAGCCAAACCCTCTTTTCTGGCTATTTAGGGTCTCTGTCTCTGGGGAAACTTTAGATAACGAATGCATGAGCTCAGCCGAGTTCCTCTGCATCTCTCTCTTCACCTTCTGATAAGGAAACGACCGCTGACCGCGCTGGAAGCCTGCAAACCTGCAACATAGTAGCAAAGACGACTACTGCAACTCTGTAACGCTGATCCTGCCGCCTTCTCGACTGTTTTCCTGCTTGTGCATGCTGTGGGGGTAGCCTGCCTCCTCTCTGCACCAGAAGCTCCGAAGAAATCTCCCGTGGGTCGACGGAATCTTCCTCCTGCAACCGCAGGCACCAAAAAGCTGCATCACCGGTCCCTTGGGTCTCCTCTCAGCACGACGAGCGAGGTCCCTCGAATCCAGCGACTCCGTCCAAGTGACCCCCACAGTCCAGTGACTCTTCAGCCCAAGTTTGGTGGAGGTAAGTCCTTGCCTCACCTCGCTGGGCTGCATTGCTGGGAACCGCGACTTTGCAGCTACTCCGGCCCCTGTGCACTTCCGGCGGAAATCCTTTGTGCACAGCCAAGCCTGGGTCCACGGCACTCTAACCTGCATTGCACGACTTTCTAAGTTGGTCTCCGGCGACGTGGGACTCCTTTGTGCAACTTCGGCAAGCACCATTTCACGCATCCTCGTAGTGCCTGTTTCTGGCACTTCTCCGGGTGCTACCTGCTTCAGTGAGGGCTCTTTGTCTTGCTCGACGTCCCCTCTCTCTACAGGTCCAATTTGCGACCTCCTGGTCCTTCCTGGGCCCCAGCAGCGTCCAAAAACGCCAAACGCACGATTTGCGTGTAGCAAGGCTTGTTGGCATCCTTCCGGCGGGAAAACACTTCTGCAGGACTCTCCAAGGCGAGATGGATCCGTCCACCAAAGGGGAAGTCTCTAGCCCTTTTCGTTCCTGCAGAAACCTCAGCTTCTTCTGTCCAGTCGAAGCTTTTTGCACCCGCAGCTGGCATTTCCTGGGCATCTGCCCATCTCCGACTTGCTTGTGACTTTTGGACTTGGTCCCCTTGTTCCACAGGTACCCTAGATTGGAAATCCACAGTTGTTGCATTGCTGGTTTGTGTCTTTCCTGCATTATTCCTCTAACACAACTCTTTTGTCCTTAGGGGAACTTTAGTGCACTTTGCACTCACTTTTCAGGGTCTTGGGGAGGGTTATTTTTCTAACTCTCACTATTTTCTAATAGTCCCAGCGACCCTCTACAAGGTCACATAGGTTTGGGGTCCATTCGTGGTTCGCATTCCACTTTTGGAGTATATGGTTTGTGTTGCCCCTATCCCTATGTTTCCCCATTGCATCCTATTGTAACTATACATTGTTTGCACTGTTTTCTAAGACTATACTGCATATTTTTGCTATTGTGTATATATATCTTGTGTATATTTCCTATCCTCTCACTGAGGGCACACTCTAAGATACTTTGGCATATTGTCATAAAAATAAAGTACCTTTATTTTTAGTATAACTGTGTATTGTGTTTTCTTATGATATTGTGCATGTGACACTGAGTGGTACTGTAGTAGCTTCACACGTCTCCTAGTTCAGCCTAAGCTGCTCTGCTAAGCTACCATTATCTATCAGCCTAAGCTGCTAGACACCCTATACACTAATAAGGGATAACTGGGCCTGGTGCAAGGTGCAAGTACCCCTTGGTACTCACTACAAGCCAGTCCAGCCTCCTACAGGGCCTGATGAAGACTCATTTTTAGATTTGTCCCCACCCTTGTCTGAAGACTTACCATCCTTCTTCTTGCCATCCTTGTTACCCACTGTATGAACTTTTCTGTTCACTCTTGTTCTGACCCATTTGTCTGCCTTATTTCCCAATTCTTGGGGAGAGGTCAGATCTGAGTCCACTAGATATTGGTGTAACAAATCAGACACACAGTTATTCAGAATATGCTCTCTCAGGATCAGATTATACAGGCTTTCATAGTCAGAAACTTTACTGCCATGTACCCACCCCTCCAAGGCCTTCACTGAATGGTCAACAAAGTCTACCCAGTCTTGTGAAGACTCTTTTTTGGTTTCTCTGAACTTAATCCTGTATTGTTCAGTGGTTAAGCCATATCCATCCAAGAGTGCATTCTTTAAAACTGTAAAATTATTGGCATCACTTTCCTTCACAGTAAGGAGCCTATCCCTACCCTTTCCACTGAAAGATAGCCATAGGATAGCAGCCCACTGCCTTTGAGGGACCCCCTGTACCACACAGGCCCTCTCAAGTGCAGCAAACCACTTGTTAATGTCATCCCCCTCCTTGTAAGGGGGAACTATCTTATGCAGATTCCTAGAATCATGCTCTTTTACAGGATTACTATCTGTAATACTGCTGCTGCCACCATGGGGTCCTAACCCCAACCTCTGTCTTTCTTTTTCTAAGTCTAAAGTTTCCCTGTCTAGAGGCAGCTGTTGCTGTTTAAGCTTCAGTCTGGACTCTTCCACCTTCAATCTATTGAGCTCCCTTTGTAACATTCTGTCATCATGGTGGGTGGGTTGGGCATGCTTTGACACAGAAGAATGGTGTGAATGAACAGAGGGAGAAATGTCCCTAACAGTTGGCACTCTAACAAGTTGACCTGCAGGAATGACATCCCTACTGTGATGAGAGCTCACATTAGTACCAGTTACACGAGGTGGTCTGGTAAGGGGAAAGTTGGAAAGAATACCATCTAACATTCTTGCTGGGGCTGCCCCAGAATCAGAGTGTGAACCATCTCCTAACTTCTTAACAGATGTGCCAGCTAAGGCCTTATCATTTTCAATGAGCATGTTAATCAACAATTCTCTAGAGCAGTGGTTCCCAACCTGTGGTCCGGGGACCCCTGGGGGTCAGCGAAGCCTTCTCACGGGGTCCGTGACTGCTTAGAAAATTAAAAAATATTAACAAATATTGACAAATTAGGTCCCCAGCTTCCAGTAATGACTCTGACAGGTGTCCCCGGATTCCAATGATGATTCAGTAGGGGTCCCTGGGTTCCATGAATGTTAAAATGGGGGTCCACATAGATCAAAAGGTTGGGAACCACAGCTCTAGAGGGATGCTTCCCTACCCCTAAACCTCTATCAATGCAGAGACTCCTTACACCTTTCCAGCTAAGGTGGTCATAAGCAGAGCTGACCAGATCAAGAGTAGGACCTGTACCAGACATGATAGAAAAAGGTTTAAGGAACAGAAAAAGAAAGAAAAAGTTTCAGAAGTTTTTAAGGAAACAGAAAAAAAAAAAACGTTTTCAACTTTTTAGAACTTTTTGAAAGTTTTAGAGGTACTTTTCAGCACTTAGCAATAGAGTAAGAGAAGAAAAGCAAAACATTTTGGTTAGGTGTACATACACTGAACTTGTTTTGTATATTTTTCTCTTATGAAAAGTACAAAATGACAAAGTGGTAAGTAGTTCCAAGTACTTATCCCACCGCTGCACAACCAATGTAGGAGGCTGGCCTGGTTTGTAGTGGGTACCAAGGGGTACTTACACTCTGCACCAGGTCCAGTTATCCCTTATTAGTGTAGAAGAGGTGTTTCTAGCAGCTTAGGCTGAGAGAAGGTAGCTATAGCTGAGCAGCTTAGGCTGAACTAGGAGACATGCAAAGCTCCTACTATACCAGTGGTGTCATATGCACAATATCATAAGAAAACACAATACACAGATATACTCAAAATAAAGGTACTTTATTTTTATGACAATATGCCAAAAGTATCTCAGTGAGTACTCTCAGTATGAGGATAGCAAATATACACAAGATATATGTACACAATACCAAAAATATGCAGTAATAGCAAAAGGAAGTAATGCAAGCAATGTATAGTCACAATAGATTGCAATGAGAGCACATAGGTATAGGGGCAACACAAACCATATACTCCAAAAGTGGAATGCGAACCACAAATGGACCCCAAACCTATGTGAGCTTGTAGAGGGTCGCTGGGACTGTAAGAAAACCATGAGGGTTAGAAAAATAGCCCACCCCAAGACCCTGAAAAGTAGGTGTAAAGTGCACATATATTCCCCAGAGAGCACAGCAGTTGTGATAGGGGAATTCTGCAAGGAAGACCAACACCAGCAATGCAACAAAGGTGGATTTCCGGACGAGAGTACCTGTGGAACAAGGGGACCAAGTCCAAGAGTCGCGAGAAAGTCGAGATTGGGCAGATGCCCAGGAAATGCCAGCTGAGGGTGTAAAGAAGCTGCCACCGGATGGTAGATGCTGTGGATTCTGCAAGAACGAAGAGGGCTAGAAACTTCCCCTTTGGAGGATGGATGTCGCATGTCGTGAAGAAGCTTGCAGAGAGACCGCAAACAAGCCTTGCTAGCTGCAAGGGTCACGGTTAGGGTTTTTGGATGCTGCTGTGGCCCAGGAGGGACCAGGATGTCGCCAATTGCGTGAGGAGACTGAGGGGGCGCCCAGCAAGATAGGGAGCCCTCACAGAAGCAGGCAGCACCCGCAGAAGTGCCGGAACAGGCACTACGAAGAGGAGTGAACCGGAGCTCACCCGAAGTCACAAAAGGAGATCCCACGATGCCGGAGGACAACTCAGGAGGTTGTGCACTGCAGTTTAGAGTGTCGGGGACCCAGGCTTGGCTGTCCACAAAGGAAATCCTGGAAGAGTGCACAGGAGCCGGAGCCCCAGCAATGCAGTCTAGGGTGGGTAGGCAAGGACTTATCTCCACCAAACCTGGACTGAAGGGTCACTGGACTGTGGGAGTCACTTGGATGGAGTTCCTGTGTTCCAGGGACCACGCTCGTCGTGCTGAGAGGGGACCCAGAGGACCGCTGATGTAGTTCTTTTGGTGCCTGCGGTTGCAGGGGGAGGATTCCGTCGTCCCACGGGAGATTTCTTCTGAGCCTCTAGTGCAGAGAGGAGGCAGACTACGCCCACAGCATGCACCACCAGGAAAACAGTTGAGAAGGTGGCAGGATCAGCGATACAAGGTTACAGTAGTCGTCTTTGCTGCATTGTTGCGGTTTTGCAGGCGTCCTGAGCAGTCAGAAGTCGATTCCTTGGCAGAAGGTGAAGAGAGAGATGCAGAGGAACTCTGATGAGCTCTTGCATTCGTTATCTAAAGAATTCCCCAAAGCAGAGACCCTAAATAGCCAGAAAAAGAGGTTTGGCTACCTCGGAAGGAGGATAGGCTAGCAACACAGGTAAGAGTCTATCAGAAGGAGTCTCTGACATCACCTGCTGGCACTGGCCACTCAGAGCAGTCCAGTGTGCCAGCAGCACCTCTGTTTCCAAGATGGCAGAGGTCTGGAGCACACTGGAGGAGCTCTGGGCACCTCCCTTGGAGGTGCAGGTCAGGGGAGTGGTCACTCCCCTTTCCTTTGTCCAGTTTCGCACCAGAGCAGGGCTGGGGGATCCCTGAACCGGTGTAGACTGGCTTATGCAGAGATGGGCACCATCTGTGCCCATCAAAGCATTTCCAGAGGCTGGGGGAGGCTACTCCTCCCCAGCCCTGACACATTTTTCCAAAGGGAGGGGGTGTAATACCCTCTCTCTGAGGAAGTCCTTTGTTCTGCCTTCCTGGGCCAAGCCTGGCTGGACCCCAGGAGGGCAGAAACCTGTCTGAGGGGTTGGCAGCAGCAGCAGCTGCAGTGAAACCCCGGGAAAGGTAGTTTGGCAGTACCCGGGTCTGTGCTAGAGACTCAGGGGATCATGGAATTGTCTCCCCAATGCCAGAATGGCATTGGGGTGACAATTCCATGATCTTAGACATGTTACATGGCCATGTTCGGAGTTACCATTGTGACGCTATACATAGGTAGTGGCCAATGTATAGTGCACGCGTGTAATGGTGTCCCCGCACTCACAAAGTTCGGGGAATTTGCCCTGAACGATGTGGGGGCACCTTGGCTAGTGCCAGGGTGCCCACACACTAAGTAACTTAGCACCCAACCTTTACCAGGTAAAGGTTAGAAATATAGGTGACTTATAAGTTACTTAAGTGCAGTGGTAAATGGCTGTGAAATAACGTGGACGTTATTTCACTCAGGCTGCAGTGGCAGGCCTGTGTAAGAATTGTCAGAGCTCCCTATGGGTGGCAAAAGAAATGCTGCATCCCATAGGGATCTCCTGGAACCCCAATACCCTGGGTACCTCAGTACCATATACTAGGGAATTATAAGGGTGTTCCAGTATGCCAATGTGAATTGGTGAAATTGGTCACTAGCCTGTTAGTGACAATTTGGAAAGCAAAGAGAGAGCATAACCACTGAGGTTCTGGTTAGCAGAGCCTCAGTGAGACAGTTAGTCATCACACAGGGAACACATACAGGGCACACTTATGAGCACTGGGGCCCTGGCTGGCAGGGTCCCAGTGACACATACACTAAAACAACATATATACAGTGAAATATGGGGGTAACATGCCAGGCAAGATGGTACTATCCTACACAACCCCCACCCCCAAACGAAGGACAATAAGACTAGCCATGACCTGATGAGTCTTCATTGTCTAAGTGGAAATATCTGGAGAGTCCATCTGCATTGGAGTGGGTACTCCCAGGTCTATGTTCCACTGTATAGTCCATTCCCTGTAGAGATATGGACCACCTCAACAATTTAGGGTTTTCACCTTTCATTTGTTTTAGCCAAAGAAGAGGATTGTGGTCTGTCTGAACAATGAAGTGAGTGCCAAACAGGTATGGCCTCAACTTCTTCAGTGCCCAGACCACAGCAAAGGCCTCCCTCTCTATGGCAGACCAACGCTTTTCTCTAGGGGGTCAACCTCCTGCTGATAAAAGCAACAGGTTGATCCTGGCCCTCAGAATTGAGTTGTGATAAGACTGCCCCTACCCCTAATTCAGATGTATCAGTTTGAACAATTAATTTAATGGAGTAACATGGGCTTTTTAGGACAGGTGCAGTGCACATGGCCTGTTTCAGCTCCTCAAAAGTTTTCTGACAGCTAGCTGTCCACAATACCTTTTTAGGCATTTTCTTTGAAGTGAGGTCATTAAGAGGGGCTGCAATGGAGCCATAGTTCTTTATGAACCTCCTGTAGTACCCAGTGAGGCCTAGGAAGCCTCTCACCTGGGTCTGAGTTGTAGGGGGAACACAATCTATGATAGTTTGGATTTTCCCCTGAAGTGGTGCAATCTGTTCTCCACCTACAAGGTGTCCCAGATAAACCACTTTCCCCTGCCCTATCTGGCACTTTGAAGCCTTGATAGTGAGGCCTGCCTTTTGCAGGGCCTCCAAAACTTTCCACAGGTGGACCAGGTGATCATCCCAGGTGGAGCTAAAGACAGCTATATCATCTAGATATGCTGCACTAAAAGCCTCCAACCCTTGCAGGACTGTATTCACCAACCTCTGAAAAGTGGCAGGTGAATTTTTCAAACCAAAGGGCATTACTGTGAATTGGTAGTGCCCTCCAATAGTCGAAAATGCAGTTTTTGCTTTAGCATCCTCTGATAACTTGATCTGCCAATACCCTGCAGTCAAATCAAAGGTGCTTAGATACTTGGCAGATGCCAGTGTATCTATGAGCTCATCTGCCCTGGGTATAGGGTGAGCATCAGTTTTAGTTACCTGGTTGAGACCTCTGTAATCTACACAAAACCTCATTTCCCTTTTCCCATCTTTGGAATGAGGCTTTGGTGCAAGCACCACAGGAGAGGCCCATGGACTTTCTGAGGGCTCAACCACTCCCAGTTCAAGCATTTTATGAACCTCTTGTTTTATGCAGTCCCTGACATGGTCAGGCTGCCTATAGATCTTACTTTTGACAGGCATGCTGTCTCCAGTATCTATAGTGTGCTCACACCAAGACAAGAAGGGGTGCCTGGCACAGTAGAAAAGAGTTCAGAAAACTGACCCAGGAGATTTATGCAGTGGTCTTTCTGCTCAGCAGTAAGAAAATCTGCTAAAACTACACCTTCCACTAGAGCATCTTGTTCTGTGGAAGAGAAGAGATCAGGGAGAGGGTCACTCTCTTCTTCCTGTCCTTCATCTGTTGCCATGAGCAGGGTGAGATCAGCCCTGTCATAGTAGGGTTTCAGGCGATTGACATGGAGCACCCTAAGGGGACTCCTGGCAGTGCCCAAGTCAACCAAGTAGGTGACTTCTCCCTTCTTTTCAACAATAATGTGGGGTCCACTCCATTTGTCTTGGAGTGCTCTTGGGGCCACAGGCTCCAAGACCCACACTTTCTGCCCTGGTTGGTACTGAATCAGAACAGCCTTCTGGTCATGCCATTGCTTTTGGAGCTCTTGGCTGGCCTGAAGGTTTTTACTGGCCTTTTTCATGTACTCAGCCATTCTGGATCTTAGGCCAAGTACATAGTCCGCTATGTCTTGCTTAGGAGCTTTTAAAGGTTGTTCCCAACCCTCCTTTACAAGTGTTAGAGGACCTCTTACAGGGTGTCCAAATAGGAGTTCAAAGGGGCTGAAGCCCACTCCTTTTTGGGGTACCTCTCAGTAAGCAAAAAGGAGGCAAGGTAACAGGACATCCCATCTCCTCCTGAGTTGTTCAGGGAGTCCCATTATCATTCCTTTGAGAGTTTTATTAAACCTCTCAACCAGTCCATTTGTTTGTGGATGATAAGGTGTGGTGAATTTGTATGTTACACCACATTCCTTCCACATGGCCTTTAAGTATGCAGACATAAAGTTGCTACCCCTGTCTGATACCACCTCTTTTGGGAAACCCACCCTGGAAAAGATTCCCAGGAGGGCTTTTGCCACTGCAGGAGCTGTAGTGGTCCTTAGAGGAATTGCTTCAGGATATCTTGTGGCATGGTCCACTACCACCAAGATAAACCTATTGCCTGAAGCAGTAGGAGGGTCAAGGGGGCAACTATGTCAACCCCTACACTTCCAAAGGGAACCGCAACCACAGGCAGTGGAATAAGGGGAGCTTTTGGGGTGCCACCAGTCTTGCCACTGGCTTGACAGGTGACACAGGACTTACAAAAATCTTTTGTGTCCTCTGACATCCTAGGCCAATGAAACAGGGGGACAAGCCTTTCCCATGTTTTAATTTGCCCTAGATGTCCAGCCAAGGGAATGTTGTGGGCTAGAGTTAGGAGGAACTCTCTGTATTGCAGGGGAATGACCAATCTCCTGGTTGCTCCAGGTTTAGGGTCCCTTGCCTCTGTATACAAGAGGTTGTCCTCCCAGTAAAGTCTATGTGAGTCACTGACATCCCCATTTTGCTGTTTGACAGCTTGCTGTCTTAGACCCTCTAGTGTGGGACAGGTCTGCTGTGCCACACTCAGCTCCTCCTTGGCAGGACCCCCTCCACCCAAAAGCTCAGCAGTGTCTGTTTCCAGCTCCTCTGGTGAAGGTTCTGCACAGGGGGGAAATTCTTCTTCCTCAGAAGTTGAATCATCTGTAGAGGGAGGGATAGTAGGTAGGGATTTACCTTTACTAAGCCTAGCTTTAGGGAGCACTTGGTCCATTGTTCCAGGATCCAAGTCACCCTGTCCTTTTTGCTTTTTGGCCTGAGCCCTGGTTAAAGCTACGATACGCCCAGGAATGCCCAGCATTGCTGCATGAGCCTCCAACTCCACTTCTGCCCAAGCTGATGTCTCTAAATCGTTCCCTAGTAGACAGTCTATAGGTAAATCCGAGGCAACCACAACTTTCTTTGGACCAGTAACTCCCCCCCCCCCCCCAGTTGAGATTTACAACAGCCATGGGGTGGCTAAGAGTGTTGTTATGAGCATCAGTCACTTGGTACTGGTGACCAAGTAGGTGTTGTTCAGTGTGTACCAGTTTCTCTATTACCATGGTAACACTGGCACCTCTGTCCCTGTAGGCCTGAACCTCAACACCATTTATTAGGGGAAGTTGCTTGTACTTATCCATATTAAGGGGACAAGCAACCAAGGTGGCCAAAACAATGGCACCTTCAGAGACTAACACAGCCTCTGTGGTCTCCCTAACAAGACCAACCCCAACTAAATTACCAAAAGTGAGCCCAGCTACTCCCTTGGATTGCTATTAGTAGGTTTGTTCCCACCACTATTGCTATTACTAGGGGCACTAGGTGTAGCAGTAGGGGTTGTGGTAGTGGGAGGCTTGGTGCTTTTCTTTGGACAACTGGCATCAGTTGTCCAATGGCCTTTTACTTTACATAAATAGCAACATGGTTTCTTTATTTGATTAGAAGAGGATTTGGACCCACCACCCCCACCAGAGTGTTTTTGTGGGCCTGATGAAGACTCATTTTTAGATTTGTCCCCACCCTTGTCTGAAGACTTACCATCCTTCTTCTTGCCATCCTTGTCACCCACTGTATGAACTTTTCTGTTCACTCTTGTTCTGACCCATTTGTCTGCCTTCTTTCCCAATTCTTGGGGAGAGGTCAGATCTGAGTCCACT
Source organism: Pleurodeles waltl (assembly GCF_031143425.1). Lineage (NCBI taxonomy): Eukaryota > Metazoa > Chordata > Amphibia > Caudata > Salamandridae > Pleurodeles > Pleurodeles waltl. The sequence goes on from NC_090446.1 coordinate 422,874,320, forward strand.
AGATATTGGTGTAACAAATCAGACACACAGTTATTCAGAATATGCTCTCTCAGGATCAGATTATACAGGCTTTCATAGTCAGAAACTTTACTGCCATGTACCCACCCCCCCCAAGGCCTTCACTGAATGGTCAACAAAGTCTACCCAGTCTTGTGAAGACTCTTTTTTGGTTTCTCTGAACTTAATCCTGTATTGTTCAGTGGTTAAGCCATATCCATCCAAGAGTGCATTCTTTAAAACTGTAAAATTATTGGCATCACTTTCCTTCACAGTAAGGAACCTATCCCTACCCTTTCCACTGAAAGATAGCCATAGGATAGCAGCCCACTGCCTTTGAGGGACCCCCTGTACCACACAGGCCCTCTCAAGTGCAGCAAACCACTTGTTAATGTCATCGCCCTCCTTGTAAGGGGGAACTATCTTATGCAGATTCCTAGAATCATACTCTTTTACAGGATTACTATCTGTAATACTGCTGCTGCCACCATGGGGTCCTAACCTCAACCTCTGTCTTTCTTTTTCTAAGTCTAAAGTTTCCCTGTCTAGAGCCATCTGTTGCTGTTTAAGCTTCAGTCTGGATTCTTCCACTCTCAATCTATTGAGCTCCCTTTCTAACATTCTGTCATCATGGTGGGTGGGTTGGGCATGCTTTGACACAGAAGAATGGTGTGAATGAACAGAGGGAGAAATGTCCCTAACAGTTGGCACTCTAACAACTTGACCTGCAGGAATGACATCCCTACTGTGATGAGAGCTCACATTAGTACCAGTTATGCTAGGTGGTCTGCTAAGGGGCAAGTTGGAAAGAATACCATCTAACATTCTTGCTGGGGCTGCCCCAGAATCAGAGTGTGAACCATCTCCTAACTTCTCAACAGATGTGCCAGCTAAAGGCCTTATCATTTTCAATGAGCATGTTAATCAACAATTCTCTAGAGCAGTGGTTCCCAACCAGTGGTCCAGGAACCCCTGGGGGTCAGCAAAGCCTTCTCAGGGGGTCCGCGACTGCTTAGAAAATTAAAAAATATTAACAAATATTGACAAATTAGGTCCCCAGCTTCCAGTAATGACTCTGGCAGGGGTCCCCGGATTCCAATGATGATTCAGTGGGGGTCCCTGGGTTCCATGAATGTTAAAATGGGGGTCCACATAGATCCAAAGGTTGGGAACCACTGCTCTAGAGGGATTCTTCCCTACCCCTAAACCTCTATCAATGCAGAGACTCCTTACACCTTTCCAGCTAAGGTGGTCATAAGCAGAGCTGACCAGATCAAGAGTAGGACCTGTACCAGACATGATAGAAAAAGGTTTAAGGGACAGAAAAAGAAAGAAAAAGTTTCAGAAGTTTTTAAGGAAACAGAAAAAAAAAAAACCTTTTCAACTTTTTAGAACTTTTTGAAAGTTTTAGAGGTACTTATCAGCACTTAGCAATAGAGTAAGAGAAGAAAAGCAAAACTTTTTGGTTAGGTGTACATACACTGAACTTGTTTTGTATATTTTTCTCTTATGAAAAGTAGAAAATGACAAAGTGGTAAGTAGTTCCAAGTACTTATCCCACTGCTGCACAACCAATGTAGGAGGCTGGCCTGGTTTGTAGTGGGTACCAAGGGGTACTTACACTCTGCACCAGGTCCAGTTATCCCTTATTAGTGTAGAAGAGGTGTTTCTAGCAGCTTAGGCTGAGAGAAGGTAGCTATAGCTGAGCAGCTTAGGCTGAACTAGGAGACATGCAAAGCTCCTACTATACCAGTGGTGTCATATGCACAATATCATAAGAAAACACAATACACAGATATACTAAAAATAAAGGTACTTTATTTTTATGACAATATGCCAAAAGTATCTCAGTGAGTACCCTCAGTATGAGGATAGCAAATATACACAAGATATATGTACACAATACCAAAAATAGGCAGTAATAGCAAAAGGAAGTAATGCACGCAATATATAGTCACAATAGATTGCAATGAGAGCACATAGGTATAGGGGCAACACAAACCATATACTCCAAAAGTGGAATGCGAACCTCAAATGGACCCCAAACCTATGTGAGCTTGTAGAGGGTCGCTGGGACTGTAAGAAAACCATGAGGGTTAGAAAAATAGCCCAACCCAAGACCCTGAAAAGTAGGTGTAAAGTGCACATATATTCCCCAGAGAGCACAGAAGTCATGATAGGGGAATTCTGCAAGGAAGACCAACACCAGCAATGCAACAAAGGTGGATTTCCGGACGAGAGTACCTGTGGAACAAGGGGACCAAGTGCAAGAGTCGCGACAAAGTCGAGATTGGGCAGATACCCAGGAAATGCCAGCTGAGGGTGTAAAGAAGCTGCCACCGGATGGTAGAAGCTGTGGATTCTGCAAAAACGAAGAGGGCTAGAAACTTCCCCTTTGGAGGATGGATGTCCCACGTCGTGAAGAAGCTTGCAGAGAGACCGCAAACAAGCCTTGCTAGCTGCAAGGGTCGCGGTTAGGGTTTTTGGATGCTGCTGTGGCCCAGGAGTCACCAGGATGTCGCCAATTGCGGGAGGAGACTGAGGGGGCGCCCAGCAAGATAGGGAACCCTCACAGAGCAGGCAGCACCCGCAGAAGTGCCGGAATAGGCACTACGAAGAGGAGTGAACCGGAGCTCACCCGAAGTCACAAAAGGAGATCCCACGACGCCAGAGGACAACTCAGGAGGTTGTGCACTGCAGGTTAGAGTGTCGGGACCCAGGCTTGGCTGTCCACAAAGGAAATCCTGGAAGAGTGCACAGGAGCCGGAGCAGCTGCAAATCACGCAGTACCCAGCAATGTAGTCTAGCGTGGGTAGGCAAGGACTTATCTCCACCAAACCTGGACTGAAGGGTCACTGGACTGTGGGAGTCACTTGGATGGACTTCCTGTGTTCCAGGGACCACGCTCGTCGTGCTGAGAGGGGACCCAGAGGACCGGTGATGCAGTTCTTTTGGTGCCTGCGGTTGCAGGGGGAGGATTCCGTCGTCCCACGGGAGATTTCTTCGGAGCTTCTAGTGCAGAGAGGAGGCAGACTACCCCCACAGCATGCACCACCAGGAAAACATTCGAGAAGGTGGCAGGATCAGCGATACAAGGTTGCAGTAGTCGTCTTTGCTGCTTTGTTGCTGTTTTGCAGGCGTCCTGAGCAGTCAGCGGTCGATTCCTTGGCAGAAGGTGAAGAGAGAGATGCAGAGGAACTCTGATGAGCTCTTGCATTCGTTATCTAAAGAATTCCCCTAAGGAGAGACCCTAAATAGCCAGAAAAAGAGGTTTGGTTACCTAGGAAGGAGGATAGGCTAGCATCACAGGTAAGAGCCTATCAGAAGGAGTCTCTGACATCACCTGCTGGCACTGGCCACTCAGAGCAGTCCAGTGTGCCAGCAGCACCTCTGTTTCCAAGATGGCAGAGGTCTGGAGCACACTGGAGGAGCTCTGGGCACCTCCCCTGGGAGGTGCAGGTCAGGGGAGTGGTCACTCCCCTTTTCTTTGTCCAGTTTCGTGCCAGTGCAGGGCTGTGGGATCCCTGAACCGGTGTAGACTGGCTTATGCAGAGATGGGCACCATCTGTGCCCATCAAAGCATTTCCAGAGGCTGGGGGAGGCTACTCCTCCCCAGCCCTGACACAGTTTTCCAAAGGGAGAGGGTGTAACACCCTCTCTCTGAGGAAGTCCTTTGTTCTGCCTTCCTGGGCCAAGCCTGGCTGGACCCCAGGAGGGCATAAACCTGTCTGAGGGGTTGGCAGCAGCAGCAGCTGCAGTGAAACCCCGGGAAAGGTAGTTTGGCAGTACCCGGGTCTGTGCTAGAGACTCAGGGGATCATGGAATTGTCTCCCCAATGCCAGAATGGCATTGGGGTGACAATTCCATGATCTTAGACATGTTACATGGCCATGTTCGGAGTTACCACTGTGACTCTATACATAGGTAGTGACCTATGTATAGTGCACACGTGTAATGGTGTCCCTGCACTCACAAAGTTCGGGGAATTTGCCCTGAACGATGTGGGGGCACCTTGGCTAGTGCCAGGGTGCCCACACACTAAGTAACTTAGCACCCAACCTTTACCAGGTAAAGGTTAGAAATATAGGTGACTTATAAGTTACTTAAGTGTAGTGGTAAATGGCTGTGAAATAACGTGGACGTTATTTCACTCAGGCTGCAGTGGCAGGCCTGTGTAAGAATTGTCAGAGCTCCCTATGGGTGGCAAAAGAAATGCTGCAGCCCATAGGGATATCCTGGAACCCCAATACCCTGGGTACCTCAGTACCATATACTAGGGAATTATAAGGGTGTTCCAGTATGCCAATGTGAATTGTTGAAATTGGTCACTAGCCTGTTAGTGACAATTTGGAAAGCAAAGAGAGAGCATAACCACTGAGGTTCTGGTTAGCAGAGCCTCAGTGAGACAGTTAGTCATCACACAGGGAACACATACAGGGCACACTTATGAGCACTGGGGCCCTGGCTGGCAGGGTCCCAGTGACACATACACGAAAACAACATATATACAGTGAAATATGGGGGTAACATGCCAGGCAAGACGGTACTATCCTACACAACCCCCCCCCCAAACGAAGGACAATAAGACTAGCCATGACCTGATGAGTCTTCATTGTCTAAGTGGAAATATCTGGAGAGTCCATCTGCATTGGAGTGGGTACTCCTAGGTGTATGTTCCACTGTATAGTCCATTCCCTGTAGAGATATGGACCACCTCAACAATTTAGGGTTTTCACCTTTCATTTGTTTTAGCCAAAGTAGAGGTTTGTGGTCTGTCTGAACAATGAAGTGAGTGCCAAACAGGGATGGCCTCAACTTCTTCAGTGCCCAGACCACAGCAAAGGCCTCCCTCTCTATGACAGATCAACGCTTTTCTCTAGGGGTCAACCTCCTGCTGATAAAAGCAACAGGTTGATCCTGGCCCTCAGAATTGAGTTGTGATAAGACTGCCCCTACCCCTAATTCAGATGTATCAGTTTGAACAATGAATTTCTTGGAGTAACATGGGCTTTTTAGGACAGGTGCAGTGCACATGGCCTGTTTCAGCTCCTCAAAGGTTTTCTGACAGCTAGCTGTCCACAATACCTTTTTAGGCATTTTCTTTGAAGTGAGGTCATTAAGAGGGGATGCAATGGAGCCATAGTTCTTTATGAACCTCCTGTAGTACCCAGTGAGGCCTAAGAAGCATCTCACCTGGGTCTGAGTTGTAGGGGGAACACAATCTATGATAGTTTGGATTTTCCCCTGAAGTGGTGCAATCTGTTCTCCACCTACAAGGTGTCCCAGATAAACCACTTTCCCCTGCCCTATCTGGCACTTTGAAGCCTTGATAGTGAGGCCTGCCTTTTGCAGGGCCTCCAAATCTTTACACAGGTGGACCAGGTGATTATCCCAGGTGGAGCTAAAGACAGTTATATCATCTAGATATGCTGCACTAAAAGCCTCCAACCCTTGCAGGACTGTATTCACCAACCTCTGAAAAGTGGCAGGTGCATTTTCCAAACCAAAGGGCATTACTGTGAATTGGTAGTGCCCTCTAATGGTCGAAAATGCAGTTTTTGCTTTAGCATCCTCTGATAACTTGATCTGCCAATACCCTGCAGTCAAATCAAAGGTGCTTAGATACTTGGCAGATGCCAGTGTATCTATGAGCTCATCTGCCCTGGGTATAGGGTGAGCATCAGTTTTAGTTACCTGGTTGAGACCTCTGTAATCTACACAAAACCTCATTTCTCTTTTCCCATCTTTGGAATGAGGCTTTGGTGCAAGCACCACAGGAGAGGCCCATGGACTTTCAGAGTGCTCAACCACTCCCAGTTCAAGCATTTTATGAACCTCTTGTTTTATGCTGTCCCTGACATGGTCAGGCTGCCTATAGATCTTACTTTTGACAGGCATGCTGTCTCCAGTATCTATAGTGTGTTCACACCAAGAAGTGGTGCCTGGCACAGTAGAAAAGAGTTCAGAAAACTGACCCAGGAGATTTATGCAGTGGTCTTTCTGCTCAGCAATAAGACAATCTGCTAAAACTACACCTTCCACTAGAGCATCTTGTTCTGTGGAAGAGAAGAGATCAGGGAGAGGGTCACTCTCTTCTTCCTGTCCTTCATCTGTTGCCATGAGCAGGGTGAGATCAGCCCTGTCATAGTAGGGTTTCAGGCGATTGACATGGAGCACCCTAATGGGACTCCTGGCAGTGCCCAAGTCAACCAAGTAGGTGACTTCTCCCTTCTTTTCAACAATAATGTGGGGTCCACTCCATCTGTCTTGGAGTGCTCTTGGGGCCACAGGCTCCAAGACCCACACTTTCTGCCCTGGTTGGTACTGAATCAGAACAGCCTTCTGGTCATGCCATTGCTTTTGGAGCTCTTGGCTGGCCTGAAGGTTTTTACTGGCCTTTTTCATGTACTCAACCATTCTGGATCTTAGGCCAAGTACATAGTCCGCTATGTCTTGCTTAGGAGCTTTTAAAGGTTGTTCCCAACCCTCCTTTACAAGTGTTAGAGGACCTCTTACAGGGTGTCCAAATAGGAGTTCAAAGGCGCTGAAGCCCACTCCTTTTTGGGGTACCTCTCTGTAAGCAAAAAGGAGGCACGGTAACAGGACATCCCATCTCCTCCTGAGTTTTTCAGGGAGTCCCATTATCATTCCTTTGAGAGTTTTATTAAACCTCTCAACCAGTCCATTTGTTTGTGGATGATAAGGTGTGGTGAATTTGTATGTTACACCACATTCCTTCCACATGGCCTTTAAGTATGCAGACATAAAGTTGCTACCCCTGTCTGATACCACCTCTTTTGGGAAACCCACCCTGGAAAAGATTCCCAGGAGGGCTTTTGCCACTGCAGGAGCTGTAGTGGTCCTTAGAGGAATTGCTTCAGGATATCTTGGGGCATGGTCCACTACCACCAAGATAAACCTATTGCCTGAAGCAGTAGGAGGGTCAAGGGGGCCAACTATGTCAACCCCTACCCTTTCAAAGGGAACCCCAACCACAGGCAGTGGAATAAGGGGAGCTTTTGGGATGCCACCAGTCTTGCCACTGGCTTGACAGGTGACACAGGACTTACAAAAATCTTTTGTGTCCTCTGACATCCTAGGCCAATGAAACAGGGGGACAAGCCTTTCCCATGTTTTAATTTGCCCTAGATGTCCAGCCAAGGGAATGTCGTGGGCTAGAGTTAGGAGGAACTCTCTGTATTGCAGGGGAATGACCAATCTCCTGGTTGCTCCAGGTTTAGGGTCCCTTGCCTCTGTATACAAGAGGTTGTCCTCCCAGTAAACTCTATGTGAGTCACTGACATCCCCATTTTGCTGTTTGACAGCTTGCTGTCTTAGACCCTCTAGTGTGGGACAGGTTTGCTGTGCCACACTCAGCTCCTCCTTGGCAGGACCCCCTCCACCCAAAAGCTCAGCAGTGTCTGTTTCCAGCTCCTCTGGTGAAGGTTCTGCACAGGGGGGAAATTCTTCTTCCTCAGAAGTTGAATCATCTGTAGAGGGAGGGATAGTAGGTAGGGATTTACCTTTACTAAGCCTAGCTTTAGGGAGCACTTGGTCCATTGTTCCAGGATCCAAGTCACCCTGTCCTTTTTGCTTTTTGGCCTGAGCCCTGGTTAAAGCAAAAATATGCCCAGGAATGCCCAGCATTGCTGCATGAGCCTCAAACTCCACTTCTGCCCAAGCTGATGTCTCTAAATCGTTCCCTAGTAGACAGTCTACAGGTAAATCTGAGGCAACCACAACTTTCTTTGGACCAGTAACCCCGCCCCCCCCAGTTGAGATTTACAACAGCCATGGCGTGGCTAAGAGTGTTGTTATGAGCATCAGTCACTTGGTACTGCTGACCAAGTAGGTGTTGTTCAGGGTGTACCAGTTTCTCTATTACCATGGTAACACTGGCACCTCTGTCCCTGTAGGCCTGAACCTCAACACCATTTATTAGGGGAAGTTGCTTGTACTTATCCATATTAAGGTGACAAGCAACCAAGGTGGCCAAATCAATGGCACCTTCAGAGACTAACACAGCCTCTGTGGTCTCCCTAACAAGACCAACCCCAACTAAATTAGCAAAAGTGAGCCCAAGTACTCCCTTGGATTGGCTATTAGCAGGTTTGTTCCCACCACCACTGCTATTACTAGGGGCACTAGGTGTAGCAGTAGGGGTTGTGGTAGTGGGAGGCTTGGTGCTTTTCTTTGGACAACTGGCATCAGTTGTCCAATGGCCTTTTACTTTACATAAATAGCAACATGGTTTCTTTACTTGATTAGAAGAGGATATGGACCCACCACCCCCACCAGAGTGTTTTTGTGGGCCTGATGAAGACTCATTTTTAGATTTGTCCCCACCCTTGTCTGAAGACTTACCATCCTTCTTCTTGCCATCCTTGTCACCCCCTGTATGAACGTTTCTGTTCACTCTTGTTCTGACCCATTTGTCTGCCTTCTTTCCCAATTCTTGGGGAGAGGTCAGATCTGAGTCCACTAGATATTGGTGTAACAAATCAGACACACAGTTATTCAGAATATGCTCTCTCAGGATCATATTATACAGGCTTTCATAGTCAGCAACTTTACTGCCATGTAACCATCCCTCCAAGGCCTTCACTGAATGGTCAACAAAGTCTACCCAGTCTTGTGAAGACTCTTTTTTGGTTTCTCTGAACTTAATCCTGTATTGTTCAGTGGTTAAGCCATATCCATCCAAGAGTGCATTCTTTAAAACTGTAAAATTATTGGCATCACTTTCCTTCACAGTAAGGAGCCTACCCCTACCCTTTCCACTGAAAGATAGCCATAGGATAGCAGCCCACTGCCTTTGAGTGACCCCCTGTACCACACAGGCCCTCTCAAGTGCAGCAAACCACTTGTTAATGTCATCCCCCTCCTTGTAAGGGAGAACTATCTTATGCAGATTCCTAGAATCATATTCTTTTACAGGATTACTATCTGTAATACTGCTGCTGCCACCATGGGGTCCTAACCCCAACCTCTGTCTTTCTTTTTCTAAGTCTAAAGTTTCCCTGTCTAGAGCCATCTGTTGCTGTTTAAGCTTCAGACTGGACTCTTCCACTCTCAATCTATTGAGCTCCCTTTCTAACATTCTGTTATCATGGTGGGTGGGTTGGGCATGCTTTGACACAGAAGAATGGTGTGAATGAACAGAGGGAGAAATGTCCCTAACAGTTGGCACTCTAACAACTTGACCTGCAGGAATGACATCCCTACTGTGATGAGAGCTCACATTAGTACCAGTTATGCTAGGTGGTCTGCTAAGGGGCAAGTTGGAAAGAATACCATCTAACATTCTTGCTGGGGCTGCCCCAGAATCAGAGTGTGAACCATCTCCTAACTTCTCAACAGATGTGCCAGCTAAGGCCTTATCATTTTCAATGAGCATGTTAATCAACAATTCTCTAGAGCAGTGGTTCCCAACCAGTGGTCCAGGAACCCCTGGGGGTCAGCAAAGCCTTCTCAGGGTGTCCGCGACTGCTTAGAAAATTAAAAAATATTAACAAATATTGACAAATTAGGTCCCCAGCTTCCAGTAATGACTCTGGCAGGGGTCCCCGGATTCCAATGATGATTCAGTGGGGGTCCCTGGGTTCCATGAATGTTAAAATGGGGGTCCACATAGATCAAAAGGTTGGGAACCACTGCTCTAGAGGGATTCTTCCCTACCCCTAAACCTCTATCAATGCAGAGACTCCTTACACCTTTCCAGCTAAGGTGGTCATAAGCAGAGCTGACCAGATCAAGAGTAGGACCTGTACCAGACATGATTGAAAAAGGTTTAAGGGACAGAAAAAGAAAGAAAAAGTTTCAGAAGTTTTTAAGGAAACAGAAAAAAAAAAAAACCTTTTTCAACTTTTTAGAACTTTTTGAAAGGTTTAGAGGTACTTTTCCGCACTTAGCAATAGAGTAAGAGAAGAAAGCAAAACGTTTTGGTTAGGTGTACATACACTGAACTTGTTTTGTATATTTTTCTCTTATGAAAAGTACAAAATGACAAAGTGGTAAGTAGTTCCAAGTACTTATCCCATTGCTGCACAACCAATGTAGGAGGCTGGCCTGGTTTGTAGTGGGTACCAAGGGGTACTTACACTCTGCACCAGGTCCAGTTATCCCTTATTAGTGTAGAAGAGGTGTTTCTAGCAGCTTAGGCTGAGAGAAGGTAGCTATAGCTGAGCAGCTTAGGCTGAACTAGGAGACATGCAAAGCTCCTACTATACCAGTGGTGTCATATGCACAATATCATAAGAAAACACAATACACAGATATACTAAAAATAAAGGTACTTTATTTTTATGACAATATGCCAAAAGTATCTCAGTGAGTACCCTCAGTATGAGGATAGCAAATATACACAAGATATATGTACACAATACCAAAAATATGCAGTAATAGCAAAAGGAAGTAATGCACGCAATGTATAGTCACAATAGATTGCAATGAGAGCACATAGGTATAGGGGCAACACAAACCATATACTCCAAAAGTGGAACGCGAACCACAAATGGACCCCAAACCTATGTGAGCTTGTAGAGGGTCGCTGGGACTGTAAGAAAACCATGAGGGTTAGAAAAATAGCCCACCCCAAGACCCTGAAAAGTAGGTGTAAAGTGCACATATATTCCCCAGAGAGCACAGAAGTCGTGATAGGGGAATTCTGCATGAAGACCAACACCAGCAATGCAACAAAGGTGGATTTCCGGACGAGAGTACCTGTGGAACAAGGGGACCAAGTCCAAGAGTCGGGACAAAGTCGAGATTGGGCAGATGCCCAGGAAATGCCAGCTGAGGGTGTAAAGAAGCTGCCACCGGATGGTAGAAGCTGTGGATTCTGCAAGAACGAAGAGGGCTAGAAACTTCCCCTTTGGAGGATGGATGTCCCACGTCGTGAAGAAGCTTGCAGAGAGGCCGCAAACAAGCCTTGCTAGCTGCAAGGGTCGCGGTTAGGGTTTTTGGATGCTGCTGTGGCCCAGGAGGGACCAGGATGTCGCCAATTGCGGGAGGAGACTGAGGGGGCGCCCAGCAAGATAGGGAACCCTCACAGAGCAGGCAGCACCCGCAGAAGTGCCGGAACAGGCACTACGAAGAGGAGTGAACCGGAGCTCACCCGAAGTCACAAAAGGAGATCCCACGACGCCAGAGGACAACTCAGGAGGTTGTGCACTGCAGGTTAGAGTGTCGGGACCCAGGCTTGGCTGTCCACAAAGGAAATCCTGGAAGAGTGCACAGGAGCCGGAGCAGCTGCAAATCACGCACTACCCAGCAATGCAGTCTAGCGTGGGTAGGCAAGGACTTATCTCCACCAAACCTGGACTGAAGGGTCACTGGACTGTGGGAGTCACTTGGATGGAGTTCCCGTGTTCCAGGGACCACGCTCGTCGTGCTGAGAGGGGACCCAGAGGACCGGTGATGCAGTTCTTTTGGTGCCTGCGGTTGCAGGGGGAGGATTCCGTCGTCCCACGGGAGATTTCTTCGGAGCTTCTAGTGCAGAGAGGAGGAAGCCTACCCCCACAGCATGCACCACCAGGAAAACAGTTGAGAAGGTGGCAGGATCAGCGATACAAGGTTGCAGTAGTTGTCTTTGCTGCTTTGTTGCTGTTTTGCAGGCGTCCTGAGCAGTCAGCGGTCGATTCCTTGGCAGAAGGTGAAGAGAGAGATGCAGAGGAACTCTGATGAGCTCTTGCATTCGTTATCTAAAGAATTCCCCTAAGCAGAGACCCTAAATAGCCAGAAAAAGAGGTTTGGCTACCTAGGAAGGAGGATAGGCTAGCAACACAGGTAAGAGCCTATCAGAAGGAGTCTCTGACATCACCTGCTGGCACTGGCCACTCAGAGCAGTCCAGTGTGCGAGCAGCACCTCTGTTTCCAAGATGGCAGAGGTCTGGAGCACACTGGAGGAGCTCTGGGCACCTCCCCTGGGAGGTGGAGGTCAGGGCTCCAAGACCCACACTTTCTGCCCTGGTTGGTACAGAATCAGAACAGCCTTCTGGTCATGCCATTGCTTTTGGAGCTCTTGGCTGGCCTGAAGGTTTTTACTGGCCTTTTTCATGTACTCAGCCATTCTGGATCTTAGGCCAAGTACATAGTTCGCTATGTCTTGCTTAGGAGCTTTTAAAGGTTGTTCCCAACCCTCCTTTACAAGTGTTAGAGGACCTCTTACAGGGTGTCCAAATAGGAGTTTAAAGGCGCTGAAGCCCACTCCTTTTTCGGGTACCTCTCTGTAAGCAAAAAGGAGGCAAGGTAACAGGACATCCCATCTTCTCCTGAGTTTTTCAGGGATTCCCATTATCATTCCTTTGAGAGTTTTATTAAACCTCTCAACCAGTCCATTTGTTTGTGGATGATAAGGTTTGGTGAATTTGTATGTTACACCACATTCCTTCCACATGGCCTTTAAGTATGCAGACATAAAGTTGCTACCCCTGTCTGATACCACCTCTTTTGGGAAACCCACCCTGGAAAAGATTCCCAGGAGGGCTTTTTTCCACTGCAGGAGCTGTAGTGGTCCTTAGAGGAATTGCTTCAGGATATCTTGTGGCATGGTCCACTACCACCAAGATAAACCTATTGCCTGAAGCAGTAGGAGGGTCAAGGGGGCCAACTATGTCAACCCCTACCCTTTCAAAGGGAACCCCAACCACAGGCAGTGGAATGAGGGGAGCTTTTGGGGTGCCACCAGTCTTGCCACCGGCTTGACAGGTGACACAGGACTTACAAAAATCTTTTGTGTCCTCTGACATCCTAGGCCAATGAAACAGGGGGACAAGCCTTTCCCATGTTTTAATTTGCCCTAGATGTCCAGCCAAGGGAATGTTGTGGGCTAGAGTTAGGAGGAACTCTCTGTATTGCAGGGGAATGACCAATCTCCTGGTTGCTCCAGGTTTAGGGTCCCTTGCCTCTGTATACAAGAGGTTGTCCTCCCAGTAAAGTCTATGTGAGTCACTGACATCCCCATTTTGCTGTTTGACAGCTTGCTGTCTTAGACCCTCTAGTGTGGGACAGGTCTGCTGTGCCACACTCAGCTCCTCCTTGGCAGGACCCCCTCCACCCAAAAGCTCAGCAGTGTCTGTTTCCAGCTCCTCTGGTGAAGGTTCTGCACAGGGGGGAAATTCTTCTTCCTCAGAAGTTGAATCATCTGTAGAGGGAGGGATAGTAGGTAGGGATTTACCTTTACTAAGCCTAGCTTTAGGGAGCACTTGGTCCATTGTTCCAGGATCCAAGTCACCCTGTCCTTTTTGCTTTTTGGCCTGAGCCCTGGTTAAAGCAAAAATATGCCCAGGAATGCCCAGCATTGCTGCATGAGCCTCCAACTCCACTTCTGCCCAAGCTGATGTCTCTAAATCGTTCCCTAGTAGACAGTCTACAGGTAAATCTGAGGCAACCACAACTTTCTTTGGACCAGTAACCCCGCCCCCCCAGTTGAGATTTACAACAGCCATGGGGTGGCTAAGAGTGTTGTTATGAGCATCAGTCACTTGGTACTGGTGACCAAGTAGGTGTTGTTCAGGGTGTACCAGTTTCTCTATTACCATGGTAACACTGGCACCTCTGTCCCTGTAGGCCTGAACCTCAACACCATTTATTAGGGGAAGTTGCTTGTACTTATCCATATTAAGGGGACAAGCAACCAAGGTGGTCAAATCAATGGCACCTTCAGAGACTAACACAGCCTCTGTGATCTCCCTAACAAGACCAACCCCAACTAAATTACCAAAAGTGAGCCCAGCTACTCCCTTGGATTGGCTATTAGTAGGTTTGTTCCCACCACCACTGCTATTACTAGTGGCACTAGGTGTAGCAGTAGGGGTTGTGGTAGTGGGAGGCTTGGTGCTTTTCTTTGGACAACTGGCATCAGTTGTCCAATGGCCTTTTACTTTACATAAATAGCACCATGGTTTCTTTACTTGATTAGAAGAGGATTTGGACCCACCACCCCCACCAGAGTGTTTTTGTGGGCCTGATGAAGACTCATTTTTAGATTTGTCCCCACCCTTGTCTGAAGACTTACCATCCTTCTTCTTGCCATCCTTGTCACCCCCTGTATGAACTTTTCTGTTCACTCTTGTTCTGACCCATTTGTCTGCCTTCTTTCCCAATTCTTGGGGAGAGGTCAGATCTGAGTCCACTAGATATTGGTGTAACAAATCAGACACACAGTTATTCAGAATATGCTCTCTCAGGATCAGATTATACAGGCTTTCATAGTCAGAAACTTTCCTGCCATGTAACCACCCCTCCAAGGCCTTCACTGAATGGTCAACAAAGTCTACCCAGTCTTGTGAAGACTCTTTTTTGGTTTCTCTGAACTTAATCCTGTATTGTTCAGTGGTTAAGCCATATCCATCCAAGAGTGCATTCTTTAAAACTGTAAAATTATTGGCATCACTTTCCTTCACAGTAAGGAGCCTATCCCTACCCTTTCCACTGAAAGATAGCCATAGGATAGCAGTCCACTGCCTTTGAGGGACCCCCTGTACCACACAGGCCCTCTCAAGTGCAGCAAAACACTTGTTAATGTCATCCCCCTCCTTGTAAGGGGGAACTATCTTATGCAGATTCCTAGAATCATACTCTTTTACAGGATTACTATCTGTAATACTGCTGCTGCCACCATGGGGTCCTAACCTCAACCTCTGTCTTTCTTTTTCTAAGTCTAAAGTTTCCCTGTCTAGAGCCATCTGTTGCTGTTTAAGCTTCAGTCTGGACTCTTCCACTCTCAATCTATTGAGCTCCCTTTCTAACATTCTGTTATCATGGTGGGTGGGTTGGGCATGCTTTGACACAGAAGAATGGTGTGAATGAACAGAGGGAGAAATGTCCCTAACAGTTGGCACTCTAATAACTTGAGCTGCAGGAATGACATCCCTACTGTGATGAGAGCTCACATTAGTACCAGTTATGCTAGGTGGTCTGCTAAGGGGCAAGTTGGAAAGAATACCATCTAACATTCTTGCTGGGGCTGCCCCAGAATCAGAGTGTGAACCATCTCCTAACTTCTCAACAGATGTGCCAGCTAAGGCCTTATCATTTTCAATGAGCATGTTAATCAACAATTCTCTAGAGCAGTGGTTCCCAACCAGTGGTCCAGGAACCCCTGGGGGTCAGCAAAGCCTTCTCAGGGTGTCCGCGACTGCTTAGAAAATTAAAAAATATTAACAAATATTGACAAATTAGGTCCCCAGCTTCCAGTAATGACTCTGGCAGGGGTCCCCGGATTCCAATGATGATTCAGTGGGGGTCCCTGGGTTCCATGAATGTTAAAATGGGGGTCCACATAGATCAAAAGGTTGGGAACCACTGCTCTAGAGGGATTCTTCCCTACCCCTAAACCTCTATCAATGCAGAGACTCCTTACACCTTTCCAGCTAAGGTGGTCATAAGCAGAGCTGACCAGATCAAGAGTAGGACCTGTACCAGACATGATAGAAAAAGGATTAAGGGACAGAAAAAGAAAGAAAAAGTTTCAGAAGTTTTTAAGGAAACAGAAAAAAAAAAACATTTTTCAACTTTTTAGAACTTTTTGAAAGGTTTAGAGGTACTTTTCAGCACTTAGCAATAGAGTAAGAGAAGAAAAGCAAAACTTTTTGGTTAGGTGTACATACACTGAACTTGTTTTGTATATTTTTCTCTTATGAAAAGTACAAAATGACAAAGTGGTAAGTAGTTCCAAGTACTTATCCCATTGCTGCACAACCAATGTAGGAGGCTGGCCTGGTTTGTAGTGGGTACCAAGGGGTACTTACACTCTGCACCAGGTCCAGTTATCCCTTATTAGTGTAGAAGAGGTGTTTCTAGGAGCTTAGGCTGAGAGAAGGTAGCTATAGCTGAGCAGCTTAGGCTGAACTAGGAGACATGCAAAGCTCCTACTATACCAGTGGTGTCATATGCACAATATCATAAGAAAACACAATACACAGATATACTAAAAATAAAGGTATTTTATTTTTATGACAATATGCCAAAAGTATCTCAGTGAGTACCCTCAGTATGAGGATAGCAAATATACACAAGATATATGTACACAATACCAAAAATATCCAGTAATAGCAAAAGGAAGTAATGCACGCAATGTATAGTCACAATAGATTGCAATGAGAGCACATAGGTATAGGGGCAACACAAACCATATACTCCAAAAGTGGAACGCGAACCACAAATGGACCCCAAACCTATGTGAGCTTGTAGAGGGTCGCTGGGACTGTAAGAAAACCATGAGGGTTAGAAAAATAGCCCACCCCAAGACCCTGAAAAGTAGGTGTAAAGTGCACATATATTCCCCAGAGAGCACAGAAGTCGTGATAGGGGAATTCTGCAAGGAAGACCAACACCAGCAATGCAACAAAGGTGGATTTCCGGACGAGAGTACCTGTGGAACAAGGGGACCAAGTCCAAGAGTCGGGACAAAGTCGAGATTGGGCAGATGCCCAGGAAATGCCAGCTGAGGGTGTAAAGAAGCTGCCACCGGATGGTAGAAGCTGTGGATTCTGCAAGAACGAAGAGGGCTAGAAACTTCCCCTTTGGAGGATGGATGTCCCACGTCGTGAAGAAGCTTGCAGAGAGGCCGCAAACAAGCCTTGCTAGCTGCAAGGGTCGCGGTTAGGGTTTTTGGATGCTGCTGTGGCCCAGGAGGGACCAGGATGTCGCCAATTGCGGGAGGAGACTGAGGGGGCGCCCAGCAAGATAGGGAACCCTCACAGAGCAGGCAGCACCCGCAGAAGTGCCGGAACAGGCACTACGAAGAGGAGTGAACCGGAGCTCACCCGAAGTCACAAAAGGAGATCCCACGACGCCGGAGGACAACTCAGGAGGTTGTGCACTGCAGGTTAGAGTGTCGGGACCCAGGCCTGGCTGTCCACAAAGGAAATCCTGGAAGAGTGCACAGGAGCCGGAGCAGCTGTAAATCACGCAGTACCCAGCAATGCAGTCTAGCGTGGGTAGGCAAAGACTTATCTCCACCAAACCTGGACTGAAGGGTCACTGGACTGTGGGAGTCACTTGGATGGAGTTCCTGTGTTCCAGGGACCACGCTCGTCGTGCTGAGAGGGGACCCAGAGGACCGGTGATGCAGTTCTTTTGGTGCCTGCGGTTGCAGGGGGAGGATTCCGTCGTCCCACGGGAGATTTCTTCGGAGCTTCTAGTGCAGAGAGGAGGCAGACTACCCCCACAGCATGCACCACCAGGAAAACAGTCGAGAAGGTGGCAGGATCAGCGATACAAGGTTGCAGTAGTCGTCTTTGCTGCTTTGTTGCTGTTTTGCAGGCGTCCTGAGCAGTCAGCGGTCGATTCCTTGGCAGAAGGTGAAGAGAGAGATGCAGAGGAACTCTGATGAGCTCTTGCATTCGTTATTTAAAGAATTCCCCTAAGCAGAGACCCTAAATAGCCAGAAAAAGAGGTTTGGCTACCTAGGAAGGAGGATAGGCTAGCAACACAGGTAAGAGCCTATCAGAAGGAGTCTCTGACATCACCTGCTGGCACTGGCCACTCAGAGCAGTCCAGTGTGCCAGCAGCACCTCTGTTTCCAAGATGGCAGAGGTCTGGAGCACACTGGAGGAGCTCTGGGCACCTCCCCTGGGAGGTGGAGGTCAGGGCTCCAAGACCCACACTTTCTGCCCTGGTTGGTACTGAATCAGAACAGCCTTCTGGTCATGCCATTGCTTTTGGAGCTCTTGGCTGGCCTGAAGGTTTTTACTGGCCTTTTTCATGTACTCAGCCATTCTGGATCTTAGGCCAAGTACATAGTTCGCTATGTCTTGCTTAGGAGCTTTTAAAGGTTGTTCCCAACCCTCCTTTACAAGTGTTAGAGGACCTCTTACAGGGTGTCCAAATAGGAGTTCAAAGGCGCTGAAGCCCACTCCTTTTTGGGGTACCTCTCTGTAAGCAAAAAGGAGGCAAGGTAACAGGACATCCCATCTCCTCCTGAGTTTTTCAGGGATTCCCATTATCATTCCTTTGAGAGTTTTATTAAACCTCTCAACTAGTCCATTTGTTTGTGGATGATAAGGTGTGGTGAATTTGTATGTTACACCACATTCCTTCCACATGGCCTTTAAGTATGCAGACATAAAGTTGCTACCCCTGTCTGATACCACCTCTTTTGGGAAACCCACCCTGGAAAAGATTCCCAGGAGGGCTTTTTTCCACTGCAGGAGCTGTAGTGGTCCTTAGAGGAATTGCTTCAGGATATCTTGTGGCGTGGTCCACTACCACCAAGATAAACCTATTGCCTGAAGCAGTAGGAGGGTCAAGGGGGCCAACTATGTCAACCCCTACCCTTTCAAAGGGAACCCCAACCACAGGCAGTGGAATGAGGGGAGCTTTTGGGGTGCCACCAGTCTTGCCACTGGCTTGACAGGTGACACAGGACTTACAAAAATCTTTTGTGTCCTCTGACATCCTAGGCCAATGAAACAGGGGGACAAGCCTTTCCCATGTTTTAATTTGCCCTAGATATCCAGCCAAGGGAATGTCGTGGGCTAGAGTTAGGAGGAACTCTCTGTATTGCAGGGGAATGACCAATCTCCTGGTTGCTCCAGGTTTAGGGTCCCTTCCCTCTGTATACAAGAGGTTGTCCTCCCAGTAAAGTCTATGTGAGTCACTGACATCCCCATTTTGCTGTTTGACAGCTTGCTGTCTTAGACCCTCTAGTGTGGGACAGGTCTGCTGTGCCACACTCAGCTCCTCCTTGGCAGGCCCCCCTCCACCCAAAAGCTCAGCAGTGTCTGTTTCCAGCTCCTCTGGTGAAGGTTCTGCACAGGGGGGAAATTCTTCTTCCTCAGAAGTTGAATCATCTGTAGAGGGAGGGATAGTAGGTAGGGATTTACCTTTACTAAGCCTAGCTTTAGGGAGCACTTGGTCCATTGTTCCAGGATCCAAGTCACCCTGTCCTTTTTGCTTTTTGGCCTGAGCCCTGGTTAAAGCAAAAATATGCCCAGGAATGCCCAGCATTGCTGCATGAGCCTCCAACTCCACTTCTGCCCAAGCTGATGTCTCTAAATCGTTCCCTAGTAGACAGTCTACAGGTAAATCTGAGGCAACCACAACTTTCTTTGGACCAGTAACCCCGCCCCCCCAGTTGAGATTTACAACAGCCATGGGGTGGCTAAGAGTGTTGTTATGAGCATCAGTCACTTGGTACTGGTGACCAAGTAGGTGTTGTTCAGGGTGTACCAGTTTCTCTATTACCATGGTAACACTGGCACCTCTGTCCCTGTAGGCCTGAACCTCAACACCATTTATTAGGGGAAGTTGCTTGTACTTATCCATATTAAGGGGACAAGCAACCAAGGTGGCCAAATCAATGGCACCTTCAGAGACTAACACAGCCTCTGTGGTCTCCCTAACAAGACCAAACCCAACTAAATTACCAAAAGTGAGCCCAGCTACTCCCTTGGATTGGCTATTAGTAGGTTTGTTCCCACCACCACTGCTATTACTAGGGGCACTAGGTGTAGCAGTAGGGGTTGTGGTAGTGGGAGGCTTGGTGCTTTTCTTTGGACAACTGGCATCAGTTGTCCAATGGCCTTTTACTTTACATAAATAGCAACATGGTTTCTTTATTTGATTAGAAGAGGATTTGGACCCACCACCCCCACCAGAGTGTTTTTGTGGGCCTGATGAAGACTCATTTTTAGATTTGTCCCCACCCTTGTCTGAAGACTTACCATCCTTCTTCTTGCCATCCTTGTCACCCCCTGTATGAACTTTTCTGTTCACTCTTGTTCTGACCCATTTGACTGCCTTCTTTCCCAATTCTTGGGGAGAGGTCAGATCTGAGTCCACTTGATATTGGTGTAACAAATCAGACACACAGTTATTCAGAATATTCTCTCTCAGGATCAGATTATACAGGCTTTCATAGTCAGAAACTTTCCTGCCATGTAACCACCCCTCCAAGGCCTTCACTGAATGGTCAACAAAGTCTACCCAGTCTTGTGAAGACTCTTTTTTGGTTTCTCTGAACTTAATCCTGTATTGTTCAGTGGTTAAGCCATATCCATCCAAGAGTGCATTCTTTAAAACTGTAAAATTATTGGCATCACTTTCCTTCACAGTAAGGAGCCTATCCCTACCCTTTCCACTGAAAGATAGCCATAGGATAGCAGCCCACTGCCTTTGAGGGACCCCCTGTACCACACAGGCCCTCTCAAGTGCAGCAAACCACTTATTAATGTCATCCCCCTCCTTGTAAGGGTGAACTATCTTATGCAGATTCCTAGAATCATGCTCTTTTACAGGATTAATATCTGTAATACTGCTGCCACCATGGGGTGCTAACCCCAACCTCTGTATTATTTTCCTAAGTCTAAAGTTTCCCTGTCTAGAGCCAGCTGTTGCTGTTTAAGCTTCAGTCTGGACTCTTCCACTCTCAATCTATTGAGCTCCCTTTCTAACATTCTGTCATCATGGTGGGTGGGTTGGGCATGCTTTGACACAGAAGAATGGTGTGAATGAACAGAGAGAGAAATGTCCCTAACAGTTGGCACTCTAACAACTTGACCTGCAGGAATGACATCCCTACTGTGATGACAGCTCACATTAGTACCAGTTATGCTAGGTGGTCTGCTAAGGGGCAAGTTGGAAAGAATACCATCTAACATTCTTGCTGGGTCTGCCCCAGAATCAGAGTGTGAACCATCTCCTAACTTCTCAACAGATGTGCCAGCTAAGGCCTTATCATTTTCAATGAGCATGTTAATCAACAATTCTTTAGAGCAGTGGTTCCCAACCAGTGGTCCGGGGACCCCTGGGGGTCAGCGAAGCCTTCTCAGGGGGTCCGCGACTGCTTAGAAAATTAGAAAATATTAACAAATATTGACGAATTAGGTCCCCAACTTCCAGTAATGACTCTGGCAGGGGTCCCCGGATTCCAATGATGATTCAGTGGGGGTCCCTGGGTTCCATGAATGTTAAAATGGGGGTCCACATAGATCAAAAGGTTGGGAACCACTGCTCTAGAGGGATTCTTCCCTACCCCTAAACCTCTATCAATGCAGAGACTCCTTACACCTTTCCAGCTAAGGTGGTCATAAGCAGAGCTGACCAGATCAAGAGTAGGACCTGTACCAGACATGATGGAAAAAGGTTTAAGGGACAGAAAAAGAAAGAAAAAGTTTCAGAAGTTTTTAAGGAAACAGAAAAAAACAAAACTTTTTCAACTTTTTAGAACTTTTTGAAAGTTTTAGAGGTACTTTTCAGCACTTAGCAATAGAGTAAGAGAAGAAAAGCAAAACATTTTGGTTAGGTGTACATACACTGAACTTGTTTTGTATATTTTTCTCTTATGAAAAGTACAAAATGACAAAGTGGTAAGTAGTTCCAAGTACTTATCCCACCGCTGCACAACCAATGTAGGAGGCTGGCCTGGTTTGTAGTGGGTACCAAGGGGTACTTACACTCTGTACCAGGTCCAGTTATCCCTTATTAGTGTAGAAGAGGTGTTTCTAGCAGCTTAGGCTGAGAGAAGGTAGCTATAGCTGAGCAGCTTAGGCTGAACTAGGAGACATGCAAAGCTCCTACTATACCAGTGGTGTCATATGCACAATATCATAAGAAAACACAATACACAGATATACTAAAAATAAAGGTACTTTGGCCCGTATTTATACTTTTTTTGCGCCGCATTTGTGTCGTTTTTTGACGCAAAAACGGCGCAAACTTGCAAAATGCCATTGTATTTTGTAGGTTTGCGCCGTTTTGCGTCAAAAAGCGGCGCAAATGCGGCGCTAAAAAAAGTATAAATACGGGCCTTTATTTTTATGACAATATGCCAAAAGTATCTCAGTGAGTACCCTCAGTATGAGGATAGCAAATATACACAAGATATATGTACACAATACCAAAAATAGGCAGTAATAGCAAAAGGAAGTAATGCACGCAATGTATAGTCACAATAGATTGCAATGAGAACACATAGGTATAGAGGCAACACAAACCATATACTCCAAAAGGGGAATGCGAACCACAAATGGACCCCAAACCTATGTGAGCTTGTAGAGGGTCGCTGGGACTGTAAGAAAACCATGAGGGTTAGAAAAATAGCCCACCCCAAGACCCTGAAAAGTAGGTGTAAAGTGCACTATATTCCCCAGAGAGCACAGAAGTCGTGATAGGGGAATTCTGCAAGGAAGACCAACACCAGCAATGCAACAAAGGTGGATTTCCGGACGAGAGTACCTGTGGAACAAGGGGACCAAGTCCAAGAGTCGCGACAAAGTCGAGATTGGGCAGATGCCCAGGAAATGCCAGCTGAGGGTGTAAAGAAGCTGCCACCGGATGGTAGAAGCTGTGGATTCTGCAAGAACGAAGAGGGCTAGAAACTTCCACTTTGGAGGATGGATGTCCCACGTCGTGAAGAAGCTTGCAGAGAGACCGCAAACAAGCCTTACTACCTGCAAGGGTCGCGGTTAGGGTTTTTGGATGCTGCTGTGGCCCAGGAGGGACCAGGATGTCGCCAATTGCGGGAGGAGACTGAGGGGGCGCCCAGCAAGATAGGGAACCCTCACAGAGCAGGCAGCACCCGCAGAAGTGCCGGAACAGGCACTACGAAGAGGAGTGAACCGGAGCTCACCCGAAGTCACAAAAGGAGATCCCACGACGCCAGAGGACAACTCAGGAGGTTGTGCACTGCAGGTTAGAGTGTCGGGACCCAGGCTTGGCTGTCCACAAAGGAAATCCTGGAAGAGTGCACAGGAGCCGGAGCAGCTGCAAATCACACGGTACCCAGCAATGCAGTCTAGCGTGGGTAGGCAAAGACTTATCTCCACCAAACCTGGACTGAAGGGTCACTGGACTGTGGGAGTCACTTGGATGGAGTTCCTGTGTTCCAGGGACCACGCTCGTCGTGCTGAGAGGGGACCCAGAGGACCGGTGATGCAGTTCTTTTGGTGCCTGCGGTTGCAGGGGGAGGATTCCGTCGTCCCACGGGAGATTTCTTCGGAGCTTCTAGTGCAGAGAGGAGGCAGACTACCCCCACAGCATGCACCACCAGGAAAACAGTCGAGAAGGTGGCAGGATCAGCGATACAAGGTTGCAGTAGTCGTCTTTGCTGCTTTGTTGCTGTTTTGCAGGCGTCCTGAGCAGTCAGCGGTCGATTCCTTGGCAGAAGGTGAAGAGAGAGATGCAGAGGAACTCTGATGAGCTCTTGCATTCGTTATTTAAAGAATTCCCCTAAGCAGAGACCCTAAATAGCCAGAAAAAGAGGTTTGGCTACCTAGGAAGGAGGATAGGCTAGCAACACAGGTAAGAGCCTATCAGAAGGAGTCTCTGACATCACCAGCTGGCACTGGCCACTCAGAGCAGTCCAGTGTGCCAGCAGCACCTCTGTTTCCAAGATGGCAGAGGTCTGGAGCACACTGGAGGAGCTCTGGGCACCTCCCCTGGGAGGTGGAGGTCAGGGCTCCAAGACCCACACTTTCTGCCCTGGTTGGTACTGAATCAGAACAGCCTTCTGGTCATGCCATTGCTTTTGGAGCTCTTGGCTGGCCTGAAGGTTTTTACTGGCCTTTTTCATGTACTCAGCCATTCTGGATCTTAGGCCAAGTACATAGTTCGCTATGTCTTGCTTAGGAGCTTTTAAAGGTTGTTCCCAACCCTCCTTTACAAGTGTTAGAGGACCTCTTACAGGGTGTCCAAATAGGAGTTCAAAGGCGCTGAAGCCCACTCCTTTTTGGGGTACCTCTCTGTAAGCAAAAAGGAGGCAAGGTAACAGGACATCCCATCTCCTCCTGAGTTTTTCAGGGATTCCCATTATCATTCCTTTGAGAGTTTTATTAAACCTCTCAACCAGTCCATTTGTTTGTGGATGATAAGGTGTGGTGAATTTGTATGTTACACCACATTCCTTCCACATGGCCTTTAAGTATGCAGACATAAAGTTGCTACCCCTGTCTGATACCACCTCTTTTGGGAAACCCACCCTGGAAAAGATTCCCAGGAGGGCTTTTTTCCACTGCAGGAGCTGTAGTGGTCCTTAGAGGAATTGCTTCAGGATATCTTGTGGCGTGGTCCACTACCACCAAGATAAACCTATTGCCTGAAGCAGTAGGAGGGTCAAGGGGGCCAACTATGTCAACCCCTACCCTTTCAAAGGGAACCCCAACCACAGGCAGTGGAATGAGGGGAGCTTTTGGGGTGCCACCAGTCTTGCCACTGGCTTGACAGGTGACACAGGACTTACAAAAATCTTTTGTGTCCTCTGACATCCTAGGCCAATGAAACAGGGGGACAAGCCTTTCCCATGTTTTAATTTGCCCTAGATATCCAGCCAAGGGAATGTCGTGGGCTAGAGTTAGGAGGAACTCTCTGTATTGCAGGGGAATGACCAATCTCCTGGTTGCTCCAGGTTTAGGGTCCCTTCCCTCTGTATACAAGAGGTTGTCCTCCCAGTAAACTCTATGTGAGTCACTGACATCCCCATTTTGCTGTTTGACAGCTTGCTGTCTTAGACCCTCTAGTGTGGGACAGGTCTGCTGTGCCACACTCAGCTCCTCCTTGGCAGGCCCCCCTCCACCCAAAAGCTCAGCAGTGTCTGTTTCCAGCTCCTCTGGTGAAGGTTCTGCACAGGGGGGAAATTCTTCTTCCTCAGAAGTTGAATCATCTGTAGAGGGAGGGATAGTAGGTAGGGATTTACCTTTGCTAAGCCTAGCTTTAGGGAGCACTTGGTCCATTGTTCCAGGATCCAAGTCACCCTGTCCTTTTTGCTTTTTGGCCTGAGCCCTGGTTAAAGCAAAAATATGCCCAGGAATGCCCAGCATTGCTGCATGAGCCTCCAACTCCACTTCTGCCCAAGCTGATGTCTCTAAATCGTTCCCTAGTAGACAGTCTACAGGTAAATCTGAGGCAACCACAACTTTCTTTGGACCAGTAACCCCGCCCCCCCAGTTGAGATTTACAACAGCCATGGGGTGGCTAAGAGTGTTGTTATGAGCATCAGTCACTTGGTACTGGTGACCAAGTAGGTGTTGTTCAGGGTGTACCAGTTTCTCTATTACCATGGTAACACTGGCACCTCTGTCCCTGTAGGCCTGAACCTCAACACCATTTATTAGGGGAAGTTGCTTGTACTTATCCATATTAAGGGGACAAGCAACCAAGGTGGCCAAATCAATGGCACCTTCAGAGACTAACACAGCCTCTGTGGTCTCCCTAACAAGACCAAACCCAACTAAATTACCAAAAGTGAGCCCAGCTACTCCCTTGGATTGGCTATTAGTAGGTTTGTTCCCACCACCACTGCTATTACTAGTGGCACTAGGTGTAGCAGTAGGGGTTGTGGTAGTGGGAGTCTTGGTGCTTTTCTTTGGACAACTGGCATCAGTTGTCCAATGGCCTTTTACTTTACATAAATAGCACCATGGTTTCTTTACTTGATTAGAAGAGGATTTGGACCCACCACCCCCACCAGAGTGTTTTTGTGGGCCTGATGAAGACTCATTTTTAGATTTGTCCCCACCCTTGTCTGAAGACTTACCATCCTTCTTCTTGCCATCCTTGTCACCCCCTGTATGAACTTTTCTGTTCACTCTTGTTCTGACCCATTTGACTGCCTTCTTTCCCAATTCTTGGGGAGAGGTCAGATCTGAGTCCACTTGATATTGGTGTAACAAATCAGACACACAGTTATTCAGAATATTCTCTCTCAGGATCAGATTATACAGGCTTTCATAGTCAGAAACTTTCCTGCCATGTAACCACCCCTCCAAGGCCTTCACTGAATGGTCAACAAAGTCTACCCAGTCTTGTGAAGACTCTTTTTTGGTTTCTCTGAACTTAATCCTGTATTGTTCAGTGGTTAAGCCATATCCATCCAAGAGTGCATTCTTTAAAACTGTAAAATTATTGGCATCACTTTCCTTCACAGTAAGGAGCCTATCCCTACCCTTTCCACTGAAAGATAGCCATAGGATAGCAGCCCACTGCCTTTGAGGGACCCCCTATACCACACAGGCCCTCTCAAGTGCAGCAAACCACTTATTAATGTCATCCCCCTCCTTGTAAGGGTGAACTATCTTATGCAGATTCCTAGAATCATGCTCTTTTACAGGATTAATATCTGTAATACTGCTGCCACCATGGGGTGCTAACCCCAACCTCTGTATTTCTTTTCCTAAGTCTAAAGTTTCCCTGTCTAGAGCCAGCTGTTGCTGTTTAAGCTTCAGTCTGGACTCTTCCACTCTCAATCTATTGAGCTCCCTTTCTAACATTCTGTCATCATGGTGGGTGGGTTGGGCATGCTTTGACACAGAAGAATGGTGTGAATGAACAGAGAGAGAAATGTCCCTAACAGTTGGCACTCTAACAACTTGACCTGCAGGAATGACATCCCTACTGTGATGACAGCTCACATTAGTACCAGTTATGCTAGGTGGTCTGCTAAGGGGCAAGTTGGAAAGAATACCATCTAACATTCTTGCTGGGTCTGCCCCAGAATCAGAGTGTGAACCATCTCCTAACTTCTCAACAGATGTGCCAGCTAAGGCCTTATCATTTTCAATGAGCATGTTAATCAACAATTCTTTAGAGCAGTGGTTCCCAACCAGTGGTCCGGGGACCCCTGGGGGTCAGCGAAGCCTTCTCAGGGGGTCCGCGACTGCTTAGAAAATTAAAAAATATTAACAAATATTGACGAATTAGGTCCCCAACTTCCAGTAATGACTCTGGCAGGGGTCCCCGGATTCCAATGATGATTCAGTGGGGGTCCCTGGGTTCCATGAATGTTAAAATGGGGGTCCACATAGATCAAAAGGTTGGGAACCACTGCTCTAGAGGGATTCTTCCCTACCCCTAAACCTCTATCAATGCAGAGACTCCTTACACCTTTCCAGCTAAGGTGGTCATAAGCAGAGCTGACCAGATCAAGAGTAGGACCTGTACCAGACATGATGGAAAAAGGTTTAAGGGACAGAAAAAGAAAGAAAAAGTTTCAGAAGTTTTTAAGGAAACAGAAAAAAACAAAACTTTTTCAACTTTTTAGAACTTTTTGAAAGTTTTAGAGGTACTTTTCAGCACTTAGCAATAGAGTAAGAGAAGAAAAGCAAAACATTTTGGTTAGGTGTACATACACTGAACTTGTTTTGTATATTTTTCTCTTATGAAAAGTACAAAATGACAAAGTGGTAAGTAGTTCCAAGTACTTATCCCACCGCTGCACAACCAATGTAGGAGGCTGGCCTGGTTTGTAGTGGGTACCAAGGGGTACTTACACTCTGTACCAGGTCCAGTTATCCCTTATTAGTGTAGAAGAGGTGTTTCTAGCAGCTTAGGCTGAGAGAAGGTAGCTATAGCTGAGCAGCTTAGGCTGAACTAGGAGACATGCAAAGCTCCTACTATACCAGTGGTGTCATATGCACAATATCATAAGAAAACACAATACACAGATATACTAAAAATAAAGGTACTTTGGCCCGTATTTATACTTTTTTTGCGCCGCATTTGTGTCGTTTTTTGACGCAAAAACGGCGCAAACTTGCAAAATGCCATTGTATTTTGTAGGTTTGCGCCGTTTTGCGTCAAAAAGCGGCACAAATGCGGCGCTAAAAAAAGTATAAATACGGGCCTTTATTTTTATGACAATATGCCAAAAGTATCTCAGTGAGTACCCTCAGTATGAGGATAGCAAATATACACAAGATATATGTACACAATACCAAAAATAGGCAGTAATAGCAAAAGGAAGTAATGCACGCAATGTATAGTCACAATAGATTGCAATGAGAACACATAGGTATAGAGGCAACACAAACCATATACTCCAAAAGTGGAATGCGAACCACAAATGGACCCCAAACCTATGTGAGCTTGTAGAGGGTCGCTGGGACTGTAAGAAAACCATGAGGGTTAGAAAAATAGCCCACCCCAAGACCCTGAAAAGTAGGTGTAAAGTGCACTATATTCCCCAGAGAGCACAGAAGTCGTGATAGGGGAATTCTGCAAGGAAGACCAACACCAGCAATGCAACAAAGGTGGATTTCCGGACGAGAGTACCTGTGGAACAAGGGGACCAAGTCCAAGAGTCGCGACAAAGTCGAGATTGGGCAGATGCCCAGGAAATGCCAGCTGAGGGTGTAAAGAAGCTGCCACCGGATGGTAGAAGCTGTGGATTCTGCAAGAACGAAGAGGGCTAGAAACTTCCACTTTGGAGGATGGATGTCCCACGTCGTGAAGAAGCTTGCAGAGAGACCGCAAACAAGCCTTACTACCTGCAAGGGTCGCGGTTAGGGTTTTTGGATGCTGCTGTGGCCCAGGAGGGACCAGGATGTCGCCAATTGTGGGAGGAGACTGAGGGGGCGCCCAGCAAGATAGGGAACCCTCACAGAGCAGGCAGCACCCGTAGAAGTGCCGGAACAGGCACTACGAAGAGGAGTGAACCGGAGCTCACCCGAAGTCACAAAAGGAGATCCCACGACGCCAGAGGACAACTCAGGAGGTTGTGCACTGCAGGTTAGAGTGTCGGGACCCAGGCTTGGCTGTCCACAAAGGAAATCCTGGAAGAGTGCACAGGAGCCGGAGCAGCTGCAAATCACACGGTACCCAGCAATGCAGTCTAGCGTGGGTAGGCAAGGACTTATCTCCACCAAACCTGGACTGAAGGGTCACTGGACTGTGGGAGTCACTTGGATGGAGTTCCTGTGTTCCAGGGACCACGCTCGTCGTGCTGAGAGGGGACCCAGAGGACCGGTGATGCAGTTCTTTTGGTGCCTGCGGTTGCAGGGGGAGGATTCCGTCGTCCCACGGGAGATTTCTTCTGAGCCTCTAGTGCAGAGAGGAGGCAGACTACCCCCACAGCATGCACCACCAGGAAAACAGTTGAGAAGGTGGCAGGATCAGCGATACAAGGTTACAGTAGTCGTCTTTGCTGCATTGTTGCGGTTTTGCAGGCGTCCTGAGCAGTCAGCAGTCGATTCCTTGGCAGAAGGTGAAGAGAGAGATGCAGAGGAACTCTGATGAGCTCTTGCATTGGTTATCTAAAGAATTCCCCAAAGCAGAGACCGTAAATAGCCAGAAAAAGAGGTTTGGGTACCTCGGAAGGAGGATAGGCTAGCAACACAGGTAAGAGTCTATCAGAAGGAGTCTCTGACATCACCTGCTGGCACTGGCCACTCAGAGCAGTCCAGTGTGCCAGCAGCACCTCTGTTTCCAAGATGGCAGAGGTCTGGAGCACACTGGAGGAGCTCTGGGCACCTCCCCTGGGAGGTGCAGGTCAGGGGAGTGGTCACTCCCCTTTCCTTTGTCCAGTTTCGCGCCAGAGCAGGGCTGGGGGATCCCTGAACCGGTGTAGACTGGCTTATGCAGAGATGGGCACCATCTGTGCCCATCAAAGCATTTCCAGAGGCTGGGGGAGGCTACTCCTCCCCAGCCCTGACACATTTTTCCAAAGGGAGAGGGTGTAATACCCTCTCTCTGAGGAAGTCCTTTGTTCTGCCTTCCTGGGCCAAGCCTGGCTGGACCCCAGGAGGGCAGAAACCTGTCTGAGGGGTTGGCAGCAGCAGCAGCTGCAGTGAAACCCCGAGAAAGGTAGTTTGGCAGTACCCGGGTCTGTGCTAGAGACTCGGGGGATCATGGAATTGTCTCCCCAATGCCAGAATGGCATTGGGGTGACAATTCCATGATCTTAGACATGTTACATGGCCATGTTCGGAGTTACCATTGTGACGCTATACATAGGTAGTGACCTATGTATAGTGCATGCGTGTAATGGTGTCCCCGCACTCACAAAGTTCGGGGAATTTGCCCTGAACAATGTGGGGGCACCTTGGCTAGTGCCAGGGTGCCCACACACTGAGTAACTTAGCACCCAACCTTTACCAGGTAAAGGTTAGAAATATAGGTGACTTATAAGTTACTTAAGTGCAGTGGTAAATGGCTGTGAAATAACGTGGACGTTATTTCACTCAGGCTGCAGTGGCAGGCCTGTGTAAGAATTGTCAGAGCTCCCTATGGGTGGCAAAAGAAATGCTGCATCCCATAGGGATCTCCTGGAACCCCAATACCCTGGGTACCTCAGTACCATATACTAGGGAATTATAAGGGTGTTCCAGTATGCCAATGTGAATTGGTGAAATTGGTCACTAGCCTGTTAGTGACAATTTGGAAAGCAAAGAGAGAGCATAACCACTGAGGTTCTGGTTAGCAGAGCCTCAGTGAGACAGTTAGTCATCACACAGGGAACACATACAGGGCACACTTATGAGCACTAGGGCCCTGGCTGGCAGGGTCCCAGTGACACATACACTAAAACAACATATATACAGTGAAATATGGGGGTAACATGCCAGGCAAGATGGTACTATCTACACAACCCCCCCCCAAACGAAGGACAATAAGACTAGCCATGACCTGATGAGTCTTCATTGTCTAAGTGGAAATATCCGGAGAGTCCATCTGCATTGGAGTGGGTACTCCCAGGTCTATGTTCCACTGTATAGTCCATTCCCTGTAGAGATATGGACCACCTCAACAATTTAGGGTTTTCACCTTTCATTTGTTTTAGCCAAAGTAGAGGATTGTGGTCTGTCTGAACAATGAAGTGAGTGCCAAACAGGTATGGCCTCAACTTCTTCAGTGCCCAGACCACAGCAAAGGCCTCCCTCTCTATGGCAGACCAACGCTTTTCTCTAGGGGGTCAACCTCCTGCTGATAAAAGCAACAGGTTGATCCTGGCCCTCAGAATTGAGTTGTGATAAGACTGCCCCTACCCCTAATTCAGATGTATCAGTTTGAACAATTAATTTAATGGAGTAACATGGGCTTTTTAGGACAGGTGCAGTGCACATGGCCTGTTTCAGCTCCTCAAGAGTTTTCTGACAGCTAGCTGTCCACAATACCTTTTTAGGCATTTTCTTTGAAGTGAGGTCATTAAGAGGGGCTGCAATGGAGCCATAGTTCTTTATGAACCTCCTGTAGTACCCAGTGAGGCCTAGGAAGCCTCTCACCTGGGTCTGAGTTGTAGGGGGAACACAATCTATGATAGTTTGGATTTTCCCCTGAAGTGGTGCAATCTGTTCTCAACCTACAAGGTGTCCCAGATAAACCACTTTCCCCTGCCCTATCTGGCACTTTGAAGCCTTGATAGTGAGGCCTGCCTTTTCCAGGGCCTCCAAAACTTTCCACAGGTGGACCAGGTGATCATCCCAGGTGGAGCTAAAGACAGCTATATCATCTAGATATGCTGCACTAAAAGCCTCCAACCCTTGCAGGACTGTATTCACCAACCTCTGAAAAGTGGCAGGTGCATTTTTCAAACCAAAGGGCATTACTGTGAATTGGTAGTGCCCTCCAATAGTCGAAAATGCAGTTTTTGCTTTAGCATCCTCTGATAACTTGATCTGCCAATACCCTGCAGTCAAATCAAAGGTGCTTAGATACTTGGCAGATGCCAGTGTATCTATGAGCTCATATGCCCTGGGTATAGGGTGAGCATCAGTTTTAGTTACCTGGTTGAGACCTCTGTAATCTACACAAAACCTCATTTCCCTTTTCCCATCTTTGGAATGAGGCTTTGGTGCAAGCACCACAGGAGAGGCCCATGGACTTTCAGAGGGCTCACCCACTCCCAGTTCAAGCATTTTATGAACCTCTTGTTTTATGCAGTCCCTGACATGGTCAGGCTGCCTATAGATCTTACTTTTGACAGGCATGCTGTCTCCAGTATCTATAGTGTGCTCAAACCAAGACAAGAAGTGGTGCCTGGCACAGTAGAAAAGAGTTCAGAAAACTGACCCAGGAGATTTATGCAGTGGTCTTTCTGCTCAGCAGTAAGAAAATCTGCTAAAACTACACCTTCCACTAGAGCATCTTGTTCTGTGGAAGAGAAGAGATCAGGGAGAGGGTCACTCTCTTCTTCCTGTCCTTCATCTGTTGCCATGAGCAGGGTGAGATCAGCCCTGTCATAGTAGGGTTTCAGGCGATTGACATGGAGCACCCTAAGGGGACTCCTGGCAGTGCCCAAGTCAACCAAGTAGGTGACTTCTCCCTTCTTTTCAACAATAATGTGGGGTCCACTCCATTTGTCTTGGAGTGCTCTTGGGGCCACAGGCTCCAAGACCCACACTTTCTGCCCTGGTTGGTACTGAATCAGAACAGCCTTCTGGTCATGCCATTGCTTTTGGAGCTCTTGGCTGGCCTGAAGGTTTTTACTGGCCTTTTTCATGTACTCAGCCATTCTGGATCTTAGGCCAAGTGCATAGTCCGCTATGTCTTGCTTAGGAGCTTTTAAAGGTTGTTCCCAACCCTCCTTTACAAGTGTTAGAGGACCTCTTACAGGGTGTCCAAATAGGAGTTCAAAGGGGCTGAAGCCCACTCCTTTTTGGGGTACCTCTCAGTAAGCAAAAAGGAGGCAAGGTAACAGGACATCCCATCTCCTCCTGAGTTGTTCAGGGAGTCCCATTATCATTCCTTTGAGAGTTTTATTAAACCTCTCAACCAGTCCATTTGTTTGTGGATGATAAGGTGTGGTGAATTTGTATGTTACACCACATTCCTTCCACATGGCCTTTAAGTATGCAGACATAAAGTTGCTACCCCTGTCTGATACCACCTCTTTTGGGAAACCCACCCTGGAAAAGATTCCCAGGAGGGCTTTTGCCACTGCAGGAGCTGTAGTGGTCCTTAGAGGAATTGCTTCAGGATATCTTGTGGCATGGTCCACTACCACCAAGATAAACCTATTGCCTGAAGCAGTAGGAGGGTCAAGGGGGCAACTATGTCAACCCCTACACTTCCAAAGGGAACCGCAACCACAGGCAGTGGAATAAGGGGAGCTTTTGGGGTGCCACCAGTCTTGCCACTGGCTTGACAGGTGACACAGGACTTACAAAAATCTTTTGTGTCCTCTGACATCCTAGGCCAATGAAACAGGGGGACAAGCCTTTCCCATGTTTTAATTTGCCCTAGATGTCCAGCCAAGGGAATGTCGTGGGCTAGAGTTAGGAGGAACTCTCTGTATTGCAGGGGAATGACCAATCTCCTGGTTGCTCCAGGTTTAGGGTCCCTTGCCTCTGTATACAAGAGGTTGTCCTCCCAGTAAACTCTATGTGAGTCACTGACATCCCCATTTTGCTGTTTGACAGCTTGCTGTCTTAGACCCTCTAGTGTGGGACAGGTCTGCTGTGCCACACTCAGCTCCTCCTTGGCAGGACCCCCTCCACCCAAAAGCTCAGCAGTGTCTGTTTCCAGCTCCTCTGGTGAAGGTTCTGCACAGGGGGGAAATTCTTCTTCTTCAGAAGTTGAATCATCTGTAGAGGGAGGGATAGTAGGTAGGGATTTACCTTTACTAAGCCTAGCTTTAGGGAGCACTTGGTCCATTGTTCCAGGATCCAAGTCACCCTGTCCTTTTTGCTTTTTGGCCTGAGCCCTGGTTAAAGCAAAGATATGCCCAGGAATGCCCAGCATTGCTGCATGAGCCTCCAACTCCACTTCTGCCCAAGCTGATGTCTCTAAATCGTTCCCTAGTAGACAGTCTACAGGTAAATCCGAGGCAACCACAACTTTCTTTGGACCAGTAACTCCCCCCCCCCCAGTTGAGATTTACAACAACCATGGGGTGGCTAAGAGTGTTGTTATGAGCATCAGTCACTTGGTACTGGTGACCAAGTAGGTGTTGTTCAGTGTGTACCAGTTTCTCTATTACCATGGTAACACTGGCACCTCTGTCCCTGTAGGCCTGAACCTCAACACCATTTATTAGGGGAAGTTGCTTGTACTTATCCATATTAAGGGGACAAGCAACCAAGGTGGCCAAATCAATGGCACCTTCAGAGACTAACACAGCCTCTGTGGTCTCCCTAACAAGACCAAACCCAACTAAATTACCAAAAGTGAGCCCAGCTACTCCCTTGGATTGGCTATTAGCAGGTTTGTTCCCACCACCACTGCTATTACTAGAGGCACTAGGTGTAGCAGTAGGGGTTGTGGTAGTGGGAGGCTTGGTGCTTTTCTTTGGACAACTGGCATCAGTTGTCCAATGGCCTTTTACCTTACATAAATAGCAACATGGTTTCTTTATTTGATTAGAAGAGGATTTGGACCCACCACCCCCACCAGAGTGTTTTTGTGGGCCTGATGAAGACTCATTTTTAGATTTGTCCCCACCCTTGTCTGAAGACTTACCATCCTTCTTCTTGCCATCCTTGTCACCCCCTGTATGAACTTTTCTGTTCACTCTTGTTCTGACCCATTTGTCTGCCTTCTTTCCCAATTCTTGGGGAGAGGTCAGATCTGAGTCCACTAGATATTGGTGTAACAAATCAGACACACAGTTATTCAGAATATGCTCTCTCAGGATCAGATTATACAGGCTTTCATAGTCAGAAACTTTACTGCCATGTACCCACCCCTCCAAGGGCTTCACTGAATGATCAACAAAGTCTACCCAGTCTTGTGAAGACTCTTTTTTGGTTTCTCTGAACTTAATCCTGTATTGTTCAGTGGTTAAGCCATATCCATCCAAGAGTGCATTCTTTAAAACTGTAAAATTATTGGCATCACTTTCCTTCACAGTAAGGAGCCTATCCCTACCCTTTCCACTGAAAGATAGCCATAGGATAGCAGCCCACTGCCTTTGAGGGACCCCCTGTACCACACAGGCCCTCTCAAGTGCAGCAAACCACTTGTTAATGTCATCCCCCTCCTTGTAAGGGGGAACTATCTTATGCAGATTCCTAGAATCATGCTCTTTTACAGGATTACTATCTGTAATACTGCTGCTGCCACCATGGGGTCCTAACCCCAACCTCTGTCTTTCTTTTTCTAAGTCTAAAGTTTCCCTGTCTAGAGGCAGCTGTTGCTGTTCAAGCTTCAGTCTGGACTCTTCCACTCTCAATCTATTGAGCTCCCTTTGTAACATTCTGTCATCATGGTGGGTGGGTTGGGCATGCTTTGACACAGAAGAATGGTGTGAATGAACAGAGGGAGAAATGTCCCTAACAGTTGGCACTCTAACAACTTGACCTGCAGGAATGACATCCCTACTGTGATGAGAGCTCACATTAGTACCAGTTACACGAGGTGGTCTGGTAAGGGGCAAGTTGGAAAGAATACCATCTAACATTCTTGCTGGGGCTGCCCCAGAATCAGAGTGTGAACCATCTCCTAACTTCTTAACAGATGTGCCAGCTAAGGCCTTATCATTTTCAATGAGCATGTTAATCAACAATTCTCTAGAGCAGTGTAGTGCTTTCCTCTTAGCTAGTTTCTAAGCACTAACATAACACACCAGCAATGCACTTCTGAGGTCAAAGAAGACTTTTATAGTTGTTAATTCTTCCCCAACCACACTTTTTATGTTGACGAATTAGTAGCTTTCACGCCCGCGTTAATCAAACAAAATATATCAGTTTGCAATATACACAGCAGGTTATATTTATAAGATATTGAATGCAAAGCAAAACAAATACTTCACCGTGTGGGAAACTATTTACAGCTTCATCTTTCTAAGGTCTGCAAGCTGATGACCCCCTGTCAGCCACGAGAAAGAGATTCATCTACCCACACGGGATTGCTGGCAGCTGGCGCCAAGCTCCAGCACGAGGTCCGGCAGATTCGAATCTGAATCTCTGCAGCCTGTGTCATTCGTTACAAAGGTGTGCCCCCTCCTCTCAGACCTGGGAAACTGAGCAAGCCTTTTGGAGACTGGCCAGGTCTCCAAGACTACTCCTGTTCCCAAGCTCAAGCGAAGAAAAACAACACCCATGTACTCTCTCTTATCATGTCTAGTCTACTGTGAGAAAAACATCTTGGTTCTCTTGTGCAAAAACACAGCTTGGAAAAATACAGCTTGGATTCTCAACTGCAAGATCTAACTCCACGTTAAAGGCAATAGGCAGCTAACCTAAATATCAAATGCAATGTCTAGTGTCATATCAAAGCCAATAGGCATCTGAGCTGAATACAAAATGCAATGTCTTATATCATGTCAAAGCCCATAGGCAGCTAAGCTAAATATAAAATGCAATGTATAATATCATGTCAAAGCCAATAGGCAGTTGAGCTGAATATAAAATGCAATGTATAGTATCATGTCAAAGCCAATAGGCAGCTGAGCTGAATATAAAATGCAATATATAATATCATGTCAAAGCCAATAGGCAGAATATCTAATAGCATGTCAAAGTCAATAGGCAGCTAAACTGAATACATCATGTCAAAGCCAATAGGAATGCAATGTCAAAGCCAATAGGCGGCTAGACTGGATACAGCATGTCAAAGCCAATAGGCAGAATACAGAATGTAATGGCTAATGCAATGTCAAAGCCCATAGGCGGCTCAACTGAACAAAACATACCATGTGCTACTGGTGAACATTGAGCAACTAATATGCGCAGTGGTGAAACACAAAGTCATTGGTCAAACAAACTCCATTAAATGGCAGTACATTCCGCCCTTTGACCAATGAATTTTTGTTTCACATATCTCTTGTTTCAAACAAAAACAAAAAAAACAAAAAACATCAGCACAAAAAAAAACATTATCAGCAAGTCAGATTTGAATAATCAAAGCAATACCTGTAAAGCAATAGAAGTGAATTAACACATTGATCTCATAACCTTTCACATCAGATACATCTACACAGAAAAGACTGAGCAATTTGTACTCTGAATGAGTCTCTAATTCAATAGTGTTAGCAATTTGATGTGGCGTGAGTTCTGCTCATGTAAAGGTGCACGGTCCACCTGAAAGGTATGCTGGAAGGTAAGCAAAAGTCAGAGTTCCATACGAGAAGGGAAAAAAAAAAAAACACAGCTTAGTTCCAGTGGAAGAATGCAATCAAACAAGTTGAACTTGAACTGAAGGCGCAGTTTGCGCAAAATGGATCCATGGTGCTGGCACTTTACTCAGCCAGGTTCAGGTTGGGGATTCGGTCCCTTCCCCGACCCCACATGCACACACCGGAAGGGGAACCACACAGCACACTCAGGGACAGTGGCGAAACGTGGTAGGATCTGCAAAAGAAACAAGTATGACTTTTCTTGCAAATAACATTTTTCATTTAAACTGCACCCTTCCTCTTTCTTTCCCTGTTTTATAATCAGCAGGACGTTTTTGGGGCCCTTTGTTACATTCGCTGCAGGTTCTGGAGGATCACTTGGGGCTTCAGCCCACACATCAGCACTGAGGTTTTTATCTGCTGCACCACAGCTTCCCTTTTCTTGCACTGTCAGAAGGGCTGGGGCAGACTCCTTCTTTAACAAACCTCCATTCACTGCACTTTTGCCAATTTGGGCCATTCTGTCTCCAATTTGTATGAATGAATCAGATTCTTTTCTAGGTATCAGCATAATTTCGATTTTTCCTTGGTAATCTGCAGCAATCACTCTCCCTAAAACCTGATCAATTTGCCATTTCCGTCCTGGTAACTTTCCTCTCCCCAACTGCTCTGTGACTGCTTGCATGACAGATTGCTTTTGTGCGTGCTGCACAGTTTTTATCAAATCTAGGGAAATGTGCATCTCTCTCATCTCTGCCCACCTGTAAGTGGCCTTTTCTCTCAGCTGTTCACATTTCTGGGGCGCCCACTTAGCCATCCCCACTAAGGCAGAATTCTGGGTGAACACTTCTCTCTCTGAATTTTTCTCATTAACATCTGCAAGGTAATTGAACCAGTTTGGTGCTAAAACATTAGCAATGAACCAAAAATCAGCGTAAAAATGACACATCTCACGTAGCTCTTGCTTTAAAATCTGACACACATTATACAACGCTGTTCCTTCTACTGTGCCAGAAAATAACATTTCAATCAATGAATCATTAGTAAAACAAACATGCTTTTTATCTTCAGTGGACACAAATTCAAATGGTGCACTCAACTTCATTGGTAACTCTTTTACCTGTGGTACTCTAGCCCTGTCTTGCAAGTACCAGATCCATTGTATGATTCTAGCTAGGGGCACTATTTTCTTCCCTTGTTCTTGAATTACATGTACATAGGTATTTTCCTCTTGCACTGCGCAGAAACCTGAAGTCTGCATTATTTCATTTGCCAAATCACAAGCGCGCAAGTGCATATAATTTTTCACAGTGACCATATACAAAAGTGTTAGGATTTCTCTCAAATGAGGGCTATTCTTTTTCCAAAAATCAAACAAGCTAATGAAACTCTTTCGTTTTACTTGTGCATTTTGCAACGGTAAAATCACATTCTGGTCTCTCTCGTCTGTCTTATCAGTTAAGGAATGCATTTTGGCTGCCAAAAACCCTGGCTCACACGAAAACTCAAAGCAGCTCGGAGCTGTCTTAACCCCCTCATTACTGGAATGGGACAAGAAAGATTCTTCTACAACAGCATTTTTATAACTTTCAGCATTATTTTGAATTATTGTATCCTGGCTAATTTGCTCACGTAAATTCCTATTTTCATGTTCCAACTGCCTACATTTCTCCTGCATTTCTCTGTAAGCAGATAAAGGTATCCAGACCTTTCTGTCATCATTACTTCCAAAAGACACTTTTTCTACATATGTACAACAGAAATTATTTCTCAAAACACTATCAGGCATTTTAGCTACACATGCATTTTCAAACATGGTCTGCCGTGCTTCTGTAATTACCCAAACAGAAAACAATTCACAGTTTTTCTTAGCACCATCGGGCAGTTTAACAACACATGCATTCTCAGACATGGTCTGCCGTGCTACTGTGATTCTCCAAACAGAAAACAACTCACAGTTTTTCTTAGCACCATCGGGCAGTTTAACAACACATGCATTCCCAGACATGGTCTGCCGTGCTACTGTGATTCTCCAAACAACAAAAAAAACAATTTCTGTAATTCTCCAAAACAACAAAAACAATTACACTTTTAAAGTGTGCACGTAGAAATCTATTAATTCGTCAAACCCCTTAATCAACTCTTAATGATCGACCCCACTTCTGGTACCAATTGTAGTGCTTTCCTCTTAGCTAGTTTCTAAGCACTAACATAACACACCAGCAATGCACTTCTGAGGTCAAAGAAGACTTTTATTGTTGTTAATTCTTCCCCAACCACACTTTTTATGTTGACGAATTAGTAGCTTTCACGCCGCGTTAATCAAACAAAATATATCAGTTTGCAATATACACAGCAGGTTATATTTATAAGATATTGAATGCAAAGCAAAACAAATACTTCACCGTGTGGGAAACTATTTACAGCTTCATCTTTCTAAGGTCTGCAAGCTGATGACCCCCTGTCAGCCACGAGAAAGAGATTCATCTACCCACACGGGATTGCTGGCAGCTGGCGCCAAGCTCCAGCACGAGGTCCGGCAGATTCGAATCTGAATCTCTGCAGCCTGTGTCATTCATTACAAAGGTGTGCCCCCTCCTCTCAGACCTGGGAAACTGAGCAAGCCTTTTGGAGACTGGCCAGGTCTCCAAGACTACTCCTGTTCCCAAGCTCAAGCGAAGAAAAACAACACCCATGTACTCTCTCTTATCATGTCTAATCTACTGTGAGAAAAACATCTTGGTTCTCTTGTGCAAAAACACAGCTTGGAAAAATACAGCTTGGATTCTCAACTGCAAGATCTAACTCCACGTTAAAGGCAATAGGCAGCTAACCTAAATATCAAATGCAATGTCTAGTGTCATATCAAAGCCAATAGGCATCTGAGCTGAATACAAAATGCAATGTCTTATATCATGTCAAAGCCCATAGGCAGCTAAGCTGAATATAAAATGCAATGTATAATATCATGTCAAAGCCAAAAGGCAGTTGAGCTGAATATAAAATGCAATGTATAGTATCATGTCAAAGCCAATAGGCAGCTGAGCTGAATATAAAATGCAATATATAATATCATGTCAAAGCCAATAGGCAGAATATCTAATAGCATGTCAAAGTCAAAAGGCAGCTAAACTGAATACATCATGTCAAAGCCAATAGGAATGCAATGTCAAAGCCAATAGGCGGCTAGACTGGATACAGCATGTCAAAGCCAATAGGCAGAATACAGAATGTAATGGCTAATGCAATGTCAAAGCCCATAGGCGGCTCAACTGAACAAAACATACCATGTGCTACTGGTGAACATTGAGCAACTAATATGCGCAGTGGTGAAACACAAAGTCATTGGTCAAACAAACTCCATTAAATGGCAGTACAAGCAGTGGTTCCCAACCTGTGGTCCGGGGACCCCTGGGGGTCAGCGAAGCCTTCTCACGGGGTCCGTGACTGCTTAAAAAATTAAAAATTTTTAACAAATATTGACAAATTAGGTCCCCAGCTTCCAGTAATGACTCTGGCAGGGGTCCCCGGATTCCAATGATGATTCAGTGGGGGTCCCTGGGTTCCATGAATGTTAAAATGGGGGTCCACATAGATCAAAAGGTTGGGAACCACTGCTCTAGAGGGATGCTTCCCTACCCCTAAACCTCTATCAATGCAGAGACTCCTTACACCTTTCCAGCTAAGGTGGTCATAAGCAGAGCTGACCAGATCAAGAGTAGGACCTGTACCAGACATGATAGAAAAAGGTTTAAGGAACAGAAAAAGAAAGAAAAAGTTTCAGAAGTTTTTAAGGAAACAGAAAAAAAAAAAAAACTTTTTCAACTTTTTAGAACTTTTTGAAAGTTTTAGAGGTACTTTTCAGCACTTAGCAATAGAGTAAGAGAAGAAAAGCAAAAAATGTTGGTTAGGTGTACATACACTGAACTTGTTTTGTATATTTTTCTCTTATGAAAAGTACAAAATGACAAAGTGGTAAGTAGTTCCAAGTACTTATCCCACCGCTGCACAACCAATGTAGGAGGCTGGCCTGGTTTGTAGTGGGTACCAAGGGGTACTTACACTCTGCACCAGGTCCAGTTATCCCTTATTAGTGTAGAAGAGGTGTTTCTAGCAGCTTAGGCTGAGAGAAGGTAGCTATAGCTGAGCAGCTTAGGCTGAACGAGGAGACATGCAAAGCTCCTACTATACCAGTGGTGTCATATGCACAATATCATAAGAAAACACAATACACAGATATACTAAAAATAAAGGTACTTTATTTTTATGACAATATGCCAAAAGTATCTCAGTGAGTACCCTCAGTATGAGGATAGCAAATATACACAAGATATATGTACACAATACCAAAAATATGCAGTAATAGCAAAAGGAAGTAATGCAAGCAATGTATAGTCACAATAGATTGCAATGAGAGCACATAGGTATAGGGGCAACACAAACCATATACTCCAAAAGTGGAATGCGAACCACAAATGGACCCCAAACCTATGTGAGCTTGTAGAGGGTCGCTGGGACTGTAAGAAAACCATGAGGGTTAGAGAAATAGCCCACCCCAAGACCCTGAAAAGTAGGTGTAAAGTGCACATATATTCCCCAGAGAGCACAGAAGTCGTGATAGGGGAATTCTGCAAGGAAGACCAACACCAGCAATGCAACAAAGGTGGATTTCTGGACGAGAGTACCTGTGGAACAAGGGGACCAAGTCCAAGAGTCGCGACAAAGTCGAGATTGGGCAGATGCCCAGGAAATGCCAGCTGAGGGTGTAAAGAAGCTGCCACCGGATGGTAGAAGCTGTGGATTCTGCAAGAACGAAGAGGGCTAGAAACTTCCCCCTTGGAGGATGGATGTCCCACGTCGTGAAGAAGCTTGCAGAGAGACCGCAAACAAGCCTTGCTAGCTGCAAGGGTCGCGGTTAGGGTTTTTGGATGCTGCTGTGGCCCAGGAGGGACCAGGATGTCGCCAATTGCGTGAGGGGACAGAGGGGGCACCCAGAAAGATAGGGAGCCCTCACAGAAGCAGGCAGCACCCGCAGAAGTGCCGGAACAGGCACTACGAAGAGGAGTGAACCGGAGCTCACCCGAAGTCACAAAAGGAGATCCCACGACGC
Source organism: Pleurodeles waltl (assembly GCF_031143425.1). Lineage (NCBI taxonomy): Eukaryota > Metazoa > Chordata > Amphibia > Caudata > Salamandridae > Pleurodeles > Pleurodeles waltl. The sequence goes on from NC_090446.1 coordinate 422,916,136, forward strand.
CGGAGGACAACTCAGGAGGTTGTACACTGCAGGTTAGAGTGTCGGGGACCCAGGCTTGGCTGTCCACAAAGGAAATCCTGGAAGAGTGCACAGGAGCCCGAGCAGCTACAAATCATGCTGTACCCAGCAATGCAGTCTAGCGTGGGTAGGCAAGGACTTATCTCCACCAAACCTGGACTGAAGGGTCACTGGACTGTGGGAGTCACTTGGATGGAGTTCCTGTGTTCCAGGGACCACGCTCGTCGTGCTGAGAGGGGACCCAGAGGACCGGTGATGCAGTTCTTTTGGTGCCTGCGGTTGCAGGGGGAGGATTCCGTCGTCCCACGGAGATTTCTTCGGAGCCTCTAGTGCAGAGAGGAGGCAGACTACCCCCACAGCATGCACCACCAGGAAAACAGTCGAGAAGGTGGCAGGATCCGCGATACAAGGTTGCAGTAGTAGTCTTTGCTACTTTGCTGCGGTTTTGCAGGCGTCCTGAGCAGTCAGCGGCCGATTCCTTGGCAGAAGGTGAAGAGAGAGATGCAGAGGAACTCTGATGAGCTCTTGCAGTCGTTATCTAAAGAATTCCCCAAAGCATAGACTCTAAATAGCCAGAAAAAGAGGTTTGGCTACCTAGGAAGGAGGATAGGCTAGCAACACAGGTAAGAGCCTATCAGAAGGAGTCTCTGACATCACCTGCTGGCACTGGCCACTCAGAGCAGTCCAGTGTGCCAGCAGCACCTCTGTTTCCAAGATGGCAGAGGTCTGGAGCACACTGGAGGAGCTCTGGGCACCTCCCCTGGGAGGTGCAGGTCAGGGGAGTGGTCACTCCCCTTTCCTTTGTCCAGTTTCGCGCCAGAGCAGGGCTGGGGGATCCCTGAACCAGTGTAGGCTGGCTTATGCAGAGATGGGCACCATCTGTGCCCATCAAAGCATTTCCAGAGGCTGGGGAAGGCTACTCCTCCCCAGCCCTGACACATTTTTCCAAAGGGAGAGGGTGTAACACCCTCTCTCTGAGGAAGTCCTTTGTTCTGCCTTCCTGGGCCAAGCCTGGCTGGACCCCAGGAGGGCAGAAACCTGTCTGAGGGGTTGGCAGCAGCAGCAGCTGCAGTGAAACCCCGGGAAAGGTAGTTTGGCAGTACCCGGGTCTGTGCTAGAGACTCGGGGGATCATGGAATTGTCTCCCCAATGCCAGAATGGCATTGGGGTGACAATTCCATGATCTTAGACATGTTACATGGCCATGTTCGGAGTTACCATTGTGACGCTATACATAGGTAGTGACCTATGTATAGTGCACGCGTGTAATGGTGTCCCCGCACTCACAAAGTTCGGGGAATTTGCCCTGAACGATGTGGGGGCACCTTGGCTAGTGCCAGGGTGCCCACACACTAAGTAACATAGCACCCAACCTTTACCAGGTAAAGGTTAGAAATATAGGTGACTTATAAGTTACTTAAGTGCAGTGGTAAATGGCTGTGAAATAACGTGGACGTTATTTCACTCAGGCTGCAGTGGCAGGCCTGTGTAAGAATTGTCAGAGCTCCCTATGGGTGGCAAAAGAAATGCTGCATCCCATAGGGATCTCCTGGAACCCCAATACCCTGGGTACCTCAGTACCATATACTAGGGAATTATAAGGGTGTTCCAGTATGCCAATGTGAATTGGTGAAATTGGTCACTAGTCTGTTAGTGACAATTTGGAAAGCAAAGAGAGAGCATAACCACTGAGGTTCTGGTTAGCAGAGCCTCAGTGAGACAGTTAGTCATCACACAGGGAACACATACAGGGCACACTTATGAGCACTGGGGCCCTGGCTGGCAGGGTCCCAGTGACACATACACTAAAACAACATATATACAGTGAAATATGGGGGTAACATGCCAGGCAAGATGGTACTATCCTACACAACCCCCCCCCAAACGAAGGACAATAAGACTAGCCATGACCTGATGAGTCTTCATTGTCTAAGTGGAAATATCTGGAGAGTCCATCTGCATTGGAGTGGGTACTCCCAGGTCTATGTTCCACTGTATAGTCCATTCCCTGTAGAGATATGGACCACCTCAACAATTTAGGGTTTTCACCTTTCATTTGTTTTAGCCAAAGTAGAGGTTTGTGGTCTGTCTGAACAATGAAGTGAGTGCCAAACAGGTATGGCCTCAACTTCTTCAGTGCCCAGACCACAGCAAAGGCCTCCCTCTCTATGGCAGACCAACGCTTTTTTCTAGGGGTCAACCTCCTGCTGATAAAAGCAACAGGTTGATCCTGGCCCTCAGAATTGAGTTGTGATAAGACTGCCCCTACCCCTAATTCAGATGTATCAGTTTGAACAATTCATTTCTTGGAGTAACATGGGCTTTTTAGGACAGGTGCAGTGCACATGGCCTGTTTCAGCTCCTAAAAAGTTTTCTGACAGCTAGCTGTCCACAATACCTTTTTAGGAATTTTCTTTGAAGTGAGGTCATTAAGAGGGGCTGCAATGGAGCCATAGTTCTTTATGAACCTCCTGTAGTACCCAGTGAGGCCTAGGAAGCCTCTCACCTGGGTCTGAGTTGTAGGGGGAACACAATCTATGATAGTTTGGATTTTCCCCTGAAGTGGTGCAATCTGTTCTCCACCTACAAGGTGTCCCAGATAAACCACTTTCCCCTGCCCTATCTGGCACTTTGAAGCCTTGATAGTGAGGCCTGCCTTTTGCAGGGCCTCCAAAACGTTCCACAGGTGGACCAGGTGATCATCCCAGGTGGAGCTAAAGACAGCTATATCATCTAGATATGCTGCACTAAAAGCCGTCAACCCTTGCAGGACTGTATTCACCAACCTCTGAAAAGTGGCAGGTGCATTTTTCCAACCAAAGGGCATTACTGTGAATTGGTAGTGCCCTCCAATAGTCGAAAATGCAGTTTTTGCTTTAGCATCCTCTGATAACTTGATCTGCCAATACCCTGCAGTCTATTCAAAGGTGCTTAGATACTTCGCAGATGCCAGTGTATCTATGAGCTCATCTGCCCTGGGTGTAGGGTCAGCATCAGTTTTAGTTATCTGGTTGAGACCTCTGTAATCTACACAAAACCTCATTTCCCTTTTCCCATCTTTGGAATGAGGCTTTGGTGCAAGCACCACAGGAGAGGCCCATGGACTTTCAGAGTGCTCAGCCACTCCCAGTTCAAGCATTTTATGAACCTCTTGTTTTATGCAGTCCCTGACATGGTCAGGCTGCCTAAAGATCTTACTTTTGACAGGCATGCTGTCTCCAGTGTCTATAGTGTGCTCACACCAAGAAGTGGTGCCTGGCACAGTAGAAAAGAGTTCAGAAAACTGACCCAGGAGATTTATGCAGTGGTCATTTTGCTGAGCAGTAAGACAATCTGCTAAAACTACACCTTCCACTAGAGCATCTTGTTCTGTGGAAGAGAAGAGAGCAGGGAGAGAGTCACTCTCTTCTTCCTGTCCTTCATCTGTTGCCATGAGCGGGGTGAGATCAGCCCTGTCATAGTAGGGTTTCAGGCGATTGACATGGAGCACCCTAAGGGGACTCCTGGCAGTGCCCAAGTCAACCAAGTAGGTGTCTTCTCCCTTCTTTTCAACAATAATGTGGGGTCCACTCCATTTGTCTTGGAGTGCTCTTGGGGCCACAGGCTCCAAGACCCACACTTTCTGCCCTGGTTGGTACTGAATCAGAACAGCCTTCTGGTCATGCCATTGCTTTTGGAGCTCTTGGCTGGCCTGAAGGTTTTTACTGGACTTTTTCATGTACTCAGCCATTCTGGATCTTAGGCCAAGTACATAGTCCACTATGTCTTGCTTAGGAGCTTTTAAAGGTTGTTCACAAACCTCCTTTACAAGTGTTAGAGGACCTCTTACAGGGTGTCCAAATAGGAGTTCAAAGGGGCTGAAGCCCACTCCTTTTTGGGGTACCTCTCTGTAAGCAAAAAGGAGGCAAGGTAACAGGACATCCCATCTCCTCCTGAGTTTTTCAGGGAGTCCCATTATCATTCCTTTGAGAGTTTTATTAAACCTCTCAACCAGTCCATTTGTTTGTGGATGATAAGGTGTGGTGAATTTGTATGTTACACCACATTCCTTCCACATGGCCGTTAAGTATGCAGACATAAAGTTGCTACCCCTGTCTGATACCACCTCTTTTGGGAAACCCACCCTGGAAAAGATTCCCAGGAGGGCTTTTGCCACTGCAGGAGCTGTAGTGGTCCTTAGAGGAATTATTTCAGGATATCTTGTGGCATGGTCCACTACCACCAAGATAAACCTATTGCCTGAAGCAGTAGGAGGGTCAAGGGGGCAAACTATGTCAACCCCTACCCTTTCAAAGGGAACCCCAACTACAGGCAGTGGAATAAGGGGAGCTTTTGGGGTGCCACCAGTCTTGCCACTGGCTTGACAGGTGACACAGGACTTACAAAAATCTTTTGTGTCCTCTGACATCCTAGGCCAATGAAACAGGGGGACAAGCCTTTCCCATTTTTTAATTTGCCCTAGATGTCCAGCCAAGGGAATGTCGTGGGCTAGAGTTAGGAGGAACTCTCTGTATTGCAGGGGAATGACCAATCTCCTGGTTGCTCCAGGTTTAGGGTCCCTTGCATCTGTATACAAGAGGTTGTCCTCCCAGTAAACTCTATGTGAGTCACTGACATCCCCATTTTGCTGTTTGACAGCTTGCTGTCTTAGACCCTCTAGTGTGGGACAGGTCTGCTGTGCCACACTCAGCTCCTCCTTGGCAGGCCCCCCTCCACCCAAAAGCTCAGCAGTGTCTGTTTCCAGCTCCTCTGGTGAAGGTTCTGCACAGGGGGGAAATTCTTCTTCCTCAGAAGTTGAATCATCTGTAGAGGGAGGGATAGTAGGTAGGGATTTACCTTTACTAAGCCTAGCTTTAGGGAGCACTTGGTCCATTGTTCCAGGATCCAAGTCACCCTGTCCTTTTTGCTTTTTGGCCTGAGCCCTGGTTAAAGCAAAAATATGCCCAGGAATGCCCAGCATTGCTGCATGAGCCTCCAACTCCACTTCTGCCCAAGCTGATGTCTCTAAATCGTTCCCTAGTAGACAGTCTACAGGTAAATCCGAGGCAACCACAACTTTCTTTGGACCAGTAACTCCCCCCCCCCAGTTGAGATTTACAACAGCCATGGGGTGGCTAAGAGTGTTGTTATGAGCATCAGTCACTTGGTACTGGTGACCAAGTAGGTGTTGTTCAGGGTGTACCAGTTTCTCTATTACCATGGTAACACTGGCACCTCTGTCCCTGTAGGCCTGAACCTCAACACCATTTATTAGGGGAAGTTGCTTGTACTTATCCATATTAAGGGGACAAGCAACCAAGGTGGCTAAATCAATGGCACCTTCAGAGACTAACACAGCCTCTGTGGTCTCCCTAACAAGACCAACCCCAACTAAATTACCAAAAGTGAGCCCAGCTACTCCCTTGGATTGGCTATTAGTAGGTTTGTTCCCACCACCACTGCTATTACTAGAGGCACTAGGTGTAGCAGTAGGGGTTGTGGTAGTGGGAGGCTTGGTGCTTTTCTTTGGACAACTGGCATCAGTTGTCCAATGGCCTTTTACTTTACATAAATAGCACCATGGTTTCTTTACTTGATTAGAAGAGGAATTGGACCCACCACCCCACCAGAGTGTTTTTGTGGGCCTGATGAAGACTCATTTTTAGATTTGTCCCCACCCTTGTCTGAAGACTTACCATCCTTCTTCTTGCCATCCTTGTCACCCCCTGTATGAACTTTTCTGTTCACTCTTGTTCTGACCCATTTGTCTGCCTTCTTTCCCAATTCTTGGGGAGAGGTCAGATCTGAGTCCACTAGATATTGGTGTAACAAATCAGACACACAGTTATTCAGAATATTCTCTCTCAGGATCAGATTATACAGGCTTTCATAGTAAGAAACCTTACTGCCATGTAATCACCCCTCCAAGGCCTTCACTGAATGGTCAACAAAGTCTACCCAGTCTTGTGAAGACTCTTTTTTGATTTCTCTGAACTTAATCCTGTATTGTTCAGTGGTTAAGCCATATCCATCCAAGAGTGCATTCTTTAAAACTGTAAAATTATTGGCATCACTTTCCTTCACAGTAAGGAGCCTATCCCTAACCTTTCCACTGAAAGATAGCCATAGGATAGCAGCCCACTGCCTTTGAGGGACCCCCTGTACCACACAGGCCCTCTCAAGTGCAGCAAACCACTTGTTAATGTCACCCCCCTCCTTGTAAGGGTGAACTATCTTATGCAGATTCCTAGAATCATGCTCTTTTACAGGATTAATATCTGTAATACTGCTGCTGCCACCATGGGGTGCTAACCCCAACCTCTGTATTTCTTTTTCTAAGTCTAAAGTTTCCCTGTCTAGAGCCAGCTGTTGCTGTTTAAGCTTCAGTCTGGACTCTTCCACTCTCAATCTATTGAGCTCCCTTTCTAACATTCTGTCATCATGGTGGGTGGGTTGGGCATGCTTTGACACAGAAGATTGGTGTGAATGAACAGAGGGAGAAATGTCCCTAACAGTTGGCACTCTAACAACTTGACCTGCAGGAATGACATCCCTACTGCGATGAGAGCTCACATTAGTACCAGTTATGCTAGGTGGTCTGCTAAGGGGCAAGTTGGAAAGAATACCATCTAACATTCTTGCTGGGGCTGCCCCAGAATCAGAGTGTGAACCATCTCCTAACTTCTCAACAGATGTGCCAGCTAAGGCCTTATCATTTTCAATGAGCATGTTAATCAACAATTCTTTAGAGCAGTGGTTCCCAACCAGTGGTCCGGGGACCCCTGGGGGTCAGCGAAGCCTTCTCAGGGGGTCCGCGACTGCTTAGAAAATTAAAAAATATTAACAAATATTGACAAATTAGGTCCCCAACTTCCAGTAATGACTCTGGCAGGGGTCCCCGGATTCCAATGATGATTCAGTGGGGGTCCCTGGGTTTCATGAATGTTAAAATGGGGGTCCACATAGATCAAAAGGTTGGGAACGACTGCTCTAGAGGGATTCTTCCCTACCCCTAAACCTCTATCAATGCAGAGACTCCTTACACCTTTCCAGCTAAGGTGGTCATAAGCAGAGCTGACCAGATCAAGAGTAGGACCTGTACCAGACATGATGGAAAAAGGTTTAAGGGACAGAAAAAGAAAGAAAAAGTTTCAGAAGTTTTTAAGGAAACAGAAAAAAACAAAACTTTTTCAACTTTTTAGAACTTTTTGAAAGTTTTAGAGGTACTTTTCAGCACTTAGCAATAGAGTAAGAGAAGAAAAGCAAAAAATGTTGGTTAGGTGTACATACACTGAACTTGTTTTGTATATTTTTCTCTTATGAAAAGTACAAAATGACAAAGTGGTAAGTAGTTCCAAGTACTTATCCCACCGCTGCACAACCAATGTAGGAGGCTGGCCTGGTTTGTAGGCGGTGCCAAGGGGTACTTACACTCTGCACCAGGTCCAGTTATCCCTTATTAGTGTAGAAGAGGTGTTTCTAGCAGCTTAGGCTGAGAGAAGGTAGCTATAGCTGAGCAGCTTAGGCTGAACTAGGAGACATGCAAAGCTCCTACTATACCAGTGGTGTCATATGCACAATATCATAAGAAAACACAATACACAGATATACTAAAAATAAAGGTACTTTATTTTTATGACAATATGCCAAAAGTATCTCAGTGAGTACCCTCAGTATGAGGATAGCAAATATACACAAGATATATGTACACAATACCAAAAATATGCAGTAATAGCAAAAGGAAGTAATGCAAGCAATGTATAGTCACAATAGATTGCAATGAGAGCACATAGGTATAGGGGCAACACAAACCATATACTCCAAAAGTGGAATGCGAACCACAAATGGACCCCAAACCTATGTGAGCTTGTAGAGGGTCGCTGGGACTGTAAGAAAACCATGAGGGTTAGAAAAATAGCCCACCCCAAGACCCTGAAAAGTAGGTGTAAAGTGCACATATATTCCCCAGAGAGCACAGCAGTTGTGATAGGGGAATTCTACAAGGAAGACCAACACCAGCAATGCAACAAAGGTGGATTTCCGGACGAGAGTACCTGTGGAACAAGGGGACCAAGTCCAAGAGTCGCGACGAAGTCGAGATTGGGCAGATGCCCAGGAAATGCCAGCTGAGGGTGTAAAGAAGCTGCCACCGGATGGTAGAAGCTGTGGATTCTGCAAGAACGAAGAGGGCTAGAAACTTCCCCTTTGGAGGATGGATGTCGCTTGTCGTGAAGAAGCTTGCAGAGAGACCGCAAACAAGCCTTGCTAGCTGCAAGGGTCGCGGTTAGGGTTTTTGGATGCTGCTGTGGCCCAGGAGGGACCAGGATGTCGCCAATTGCGTGAGGAGACTGAGGGGGCGCCCAGCAAGATAGGGAGCCCTCACAGAAGCAGGCAGCACCCGCAGAAGTGCCGGAACAGGCACTACGAAAAGGAGTGAACCGGAGCTCACCCGAAGTCACAAAAGGAGATCCGACGACGCCGGAGGACAACTCAGGAGGTTGTGCACTGCAGGTTAGAGTGTCGGGACCCAGGCTTGGCTGTCCACAAAGGAAATCCTGGAAGAGTGCACAGGAGCCGGAGCAGCTGCAAATTACATGGTACCCAGCAATGCAGTCTAGCGTGGGTAGGCAAGGACTTATCTCCACCAAACCTGGACTGAAGGGTCACTGGACTGTGGGAGTCACTTGGATGGAGTTCCTGTGTTCCAGGGACCAAGCTCGTCGTGCTGAGAGGGGACCCAGAGGACCGGTGATGCAGTTCTTTTGGTGCCTGCGGTTGCAGGGGGAGGATTCCGTCGTCCCACGGGAGATTTCTTCTGAGCCTCTAGTGCAGAGAGGAGGCAGACTACCCCCGAAGCATGCACCACCAGGAAAACAGTTGAGAAGGTGGCAGGATCAGCGATACAAGGTTGCAGTAGTCGTCTTTGCTGCATTGTTGCGGTTTTGCAGGCGTCCTGAGCAGTCAGCAGTCGATTCCTTGGCAGAAGGTGAAGAGAGAGATGCAGAGGAACTCTGATGAGCTCTTGCATTCGTTATCTAAAGAATTCCCCAAAGCAGAGACCCTAAATAGCCTGAAAAAGAGGTTTGGCTACCTCGGAAGGAGGATAGGCTAGCAACACAGGTAAGAGCCTATCAGAAGGAGTCTCTGACATCACCTGCTGGCACTGGCCACTCAGAGCAGTCCAGTGTGCCAGCAGCACCTCTGTTTCCAAGATGGCAGAGGTCTGGAGCACACTGGAGGAGCTCTGGGCACCTCCCCTGGGAGGTGCAGGTCAGGGGAGTGGTCACTCCCCTTTCCTTTGTCCAGTTTCGTGCCAGAGCAGGGCTGGGGGATCCCTGAACCGGTGTAGACTGGCTTATGCAGAGATGGGCACCATCTGTGCCCATCAAAGCATTTCCAGAGGCTGGGGGATGCTACTCCTCCCCAGCCCTGACACATTTTTCCAAAGGGAGAGGGTGTAATACCCTCTCTCTGAGGAAGTCCTTTGTTCTGCCTTCCTGGGCCAAGCCTGGCTGGACCCCAGGACGGCAGAAACCTGTCTGATGGGTTGGCAGCAGCAGCAGCTGCAGTGAAACCCCGGGAAAGGTAGTTTGGCAGTTCCCGGGTCTGTGCTAGAGACTCGGGGGATCATGGAATTGTCTCCCCAAAGCCAGAATGGCATTGGGGTGACAATTCCATGATCTTAGACATGTTACATGGCCATGTTCGGAGTTACCATTGTGACGCAATACATAGGTAGTGACCTATGTATAGTGCACGCGTGTAATGGTGTCCCTGCACTCACAAAGTTCGGGGAATTTGCCCTGAACGATGTGGGGGCACCTTGGCTAGTGCCAGGGTGCCCACACACTAAGTAACTTAGCACCCAACCTTTACCAGGTAAAGGTTAGAAATATAGGTGACTTATAAGTTACTTAAGTGCAGTGGTAAATGGCTGTGAAATAACGTGGACGTTATTTCACTCAGGCTGCAGTGGCAGGCCTGTGTAAGAATTGTCACAGCTCCCTATGGGTGGCAACAGAAATGCTGCAGCCCATAGGGATCTCCTGGAACCCCAATACCCTGGGTACCTCAGTACCATGTACTAGGGAATTATAAGGATGTTTCAGTATGCCAATGTGAATTGGTGAAATTGGTCACTAGCCTGTTAGTGACAATATGGAAAGCAAAGAGAGAGCATAACCACTGAGGTTCTGGTTAGCAGAGCCTCGGTGAGACAGTTAGTCATCACACAGGGAACACATACAGGGCACACTTATGAGCACTGGGGCCCTGGCTGGCAGGGTCCCAGTGACACATACACTAAAACAACATATATACAGTGAAATATGGGGGTAACATGCCAGGCAAGATGGTACTATCCTACACAACCCCCCCCAAACGAAGGACCATAAGACTAGCCATGACCTGATGAGTCTTCATTGTCTAAGTGGAAATATCTGGAGAGTCCATCTGCATTGGAGTGGGTACTCCCAGGTCTATGTTCCACTGTATAGTCCATTCCCTGTAGAGATATGGACCACCTCAACAATTTAGGGTTTTCACCTTTCATTTGTTTTAGCCAAAGTAGAGGTTTGTGGTCTGTCTGAACAATGAAGTGAGTGCCAAACAGGTATGGCCTCAACTTCTTCAGTGCCCAGACCACAGCAAAGGCCTCCCTCTCTATGGCAGACCAACGCTTTTCTCTAGGGGTCAACCTCCTGCTGATAAAAGCAACAGGTTGATCCTAGCCCTCAGAATTGAGTTGTGATAAGACTGCCCCTACCCCTAATTCAGATGTATCAGTTTGAACAATGAATTTCTTGGAGTAACATGGGCTTTTTAGGACAGGTGCAGTGCACTTGGCCTGTTTCAGCTCCTAAAAAATGTTCTGACAGCTAGCTGTCCACAATACCTTTTTAGGCATTTTCTTTGAAGTGAGGTCATTAAGAGGGGCTGCAATGGAGCCATAGTTCTTTATGAACCTCCTGTAGTACCCAGTGAGGCCTAGGAAGCCTCTCACCTGGGTCTGAGTTGTAGGGGGAACACAATCTATGATAGTTTGGATTTTCCCCTGAAGTGGTGCAATCTGTTCTCCACCTACAAGGTGTCCCAGATAAACCACTTTCCCCTGCCCTATCTGGCACTTTGAAGCCTTAATAGTGAGGCCTGCCTTTTGCAGGGCCTCCAAAACTTTCCACAGGTGGACCAGTTGATCATCCCAGGTGGAGCTAAAGACAGCTATATCATCTAGATATGCTGCACTAAAAGCCTCCAACCCTTGCAGGACTGTATTCACCAACCTCTGAAAAGTGGCAGGTGCATTTTTCAAACCAAAGGGCATTACTGTGAATTGGTAGTGCCCTCCAATAGTCGAAAATGCAGTTTTTGCTTTAGCATCCTCTGATAACTTGATCTGCCAATACCCTGCAGTCAAATCAAAGGTGCTTAGATACTTGGCAGATGCCAGTGTATCTATGAGCTCATCTGCCCTGGGTATAGGGTGAGCATCAGTTTTAGTTACCTGGTTGAGACCTCTGTAATCTACACAAAACCTCATTTCCCTTTTCCCATCTTTGGAATGAGGCTTTGGTGCAAGCACCACAGGAGAGGCCCATGGACTTTCAGAGTGCTCAACCACTCCCAGTTCAAGCATTTTATGAACCTCTTGTTTTATGCAGTCCCTGGCATGGTCAGGCTGCCTATAGATCTTACTTTTGAAAGGCATGCTGTCTCCAGTATCTATAGTGTGCTCACACCAAGAAGTGGTGCCTGGCACAGTAGAAAAGAGTTCAGAAAACTGACCCAGGAGATTTATGCAGTGGTCTTTCTGCTCAGCAGTAAGACAATCTGCTAAAACTACACCTTCCACTAGAGCATCTTGTTCTGTGGAAGAGAAGAGATCAGGGAGAGGGTCACTCTCTTCTTCCTGTCCTTCATCTGTTGCCATGAGCAGGGTGAGATCAGCCCTGTCATAGTAGGGTTTCAGGCGATTGACATGGAGCACCCTAAGGGGACTCCTGGCAGTGCCCAAGTCAACCAATTAGGTGACTTCTCCCTTCTTTTCAACAATAATGTGGGGTCCACTCCATTTGTCTTGGAGTGCAATTGGGGCCACAGGCTCCAAGACCCACACTTTCTGCCCTGGTTGGTACTGAATCAGAACAGCCTTCTGGTCATGCCATTGCTTTTGGAGATCTTGGCTGGCCTGAAGGTTTTTACTGGCCTTTTTCATGTACTCAGCCATTCTGGATCTTAGGCCAAGTACATAGTCCACTATGTCTTGCTTAGGAGCTTTTAAAGGTTGTTCCCAACCCTCCTTTACAAGTGTTAGAGGACCTCTTACAGGGTGTCCAAATAGGAGTTCAAAGGGGCTGAAGCCCACTCCTTTTTGGGGTACCTCTCTGTAAGCAAAAAGGAGGCCAGGTAACAGGACATCCCATCTCCTCCTGAGTTGTTCAGGGAGTCCCATTATCATTCGTTTGAGAGTTTTATTAAACCTCTCAACCAGTCCATTTGTTTGTGGATGATAAGGTGTGGTGAATTTGTATGTTACACCACATTCCTTCCACATGGCCTTTAAGTATGCAGACATAAAGTTGCTACCCCTGTCTGATACCACCTCTTTTGGGAAACCCACCCTGGAAAAGATTCCCAGGAGGGCTTTTGCCACTGCAGGAGCTGTAGTGGTCCTTAGAGGAATTGCTTCAGGATATCTTGTGGCATCGTCCACTACCACCAAGATAAACCTATTGCCTGAAGCAGTAGGAGGGTCAAGGGGGCCAACTATGTCAACCCCTACCCTTTCAAAGGGAACCCCAACCACAGGCAGTGGAATAAGGGGAGCTTTTGGGGTGCCACCAGCCATGCCACTGGCTTGACAGGTGACACAGGACTTACAAAAATATTTTGTGTCCTCTGACATCCTAGGCCAATGAAAAAGGGGGAAAAGCCTTTCCCATGTTTTAATTTGCCCTAGATGTCCAGCCAAGGGAATGTCGTGGGCTAGAGTTAAGAGGAACTCTCTGTATTGCAGGGGAATGACCAATCTCCTGGTTGCTCCAGGTTTCGGGTCCCTTGCCTCTGTATACAAGAGGTTGTCCTCCCAGTTAACTCTATGTGAGTCACTGACATCCCCATTTTGCTGTTTGACAGCTTGCTGTCTTAGACCCTCTAGTGTGGGACAGGTCTGCTGTGCCACACTCAGCTCCTACTTGGCAGGCCCCCCTCCACCCAAAAGCTCAGCAGTGTCTGTTTCCAGCTCCTCTGATGAAGGTTCTGCACAGGGGGGGAATTCTTCTTCCTCAGAAGTTGAATCATCTGTAGAGGGAGGGATAGTAGGTAGGGATTTACCTTTACTAAGCCTAGCTTTAGGGAGCACTTGGTCCATTGTTCCAGGATCCAAGTCACCCTGTCCTTTTTGCTTTTTGGCCTGAGCCCTGGTTAAAGCAAAAATATGCCCAGGAATGCCCAGCATTGCTGCATGAGCCTCCAACCCCACTTCTGCCCAGCCTGATGTCTCTAAATCATTCCCTAGTAGACAGTCTACAGGTAAATCCGAGGCAACCACAACTTTCGTTGGACCAGTAACTCCCCCCCCCAGTTGAGATTTACAACAGCCATGGGGGTGGCTAAGAGTGTTGTTATGAGCATCAGTCACTTGGTACTGGTGACCAAGTAGGTGTTGTTCAGGGTGTACCAGTTTCTCTATTACCATGGTAACACTGGCACCTCTGTCCCTGTAGGCCTGAACCTCAACACCATTTATTAGGGGAAGTTGCTTGTACTTATCCATATTAAGGGGACAAGCAACCAAGGTGGCCAAATCAATGGCACCTTCAGAGACTAACACAGCCTCTGTGGTCTCCCTAACAAGACCAACCCCAACTAAATTACCAAAAGTGAGCCCAGCTACTCGCTTGGATTGGCTATTAGTAGGTTTGTTCCCACCACCACTGCTATTACTAGGGGCACTAGGTGTAGCAGTAGGGGTTGTGGTAGTGGGAGTCTTGGTGCTTTTCTTTGGACAACTGGCATCAGTTGTCCAATGGCCTTTTACTTTACATAAATAGCACCATGGTTTCTTTACTTGATTAGAAGAGGATTTGGACCCACCACCCCCACCAGAGTGTTTTTGTGGGCCTGATGAAGACTCATTTTTAGATTTGTCCCCACCCTTGTCTGAAGACTTACCATCCTTCTTCTTGCCATCCTTGTCACCCCCTGAATGAACTTTTCTGTTCACTCTTGTTCTGACCCATTTGTCTGCCTTCTTTCCCAATTCTTGGGGAGAGGTCAGATCTGAGTCCACTAGATATTGGTGTAACAAATCAGACACACAGTTATTCAGAATATGCTCTCTCAGGATCAGATGATACAGGCTTTCATAGTCAGAAACTTTACTGCCATGTAACCACCCCTCCAAGGCCTTCACTGAATGGTCAACAAAGTCTACCCAGTCTTGTGAAGACTCTTTTTTGGTTTCTCTGAACTTAATCCTGTATTGTTCAGTGGTTAAACCATATCCATCCAAGAGTGCATTCTTTAAAACTGTAAAATTATTGGCATCACTTTCCTTCACAGTAAGGAGCCTATCCCTACCCTTTCCACTGAAAGATAGCCATAGGATAGCAGCCCACTGCCTTTGAGGGACCCCCTGTACCACACAGGCCCTCTCAAGTGCAGCCAACCACTTGTTAATGTCACCCCCCTCCTTGTAAGAGGGAACTATCTTATGCAGATTCCTAGAATGATGCTCTTTTACAGGATTACTATCTGTAATACTGCTGCTGCCACCATGGGGTCCTAACCCCAACCTCTGTATTTCTTTTTCTAAGTCTAAAGTTTCCCTGTCTCGAGCCAGCTGTTGCTGTTTAAGCTTCAGTCTGGACTCTTCCACTCTCAATCTATTGAGCTCCCTTTCTAACATTCTGTCATCATGGTGGGTGGGTTGGGCATGCTTTGACACAGAAGAATGGTGTGAATGAACAGAGGGAGAAATGTCCCTGTCAGTTGGCACTCTAACAACTTTACCTGCAGGAATGACATCCCTACTGTGATGAGAGCTCACATTAGTACCAGTTATGCTAGGTGGTCTGCTAAAGGGCAAGTTGGAAAGAATACCATCGAACATTCTTGCTGGGGCTGCCCCAGAATCAGAGTGTGAACCATCTCCTAACTTCTCAACAGATGTGCCAGCTAAGGCCTTATCATTTTCAATGAGCATGTTAATCAACAATTCTCTAGAGCAGTGGTTCCCAACCAGTGGTCCGGGGACCCCTGGGGGTCAGCAAAGCCTTCTCAGGGGGTCCGCGACTGCTTAGAAAATTAAAAAATATTAACAAATATTGACAAATTAGGTCCCCAGCTTCCAGTAATGACTCTGGCAGGGGTCCCCGGATTCCAATGATGATTCAGTGGGGGTCCCTGGGTTCCATGAATGTTAAAATGGGGGTCCACATAGATCAAAAGGTTGGGAACCACTGCTCTAGAGGGATTCTTCCCTACCCCTAAACCTCTATCAATGCAGAGACTCCTTACACCTTTCCAGCTAAGGTGGTCATAAGCAGAGCTGACCAGATCAAGAGTAGGACCTGTACCAGACATGATAGAAAAAGGTTTAAGGGACAGAAAAAGAAAGAAAAAGTTTCAGAAGTTTTTAAGGAAACAGAAAAAAAAACTTTTTCAACTTTTTAGAACTTTTTGAAAGTTTTAGAGGTACTTTTCAGCACTTAGCAATAGAGTAAGAGAAGAAAAGCAAAACATTTTGGTTAGGTGTACATACACTGAACTTGTTTTGTATATTTTTCTCTTATGAAAAGTACAAAATGAGAAAGTGGTAAGTAGTTCCAAGTACTTATCCCACCGCTGCACAACCAATGTAGGAGGCTGGCCTGGTTTGTAGTGGGTACCAAGGGGTACTTACACTCTGCACCAGGTCCAGTTATCCCTTATTAGTGTAGAAGAGGTGTTTCTAGCAGCTTAGGCTGAGAGAAGGTAGCTATAGCTGAGCAGCTTAGGCTGAACTAGGAGACATGCAAAGCTCCTACTATACCAGTGGTGTCATATGCACAATATCATAAGAAAACACAATACACAGATATACTAAAAATAAAGGTACTTTATTTTTATGACAATATGCCAAAAGTATCTCAGTGAGTACCCTCAGTATGAGGATAGCAAATATACACAAGATATATGTACACAATACCAAAAATATGCAGTAACATCAAAAGGAAGTAATGCAAGCAATGTATAGTCACAATAGATTGCAATGAGAGCACATAGGTATAGGGGCAACAAAAACCATATACTCCAAAAGTGGAATGCGAACCACAAATGGACCCCAAACCTATGTGAGCTTGTAGAGGGTCGCTGGGACTGTAAGAAAACCATGAGGGTTAGAAAAATAGCCCACCCCAAGACCCTGAAAAGTAGGTGTAAAGTGCACATATATTCCCCAGAGAGCACAGAAGTCGTGATAGGGGAATTCTGCAAGGAAGACCAACACCAGCAATGCAACAAAGGTGGATTTCCGGACGAGAGTACCTGTGGAACAAGGGGACCAAGTCCAAGAGTCGCTACAAAGTTGAGATTGGGCAGATGCCGAGGAAATGCCAGCTGAGGGTGTAAAGAAGCTGCCACCGGATGGTAGAAGCTGTGGATTCTGCAAGAACGAATAGGGCTAGAAACTTCCCCTTTGGAGGATGGATGTCCCACGTCGTGAAGAAGCTTGCAGAGAGACCACAAACAAGCCTTGCTAGCTGCAAGGGTCGCGGTTAGGGTTTTTGGATGCTGCTGTGGCCCAGGAGGGACCAGGATGTCGCCAATTGCGTGAGGAGACTGAGGGGGCGCCCAGCAAGATAGGGAGCCCTCACAGAAGCAGGCAGCACCCGCAGAAGTGCAGGAACAGGCACTACGAAGAGGAGTGAACCGGAGCTCACCCGAAGTCAAAAAAGGAGATCCCACGACGCCAGAGGACAACTCAGGAGGTTGTGCACTGCAGGTTAGAGTGTTGGGGACCCAGGCTTGGCTGTCCACAAAGGAAATCCTGGAAGAGTGCACAGGAGCCGGAGCAGCTGCAAATCACGCAGTACCCAGCAATGCAGTCTAGCGTGGGTAGGCAAGGACTTATCTCCACCAAACCTGGACTGAAGGGTCACTGGACTGTGGGAGTCACTTGGATGGAGTTCCTGTGTTCCAGGGACCACGCTCGTCGTGCTGAGAGGGGACCCAGAGGACCGGTGATGCAGTTCTTTTGGTGCCTGCGGTTGCAGGGGGAGGATTCCGTCGTCCCACGGGAGATTTCTTCGGAGCTTCTAGTGCAGAGAGGAGGCAGACTACCCCCACAGCATGCACCACCAGGAAAACAGTCGAGAAGGTGGCAGGATCAGCGATACAAGGTTGCAGTAGTCGTCTTTGCTACTTTGTTGCGGTTTTGCAGGCGTCCTGAGCAGTCAGCGGTCGATTCCTTGGCAGAAGGTGAAGAGAGAGATGCAGAGGAACTCTGATGAGCTCTTGCATTAGTTATCTAAAGAATTCCCCAAAGCAGAGACCCTAAATAGCCAGAAAAAGAGGTTTGGCTACCTAGGAAGGAGGATAGGCTAGCAACACAGGTAAGAGCCTATCAGAAGGAGTCTTTGACATCACCTGCTGGCACTGGCCACTCAGAGCAGTCCAGTGTGCCAGCAGCACCTCTGTTTCCAAGATGGCAGAGGTCTGGAGCACACTGGAGGAGCTCTGGGCACCTCCCCTGGGAGGTGCAGGTCAGGGGAGTGGTCACTCCCCTTTCCTTTGTCCAGTTTCGCGCCAGAGCAGGGCTGGGGGATCCCTGAACCCGTGTAGACTGGCTTATGCAGAGATGGGCACCATCTGTGCCCATCAAAGCATTTCCCGAGGCTGGGGGATGCTACTCCTCCCCAGCCCTGACACATTTTTCCAAAGGGAGAGGGTGTAACACCCTCTCTCTGAGGAAGTCCTTTGTTCTGCCTTCCTGGGCCAAGCCTGGCTGGACCCCAGGAGGGCAGAAACCTGTCTGAGGGGTTGGCAGCAGCAGCAGCTGCAGTGAAACCCCGGGAAAGGTAGTTTAGCAGTACCCGGGTCTGTGCTAGAGACTCGGGTGGTCATGGAATTGTCTCCCCAAAGCCAGAATGGCATTGGGGTGACAATTCCATGATCTTAGACATGTTACATGGCCATGTTCGGAGTTACCATTGTGACGCTATACATAGGTAGTGACCTATGTATAGTGCACGCGTGTAATGGTGTCCCTGCACTCACAAAGTTCGGGGAATTTGCCCTGAACGATGTGGGGGCACCTTGGCTAGTGCCAGGGTGCCCACACACTAAGTAACTTAGCACCCAACCTTTACCAGGTAAAGGTTAGAAATATAGGTGACTTATAAGTTACTTAAGTGCAGTGGTAAATGGCTGTGAAATAACGTGGACGTTATTTCACTCAGGCTGCAGTAGCAGGCCTGTGTAAGAATTGTCAGAGCTCCCTATGGGTGGCAAAAGAAATGCTGCAGCCCATAGGGATCTCCTGGAACCCCAAAACCCTGGGTACCTCAGTACCATATACTAGGGAATTATAAGGATGTTCCAGTATGCCAATGTGAATTGGTGAAATTGGTCACTAGCCTGTTAGTGACAATTTGGAAAGCAAAGAGAGAGCATAACCACTGAGGTTCTGGTTAGCAGAGCCTCAGTGAGACAGTTAGTCATCACACAGGGAACACATACAGGGCACACTTATGAGCACTGGGGCCCTGGCTGGCAGGGTCCCAGTGACACATACACTAAAACAACATATATACAGTGAAATATGGGGGTAACATGCCAGGCAAGATGGTACTATCCTACACAACCCCCCCCCCCCCCCAAACTAAGGACAATAAGACTAGCCATGACCTGATGAGTCTTCATTGTCTAAGTGGAAATATCTGGAGAGTCCATCTGCATTGGAGTGGGTACTCCCAGGTCTATGTTCCACTGTATAGTCCATTCCCTGTAGAGATATGGACCACCTCAACAATTTAGGGTTTTCACCTTTCATTTGTTTTAGCCAAAGTAGAGGTTTGTGGTCTGTCTGAACAATGAAGTGAGTGCCAAACAGGTATGGCCTCAACTTCTTCAGTGCCCAGACCACAGCAAAGGCCTCCCTCTCTATGGCAGACCAACGCTTTTCTCTAGGGGTCAACCTCCTGCTGATAAAAGCAACAGGTTGATCCTGGCCCTCAGAATTGAGTTGTGATAAGACTGCCCCTACCCCTAATTCAGATGTATCAGTTTGAACAATGAATTTCTTGGAGTAACATGGGCTTTTTAGGACAGGTGCAGTGCAAATGGCCTGTTTCAGCTCCTTAAATGTTTTCTGACAGCTAGCTGTCCACAATACCTTTTTAGGCATTTTGTTTGAATGAGGTCATTAAGAGGGGCTGCAATGGAGCCATAGTTCTTTATGAACCTCCTGTAGTACCCAGTGAGGCCTAGGAAGCCTCTCACCTGGGTCTGAGTTGTAGGGGGAACACAATCTATGATAGTTTGGATTTTCCCCTGAAGTGGTGCAATCTGTTCTCCACCTACAAGGTGTCCCAGATAAACCACTTTCCCCTGCCCTATCTGGCACTTTGAAGCCTTGATAGTGAGGCCTGCCTTTTGCAGGGCCTCCAAAACTTTCCACAGGTGGACCAGGTGATCATCCCAGGTGGAGCTAAAGACAGCTATATCATCTAGATATGCTGCACTAAAAGCCTCCAACCCTTGCAGGACTGTATTCACCAGCCTCTGAAAAGTGGCAGGTGCATTTTTCAAACCAAAGGGCATTACTGTGAATTGGTAGTGCCCTCCAATAGTCGAAAATGCAGTTTTTGCTTTAGCATCCTCTGATAACTTGATCTGCCAATACCCTGCAGTCAAATCAAAGGTGCTTAGATACTTGGCAGATGCCAGTGTATCTATGAGCTCATCTGCCCTGGGTATAGGGTGA
This sequence comes from Pleurodeles waltl, assembly GCF_031143425.1. Lineage (NCBI taxonomy): Eukaryota > Metazoa > Chordata > Amphibia > Caudata > Salamandridae > Pleurodeles > Pleurodeles waltl. The sequence goes on from NC_090446.1 coordinate 422,936,099, forward strand.
GCATCAGTTTTAGTTACCTGGTTGAGACCTCTGTAATCTACACAAAACCTCATTTCCCTTTTCCCATCTTTGGAATGAGGCTTTGGTGCAAGCACCACAGGAGAGGCCCATGGACTTTCAGAGGGCTCAACCACTCCCAGTTCAAGCATTTTATGAACCTCTTGTTTTATGCAGTCCCTGACATGGTCAGGCTGCCTATAGATCTTACTTTTGACAGGCATGCTGTCTCCAGTATCTATAGTGTGCTCACACCAAGACAAGAAGTGGTGCCTGGCACAGTAGAAAAGAGTTCAGAAAACTGACCCAGGAGATTTATGCAGTGGTCTTTCTGCTCAGCAGTAAGAAAATCTGCTAAAACTACACCTTCCACTAGAGCATCTTGTTCTGTGGAAGAGAAGAGATCAGGGAGAGGGTCACTCTCTTCTTCCTGTCCTTCATCTGTTGCCATGAGCAGGGTGAGATCAGCCCTGTCATAGTAGGGTTTCAGGCGATTGACATGGAGCACCCTAAGGGGACTCCTGGCAGTGCCCAAGTCAACCAAGTAGGTGACTTCTCCCTTCTTTTCAACAATAATGTGGGGTCCACTCCAGTTGTCTTGGAGTGTTCTTGGGGCCACAGGCTCCAAGACCCACACTTTCTGTCCTGGTTGGTACTGAATCAGAACAGCCTTCTGGTCATGCCATTGCTTTTGGAGCTCTTGGCTGGCCTGAAGGCTTTTACTGGCCTTTTTCATGTACTCAGCCATTCTGGATCTTAGGCCAAGTAAATAGTCCACTATGTCTTGCTTAGGAGCTTTTAAAGGTTGTTCCCAACCCTCCTTTACAAGTGTTAGAGGACCTCTTACAGGGTGTCCAAATAGGAGTTCAAAGGGGCTGAAGCCCACTCCTTTTTGGGGTACCTCTCTGTAAGCAAAAAGGAGGCCAGGTAACAGGACATCCCATCTCCTCCTGAGTTGTTCAGGGAGTCCCATTATCATTCCTTTGAGAGTTTTATTAAACCTCTCAACCAGTCCATTTGTTTGTGGATGATAAGGTGTGGTGAATTTGTATGTTACACCACATTCCTTCCACATGGCCTTTAAGTATGCAGACATAAAGTTGCTACCCCTGTCTGATACCACCTCTTTTGGGAAACCCACCCTGGAAAAGATTCCCAGGAGGGCTTTTGCCACTGCAGGAGCTGTAGTGGTCCTTAGAGGAATTGCTTCAGGATATCTTGTGGCATGGTCCACTACCACCAAGATAAACCTATTGCCTGAAGCAGTAGGAGGGTCAAGGGGGCCAATTATGTCAACCTCTACCCTTTCAAAGGGAACCCCAACCACAGGCAGTGGAATAAGGGGAGCTTTTGGGGTGCCACCAGTCATGCCACTGGCTTGACAGGTGACACAGGACTTACAAAAATCTTTTGTGTCCTCTGACATCCTAAGCCAATAAAACAGGGGGACAAGCCTTTCCCATGTTTTAATTTGCCCTAGATGTCCAGCCAAGGGAATGTCGTGGGCTAGAGTTAGGAGGAACTCTCTGTATTGCAGGGGAATGACCAATCTCCTGGTTGCTCCAGGTTTCGGGTCCCTTGCCTCTGTATACAAGAGGTTGTCCTCCCAGTTAACTCTATGTGAGTCACTGACATCCCCATTTTGCTGTTTGACAGCTTGCTGTCTTAGACCCTCTAGTGTGGGACAGGTCTGCTGTGCCACACTCAGCTCCTCCTTGGCAGGCCCCCCTCCACCCAAAAGCTCAGCAGTGTCTGTTTCCAGCTCCTCTGGTGAAGGTTCTGCACAGGGGGGGAATTCTTCTTCCTCAGAAGTTGAATCATCTGTAGAGGGAGGGATAGTAGGTAGGGATTTACCTTTACTAAGCCTAGCTTTAGGGAGCACTTGGTCCATTGTTCCAGGATCCAAGTCACCCTGTCCTTTTTGCTTTTTGGCCTGAGCTCTGGTTAAAGCAAAAATATGCCCAGGAATGCCCAGCATTGCTGCATGAGCCTCCAACTCCACTTCTGCCCAAGCTGATGTCTCTAAATCGTTCCCTAGTAGACAGTCTACAGGTAAATCCAAGGCAACCACAACTTTCTTTGGACCAGTAACTCCCCCCCCCCAGTTGAGATTTACAACAGCCATGGGGTGGCTAAGAGTGTTGTTATGAACATCAGTCACTTGGTACTGGTGACCAAGTAGGTGTTGTTCAGGGTGTACCAGTTTCTCTATTACCATGGTAACACTGGCACCTCTGTCCCTGTAGGCCTGAACCTCAACACCATTTATTAGGGGAAGTTGCTTGTACTTATACATATTAAGGGGACAAGCAACCAAGGTGGCCAAATCAATGGCACCTTCAGAGACTAACACAGCCTCTGTGGTCTCCCTAACAAGACCAACCCCAACTAAATTACCAAAAGTGAGCCCAGCTACTCCCTGTAGGAAAGTACCATCTTGCCTGGCATGTTACCCCCATTTTTTCACTGTATATATGTTGTTTTAGTTGTATGTGTCACTGGGACCCTGGCAACCCAGGGCCCCAGTGCTCATAAGTGTGCCTGAATGTGTTACCTGTGTAGTGACTAACTGTCTCACTGAGGCTCTGCTAATCAGAACCTCAGTGGTTATGCTCTCTCATTTCTTTCCAAATTGTCACTAACAGGCTAGTGAGCATTTTTACCAATTTACATTGGCTTACTGGAACACCCTTATAATTCCCTAGTATATGGTACTGAGGTACCCAGGGTATTGGGGTTCCAGGAGATCCCTATGGGCTGCAGCATTTCTTTTGCCACCCATAGGGAGCTCGGACAATTCTTACACAGGCCTGCCACTGCAGCCTGAGTGAAATAACGTCCACGTTATTTCACAGCCATTTTACACTGCACTTAAGTAACTTATAAGTCACCTATATGTCTAACCTTTACCTGGTAAAGGTTAGGTGCAAAGTTACTTAGTGTGAGGGCACCCTGGCACTAGCCAAGGTGCCCCCACATTGTTCAGAGCCAATTCCCTGAACTTTGTGAGTGCGGGGACACCATTACACGCGTGCACTACATATAGGTCACTACCTATATGTAGCTTCACAATGGTAACTCCGAATATGGCCATGTAACATGTCTAAGATCATGGAATTGCCCCCTCTATGCCATCCTGGCATTGTTGGCACAATTCGATGATCCCAGTGGTCTGTAGCACAGACCCTGGTACTGCCAACCTGCCCTTCCTGGGGTTTCACTGCAGCTGCTTCTGCTGCCAACCCCTCAGACAGGCATCTGCCCTCCTGGGGTCAAGCCAGGCTTGTCCCAGGATGGCAGAACAAAGAACTTCCTCTGAGAGAGGGTGTGACACCCTCTCCCTTTGGAAAATGGTGTGAAGGCAGGGGAGGAGTAGCCTCCCCCAGCCTCTGGAAATGCTTTGTTGGGCACAGAGGTGCCCAATTCTGTATAAGCCAGTCTACACCGGTTCAGGGGACCCCTTAGCCCTGCTCTGGCGCAAAACTGGACAAAGGAAAGGGGAGTGACCACTCCCCTGACCTGCACCTCCCCTGGGAGGTGTCCAGAGCTCCTCCAGTGTGCTCCAGACCTCTGCCATCTTGGAAACAGAGGTGCTGCTGGCACACTGGACTGCTCTGAGTGGCCAGTGCCACCAGGTGACGTCAGAGACTCCTTCTGATAGGCTCCTTCAGGTGTTAGTAGCATATCCTCTCTCCTAGGTAGCCAAACCCTCTTTTCTGGCTATTTAGGGTCTCTGTCTCTGGGGAAACTTTAGATAACGAATGCAAGAGCTCATCCGAGTTCCTCTGCATCTCTCTCTTCACCTTCTGCCAAGGAATCGACTGCTGACCGCGCTGGAAGCCTGCAAACCTGCAACATAGTAGCAAAGACGACTACTGCAACTCTGTAATGCTGATCCTGCCGCCTTCTCGACTGTTTTCCTGGTAGTGCATGCTGTGGGGGTAGTCTGCCTCCTCTCTGCACCAGAAGCTCCGAAGAAATCTCCCGTGGGTCGACGGAATCTTCCCCTGCAACCGCAGGCACCAAAAAGCTGCATTACCGGTCCCTTGGGTCTCCTCTCAGCACGACGAGCGAGGTCCCTCGAATCCAGCGACTCTGTCCAAGTGACCCCCACAGTCCAGTGACTCTTCAGTCCAAGTTTGGTGGAGGTAAGACCTTGCCTCACCTCGCTGGGCTGCATTGCTGGGAACCGCGACTTTTGCAGCTACTCCGGCCCCTGTGCACTTCCGGCGGAAATCCTCTATGTACAGCCAAGCCTGGGTCCACGGCACTCTAACCTGCATTGCACGACTTTCTAAGTTGGTCTCCAGCGACGTGGGACTCCTTTGTGCGACTTCGGGTGAGCACCGTTTCACACATCCTTCTAGTGCCTGTTTCTGGCACTTCTCCGGGTGCTACCTGCTTTAGAGAGGGCTCCTTGTCTTGCTCGACGTCCCCTCTCTCTGCTGGTCCAATTTGCGACCTCCTGGGCCTCAGCAGCGTCCAAAAACGCTAACTGCACGATTTGCAGCTAGCAAGGCTTGTTGGCATTCTTTCGGCGGGAAAACACTTCTGTACGACTCTCCACGGCGAGCGGGATCCGTCCACCAAAGGGGAAGTCTCTAGCCCTTTTCGTTCCTTCAGAAACCTCAGCTTCTTCTGTCCAGTAGAAGCTTCTTTGCATCCGCAGCTGGCATTTCCTGGGCATTTGCCCATCTCCGACTTGCTTGTGACTTTTCGACTTGGTCCCCTTGTTCCACAGGTACCCTAGATTGGAAATCCACAGTTGTTGCATTGTTGCGTTGTGTCTTTCCTGCATTATTCCTCTAACACGACTTCTTTGTCCTTAGGGGAACTTTGGTGCACATTGCACTCACTTTTCAGGGTCTTGGTGAGGGTTATTTTTCTAACTCTCTCTATTTTCTAATAGTCCCAGCGACCCTCTACAAGGTCACATAGGTTTGGGGTCCATTCGTGGTTCGCATTCCACTTTTGGAGTATATGGTTTGTGTTGCCCCTATCCCTATGTTTCCCCATTGCATCCTATTGTAACTATACATTGTTTGCACTGTTTTCTAAGACTATACTGCATATTTTTGCTATTGTGTATATATATCTTGTGTATATTTCCTATCCTCTCACTAAGGGTACACTCTAAGATACTTTGGCATATTGTCATAAAAATAAAGTACCTTTATTTTTAGTATAACTGTGTATTGTGTTTTCTTATGATATTGTGCATATGACACTGAGTGGTACTGTAGTAGCTTCACACGTCTCCTAGTTCAGCCTAAGCTGCTCTGCTAAGCTACCATTATCTATCAGCCTAAGCTGCTAGATACCCTATACACTAATAAGGGATAACTGGGCCTGGTGCAAGGTGCAAGTACCCCTTGGTACTCACTACAAGCCAGTCCAGCCTCCTACATTGGTTGTGCAGCGGTGGGATAAGTGCTTTGAGACTACTTACCACTCTTGTCATTGTACTTTTCATAAGAGAAAAATATACAAAACAAGGTCAGTGTATATACACATAGCCAAAAAGTTTTGCATTTCCTCTTTTCACTCTTTTCTAAGTGCAGAAAAGTACTTCTAACTTTCTAAAAAGTTCTAAAAAGTTTAAAAAGTTTTTTTCTCTGTCTTTCTAAAAGCTCTGACAAACTTTTTATCTTTTACTATCACTTTAACTCTCTCTAAAAATGTCTGGCACAGGCCAAAATGTTGATCTGTCCAAACTTGCATATGATCACCTTAGCTGGAAAGGAGCAAGGAGTCTCTGCATAGAGAGAGGTTTGAGTGTAGGGAAGAATCCTTCCTTAGAACTGTTAATTAACATGCTTAGAGAACAGGATAAGGCTAGAAGTGCCCCATCTGTTGAAAAAGTAGCTAATGGTTCTCAATCTGATCCAGGGACTCCCCCAGGAAAAGATTCAGGAAAGAAACTTCCTAGCCTGCCCATTACTAGACAGTCTAGCATAGTTGGTAATGATGTTGGGTCATACCATACAAATAGTGTTGTCTCACATCATAGCAAAAGCATTTACTCACACCACAGTGGTACTGATGTTTCTGTTAGCCAAGCTGTTAGGGTGTCCTCTGTAAGGGACAGGTCTCCTTCTGTCCATTCTCACCATACTTCTGTTTCAAGGCATGTCCCTCCCACCCACCCTGATGACAGATTGTTAGAAAGGGAGCTCAATAGATTGAGAGTGGAACAAACCAGACTGAAGCTCAAGAAGCAACAGCTGGATTTGGATAGACAGACTTTAGAAGTAGAGAAGGAGAGACAGAAACTGGGTTTAGAAACCCATGGTGGCAGCAGCAGTATTCCCCATAGTCATCCTGCAAAAGAGCATGATTCCAGGAATCTGCATAAGATAGTTCCCCCTTATAAGGAGGGGGATGACATTAACAAGTGGTTTGCTGCACTTGAGAGGGCCTGTGCTGTACAGGATGTCCCTCAAAGGCAGTGGGCTGCTATCCTATGGCTATCATTTAGTGGAAAAGGTAGGGATAGGCTCCTTACTGTAAAAGAAAATGAAGCTAATGATTACAAAGTTCTTAAGAATGCACTCCTGGATGTTTATGGCTTAACCACTGAACAATACAGGATAAAGTTCAGAGAGACCAAAAAGGAGTCTTCACAAGACTGGGTTGATTTCATTGACCATTCAGTGAAGGCCTTGGAGGGGTGGTTACATGGCAGTAAAGTTACTGATTATGACAGCCTGTATAACTTGATCCTGAGAGAGCATATTCTTAATAATTGTGTGTCTGATTTGTTGCACCAGTACTTGGTGGACTCTGATCTGACCTCTCCCCAAGAATTGGGAAAGAAGGCAGACAAATGGGTCAGAACAAGGGTGAACAGAAAAGTTCATACAGGGGGTGACAAAGATGGCAACAAGAAGAAGGATGGTAAGTCTTCAGACAAGGGTGGGGACAAATCTAAAAATGAGTCTTCATCAGGCCCACAAAAACACTCTGGTGGGGGTGATGGGCCCAAATCCTCTTCTAATCAAAACAAGGAAAAAAAACCATGGTGCTATTTATGTAAAATAAAAGGCCATTGGACAACAGATCCCAGTTGTCCAAACAAAGGCACCAAGCCTCCTACCACTACAACCCCTACTGCTACACCTAGTGTCCCTACTAATAGCAGTGGTGGTGGGAACAAACCTACTAATAGCCAATCCAAGGGAGTAGCTGGGCTCACTATTGGTAACTTAGTTGGGGTTGGCCTTGTTAGGGAGGCCACAGAGGCTGTGTTAGTCTCTGAGGGGGCTATTGATTTAGCCACCTTAGTTGCTTGTCCCCTTAATATGGATAAGTACAAGCAGCTACCCCTAATAAATGGTGTTGAGGTTCAGGCCTACAGGGACACTGGTGCCAGTGTGACTATGGTCATAGAGAAACTGGTCCACCCTGAACAACACCTACTTGGTCACCAGTACCAAGTAACCAATGCTCACAACAACACACTTAGCCACCCCATGGCTGTTGTTAATCTCAACTGGGGGGGGGGGTTACTGGTCCAAAGAAAGTTGTGGTAGCCACAGATTTACCTGTAGACTGTCTACTAGGAAATGATTTGGAGACATCAGCTTGGTAAGATGTGGAGTTGGAGGCCCATGCAGCAATGCTGGGCATCCCAGGGCATATTTTTGCTTTGACAAGGGCTCAGGCCAAAAAGCAAAAAGGACAGGGAAGCTTGGATCCTGGAACAATGGACCAAGTGCTCCCTAAAGCTAGGGCTAGTAGAAGCAAACCACTTCCTACTATCCCTCCCTCTACAGTGGATTCTACTTCTGAGGAAGAAGAATTCCCTCCCTGTGCAGAACCTACACCAGAGGAGCTGGAAGCAGACACTGCTGAGCTTTTGGGTGAAGGAGGGCCTGCCAGAGAGGAGCTGAGTGTGGCACAGCAAACCTGTCCCACATTAGAGGGTCTCAGACAGCAAGCTGTCAAACAGGCTAATTGGGATGTCAGTGACTCTCACAGAGTTTACTGGGAGGACAACCTCTTGTACACTGAGCATAGGGATCCTAAACCTGGAGCTGCCAGGAGATTAGTGATTCCTCAGGAGTACAGAAAGTTCCTCCTAACCCTGGCACATGACATTCCCCTAGCTGGGCACCTGGGTCAAATGAAAACTTGGGACAGACTGGTTCCATTGTTTCATTGGCCTAGGATGTCTGAGGACACAAAGGAATTTTGTAAGTCCTGTGAAACCTGTCAAGCCAGTGGCAAGACAGGTGGCACCCCAAAGGCACCCCTTATTCCACTGCCTGTGGTTGGGGTTCCCTTTGAAAGGGTAGGGGTTGACATAGTTGGCCCCCTTGACCCTCCTACTGCTTCAGGCAATAGATTTATCTTGGTGGTAGTGGACCATGCCACAAGATATCCTGAAGCTATTCCTTTAAGGACCACTACAGCACCTGCAGTGGCAAAGGCCCTCCTGGGAATATTTTCCAGGGTGGGCTTCCCAAAGGAAGTAGTATCAGACAGGGGAAGCAATTTCATGTCTGCATACTTAAAGGCCATGTGGAAGGAGTGTGGTGTAACGTACAAATTCACAACACCCTATCATCCACAAACAAATGGACTGGTGGAGAGATTTAATAAAACTCTCAAAGGCATGATTATGGGTCTCCCTGAAAAACTCCGCAGGAGATGGGATATCATTCTACCATGCCTCCTTTTTGCCTACAGGGAGGTACCCCAGAAAGGAGTGGGCTTCAGCCCCTTTGAACTTCTTTTTGGACACCCTGTTAGGGGTCCACTCACACTTGTAAAGGAGGGTTGGGAACAACCTTTAAAAGCTCCTAAGCAGGATATTGTGGATTATGTACTTGGCCTCAGATCAAGGATGGCTGAGTACATGAAAAAGGCCAGTAAAAACCTTCAGGCCAGCCAAGAGCTCCAGAAGCAATGGCATGATCAGAAGGCTGTTTTGGTTCAGTACCAACCAGGGCAGAAAGTGTGGGTCTTGGAGCCTGTGGCCCCAAGAGCACTCCAAGATAAATGGAGTGGACCCCACACAATTGTTGAAAAGAAGGGAGAAGTCACCTATTTAGTTGACTTAGGCACTGCCAGGAGTCCCCTTAGGGTGCTCCATGTCAACCGCCTGAAACCCTACTATGACAGGGCTGATCTCACCCTGCTCATGGCAACTGATGAGGGACAGGAAGAAGACAGTGTAGGAAAGTACCATCTTGCCTGGCATGTTACCCCCATTTTTCACTGTATATATGTTGTTTTAGTTGTATGTGTCACTGGGACCCTGGTAACCCAGGGCCCCAGTGCTCATAAGTGTGCCTGAATGTGTTACCTGTGTAGTGACTAACTGTCTCACTGAGGCTCTGCTAATCAGAACCTCAGTGGTTATGCTCTCTCATTTCTTTCCAAATTGTCACTAACAGGCTAGTGACCATTTTTACCAATTTACATTGGCTTACTGGAACACCCTTATAATTCCCTAGTATATGGTACTGAGGTACCCAGGGTATTGGGGTTCCAGGAGATCCCTATGGGCTGCAGCATTTCTTTTGCCACCCATAGGGAGCTCTGACAATTCTTACACAGGCCTGCCACTGCAGCCTGAGTGAAATAACGTCCACGTTATTTTACAGCCATTTTACACTGCACTTAAGTAACTTATAAGTCACCTATATGTCTAACCTTTACCTGGTAAAGGTTAGGTGCAAAGTTACTTAGTGTGAGGGCACCCTGGCACTAGCCAAGGTGCCCCCACATTGTTCAGAGCCAATTCCCTGAACTTTATGAGTGCGGGGACACCATTACACGCGTACACTACATATAGGTCACTACCTATATGTAGCTTCACAATGGTAACTCCGAATATGGCCATGTAACATGTCTAGGATCATGGAATTGCCCCCTCTATGCCATCCTGGCATAGTTGGCACAATCCCATGATCCCAGTGGTCTGTAGCACAGACCCTGGTACTGCCAAACTGCCCTTCCTGGGGTTTCACTGCAGCTGCTGCTGCTGCCAACCCCTCAGACAGGCATCTGCCCTCCTGGGGTCCAGCCAGGCCTGGCCCAGGATGGCAGAACAAAGAACTTCCTCTGAGAGAGGGTGTGACACCCTCTCCCTTTGGAAAATGGTGTGAAGGCAGGGGAGGAGTAGCCTCCCCCAGCCTCTGGAAATGCTTTCTTGGGCACAGATGTGCCCAATTCTGCATAAGCCAGTCTACACCGGTTCAGGGACCCCTTAGCCCCTGCTCTGGCGCGAAACTGGACAAAGGAAAGGGGAGTGACCACTCCCCTGACCTGCACCTCCCCTGGGAGGTGTCCAGAGCTCCTCCAGTGTGCTCCAGACCTCTGCCATCTTGGAAACAGAGGTGCTGCTGGCACACTGGACTGCTCTGAGTGGCCAGTGCCACCAGGTGACGTCAGAGACTCCTGCTGATAGGCTCCTTCAGGTGTTAGTAGCCTATCCTCTCTCCTAAGTAGCCAAACCCTCTTTTCTGGCTATTTAGGGTCTCTGTCTCTGGGGAAACTGCAGATAACGAATGCATGAGCTCACCTGAGTTCCTCTGCATCTCTCTCTTCACCTTCTGATAAGGAATCGACTGCTGACCGCGCTGGAAGCCTGCAAACCTGCAACATAGTAGCAAAGACGACTACTGCAACTCTGTAACGCTGATCCTGCCGCCTACTCGACTGTTTTCCTGCTTGTGCATGCTGTGGGGGTAGTCTGCCTCCTCTCTGCACCAGAAGCTCCGAAGAAATCTCCCGTGGGTCGACGGAATCTTCCCCCTGCAACCGCAGGCACCAAAAAGCTGCATTACCGGTCCCTTGGGTCTCCTCTCAGCACGACGAGCGAGGTCCCTCGAATCCAGCGACTCTGTCCAAGTGACCCACACAGTCCAGTGACTCTTCAGCCCAAGTTTGGTGGAGGTAAGTCCTTGCCTCACCTCGCTGGGCTGCATTGCTGGGAACCGCGACTTTGCAGCTACTCCGGCCCCTGTGCACTTCCGGCGGAAATCCTTTGTGCACAGCCAAGCCTGGGTCCACGGCACTCTAACCTGCATTGCACGACTTTCTAAGTTGGTCTCCGGCGACGTGGGACTCCTTTGTGCAACTTCGGCGAGCACCGTTTCACGCATCCTCGTAGTGCCTGTTTCTGGCACTTCTCCGGGTGCTACCTGCTTCAGTGAGGGCTCTTTGTCTTGCTCGACGTCCCGTCTCTCTGCAGGTCCAATTTGCGACCTTCTGGTCCCTCCTGGGCCCCAGCAGCGTCCAAAAACGCCAAACGCACGATTTGCGACTAGCAAGGCTTGTTGGCATCCTTTCGGCGGGAAAACACTTCTGCACGACTCTCCAAGGCAAGAGGGATCCGTCCACCAAAGGGGAAGTCTCTAGCCCTTTTCGTTCCTGCAGAAACCTCAGCTTCTTCTGTCCAGTAGAAGCTTCTTTGCACCCGCAGCTGGCATTTCCTGGGCATCTGCCCATCTCCGACTTGCTTGTGACTTTTGGACTTGGTCCCCTTGTTCCACAGGTACCCTAGATTGGAAATCCACAGTTGTTGCATTGCTGGTTTTTGTCTTTCCTGCATTATTCCTCTAACACGACTTCTTTGTCCTTAGGGGAACTTTAGTGCACTTTGCACTCACTTTTCAGGGTCTTGGGGAGGGTTATTTTGCTAACTCTCACTATTTTCTAATAGTCCCAGCGACCCTCTACAAGGTCACATAGGTTTGGGGTCCATTCGTGGTTCGCATTCCACTTTTGGAGTACATGGTTTGTGTTGCCCCTATCCCTATGTTTCCCCATTGCATCCTATTGTAACTATACATTGTTTGCACTGTTTTCTAAGACTATACTGCATATTTTTGCTATTGTGTATATATATCTTGTGTATATTTCCTATCCTCTCACTGAGGGTACACTCTAAGATACTTTGGCATATTGTCATAAAAATAAAGTACCTTTATTTTTAGTATAACTGTGTATTGTGTTTTCTTATGATATTGTGCAAGTGACACTTGTGGTACTGTAGTAGCTTCACACATCTCCTAGTTCAGCCTAAGCTGCTCTGCTAAGCTACCATTATCTATCAGCCTAAGCTGCTAGACACCCTATACACTAATAAGGGATAACTGGGCCTGGTGCAAGGTGCAAGTACCCCTTGGTACTCACTACAAGCCAGTCCAGCCTCCTACATTGGTTGTGCAGTGGTGGGATAAGTGCTTGAGACTACTTACCACTCTTGTCAGTGTACTTTTCATAAGAGAAAAATATACAAAACAAGGTCAGTGTATATACACATAGCCAAAAAGTTTTGCATTTCCTCTTTTCACTCTTTTCTAAGTGCTGAAAAGTACTTCTAAACTTTCAAAAAGTTCTTAAAAGTTTAAAAAGTTTTTTTCTGTCTTTCCAAAAAGTTCTGAAAACTTTTTTCTCTTTTTCTATCACTTTAACTCTCTCTAAAAATGTCTGGCACAGGCCAAAATGTTGATCTGTCCAAACTTGCATATGACAACCTTAGCTGGAAAAGAGCAAGGAGTCTCTGTATAGAGAGAGGTTTGAGTGTAGGGAAGAATCCTTCCTTGGAACTGTTACTTAACATGCTTAGAGAACAGGATAAGGCCATAGGTGCCTCATCTGTTGAAAAAGTACCTAATAGTTCTCAATCTGATTCAGGGACTCCCCCAGGAAAAGATTCAGGAAAGAAACTTCCTAGCCTGCCCATTACTAGACAATCTAGCATAGTTGGTAATGATGATGAGCCACACCATATAAATAGTGTTGTCTCACATCATAGCAAAAGCATTTATTCTCACCATACTGGTAGTAATGTTTCTGTTAACCAAGCTGTTAGGGTGGCTTCTGTAAGGGACAGGTCTCCTTCTGTTCATTCCCATCATAGCTCTGTTTCTAGGAATGTCCCTCCCACCAACCCTGATGACAGAATGTTAGAGAGGGAACTCAATAAGTTGAGGGTGGAACAAACCAGACTGAAGCTTAAAAAGCAACAGCTGGATTTGGATAGACAGTCTTTTGAATTAGAGAAGGAAAGACAGAAGTTGGGTTTAGATACCCATGGTGGCAGCAGCAGTATTCCCCATAGTCATCCTGCAAAAGAGCATGATTCCAGGAATCTGCACAAGATAGTTCCCCCTTATAAGGAGGGGGATGACATTAACAAGTGGTTTGCTGCACTTGAGAGGGCCTGTGTTGTACAGTATGTCCCTCAAAGGCAGTGGGCTGCTATCCTATGGCTATCATTTAGTGGAAAAGGTAGGGATAGGCTCCTTACTGTGAAAGAAAATGATGCTAATAATTTCCAAGTTCTTAAGAATGCACTCCTGGATGGTTATGGCTTAACCACTGAACAGTACAGGATAAAGTTCAGAGAGACCAAAAAGGAGTCTTCACAAGACTGGGTTGATTTCATTGACCATTCAGTGAAGGCCTTGGAGGGGTGGTTACATGGCAGTAAAGTTACTGATTATGACAGCCTGTATAACTTAATCCTGAGAGAGCATATTCTTAATAATTGTGTGTCTGATTTGTTGCACCAGTACTTGGTGGACTCTGATCTGACCTCTTCCCAAGAATTGGGAAAGAAGGCAGACAAATGGGTCAGAACAAGAGTGAACAGAAAAGTTCATACAGGGGGTGACAAAGATGGCAACAAAAAGAAGGATGGTAAGTCTTCTGACAAGGGTGGGGACAAATCTAAAAATGAGTCTTCATCAGGCCCACAAAAACACTCTGGTGGGGGTGGTGGGTCCAAATCCTCTTTTAATCAGAACAAGGAAAAGAAACCATGGTGCTATTTATGTAAAATAAAAGGCCATTGGACAACAGATCCCAGTTGTCCAAAGAAAGGCACCACTGCTCCTACCACTACAACCCCTACTGCTACACCTAGTGTCCCTACTAATAGCAGTGGTGGTGGGAGCAAACCTACTAATAGCCAATCCAAGGGAGTAGCTGGGCTCACTATTGGTAACTTAGTTGGGGTTGGTCTGATTAGGGAGACCACAGAGGCTACTTTAGTCTCTGAAGGGGCTATTGATTTAGCCACTTTGGTTGCTTGCCCCCATAACTTGGAGAAGTACAAGCAACTACCCCTAATAAATGGTGTTGAGGTCCAGGCCTACAGGGACACAGGTGCCAGTGTCACAATGGTGATTGAGAAACTGGTGCACCCTGAACAACACATACTTGGACACCAGTACCAAGTAACCGATGCTCACAACATAACACAAAGCCACCCCATGGCTGTTGTAAATCTCAACTGGGGGGGGTAACTGGTCCAAAGAAAGTTGTGGTAGCTTCAGAATTACCTGTAGACTGTCTACTAGGGAATGATTTGGAGACATCAGCTTGGTCAGATGTGGAGTTGGAGGCCCATGCAGCAATGCTGGGCATCCCAGGGCATATTTTTGCTTTGACAAGGGCTCAGGCCAAAAAGCAAAAAGGACAGGGAAGCTTGGATCCTGGAACAACGGACCAAGTGCTCCCTAAAGCTAGGGCTAGTAGAAGCAAACCACTTCCTACTATCCCTCCCTCTACAGTGGATTCTACTTCTGAGGAAGAAGAATTCCGTCCCTGTGCAGAACCTACACCAGAGGAGCTGGAAGCAGACACTGCTGAGCTTTTGGGTGAAGGGGGGCCTGCCAGAGAGGAGCTGAGTGTGGCACAGCAAACCTGTCCCACATTAGAGGGTCTCAGACAGCAAGCTGTCAAACAGGCTAATGGGGATGTCAGTGACTCTCACAGAGTTTACTGGGAGGACAACCTCTTGTACACTGAGCATAGGGATCCTAAACCTGGAGCTGCCAGGAGATTAGTGATTCCTCAGGAGTACAGAAAGTTCCTCCTAACACTGGCACATGACATTCCCTTAGCTGGGCATCTAGGACAAATGAAAACTTGGGACAGGCTTGTTCCCCTGTTTCATTGGCCTAGGATGTCTGAGGACACAAAGGAATTTTGTAAGTCCTGTGAAACCTGTCAAGCCAGTGGCAAGACAGGTGGCACCCCAAAGGCACCCCTTATCCCACTGCCTGTGGTTGGGGTTCCCTTTGAAAGGGTAGGGGTTGACATAGTTGGCCCCCTTGACCCTCCTACTGCTTCAGGCAATAGGTTTATCTTAGTGGTAGTGGACCATGCCACAAGATATCCTGAAGCAATTCCTTTAAGGACCACTACAGCACCTGCAGTGGCAAAGGCCCTCCTGGGAATATTTTCCAGGGTGGGCTTCCCAAAGGAAGTAGTATCAGACAGAGGAAGCAATTTCATGTCTGCATACTTAAAGGCCATGTGGAAGGAGTGTGGTGTAACGTACAAGTTCACAACACCCTATCATCCACAAACAAATGGACTGGTGGAGAGATTTAATAAAACTCTCAAAGGCATGATTATGGGTCTCCCTGAAAAACTCCGCAGGAGATGGGATATCCTTCTACCATGCCTCCTTTTTGCCTACAGGGAGGTACCCCAGAAAGGAGTGGGCTTCAGCCCCTTTGAACTTCTTTTTGGACACCCTGTTAGGGGTCCACTCACACTTGTAAAGGAGGGTTGGGAACTACCTTTAAAAGCTCCTAAGCAGGATATTGTGGACTATGTACTTGGCCTCAGATCAAGGATGGCTGAGTACATGAAAAAGGCCAGTAAAAACCTTCAGGCCAGCCAAGAGCTCCAGAAGCAATGGCATGATCAGAAGGCTGTTTTGGTTCAGTACCAACCAGGGCAGAAAGTGTGGGTCTTGGAGCCTGTGGCCCCAAGAGCACTCCAAGATAAATGGAGTGGACCCCACACAATTGTTGAAAAGAAGGGTGAAGTCACCTACTTGGTTGACTTAGGCACTGCCAGGAGTCCCCTTAGGGTGCTCCATGTCAACCGCCTGAAACCCTACTATGACAGGGCTGATCTCACCCTGCTCATGGCAACTGATGAGGGACAGGAAGAAGACAGTGATCCTCTACCTGATCTCTTCTCTTCCACAGAACAAGATGCTCTTGTGGAAGGTGTAGTTTTGGCAGATTGTCTTACTGCTGAGCAGAAAGACCATTGCATAAATCTCCTAGGACAATTTTCAGAACTCTTCTCTACTGTGCCAGGCACCACTTCTTGGTGTGAGCACACTATAGATACTGGAGACAGTTTACCTGTCAAAAGTAAGATCTATAGGCAGCCTGACCATGTCAGGGACTGCATAAAGCAAGAAGTTCAGAAAATGTTGGAACTAGGAGTGGTTGAGCACTCTGACAGTCCATGGGCTTCTCCTGTGGTACTGGTACCAAAACCCAATTCTAAAGATGGAAAGAAGGAAATGCGGTTTTGTGTAGACTATAGAGGTCTCAACTTGGTAACCAAAACTGATGCTCACCCTATAACCAGGGCAGATGAGCTTATAGATACACTGGCATCTGCCAAATATCTAAGCACGTTTGATTTGACTGCAGGGTATTGGCAGATCAAATTATCAGAAGATGCTAAACCTAAGACTGCATTTTCTACCATTGGAGGACATTATCAGTTTACTGTAATGCCTTTTGGTTTGAAAAATGCCCCTGCCACTTTTCAGAGGTTGGTGAACACAGTCCTGCAAGGGCTGGAAGCTTTCAGTGCAGCATATTTGGACGATATAGCTGTCTTTAGCTCCAGCTGGGATGATCACCTGGTCCACCTATGGAAAGTTTTGGAGGCCCTGCAAAAGGCAGGCCTCACTATCAAGGCTTCAAAGTGCCAGATAGGGCAGGGTAAGGTGGTTTATCTGGGACACCTTGTTGGTGGGGAACAGATTGCACCACTTCAGGGGAAAATCCAAACAATTATTGATTGGGTTCCCCCTACCACTCAGACTCAGGTGAGAGCCTTCCTAGGCCTCACTGGGTATTACAGGAGGTTCATTAAGAACTATGGCTCCATTGCAGCCCCTCTTAATGACCTCACATCCAAGAAAATGCCTAAAAAGGTATTATGGACAGCAAACTGTCAGAAAGCTTTTGAGGAGCTGAAGCAGGCCATGTGCTCTGCACCTGTCCTGAAAAACCCTTGTTACTCTAAAAAATTCTATGTCCAAACTGATGCATCTGAATTAGGAGTAGGGGCAGTCCTATCACAACTTAATTCTGAGGGCCAGGATCAACCTGTTGCTTTTATTAGTAGAAGGTTGACCCCTAGAGAAAAGCGTTGGACTGCCATGGAGAGGGAGGCCTTTGCTGTGGTCTGGGCTCTGAAGAAGTTGAGGCCATACCTGTTTGGCACTCACTTCATTGTTCAGACAGACCACAAACCTCTACTTTGGCTAAAACAAATGAAAGGTGAAAATCCTAAATTGTTGAGGTGGTCCATATCCCTACAGGGAATGGACTATACAGTGGAACATAGACCTGGGAGTAGCCACTCCAATGCAGATGGACTCTCCAGATATTTCCACTTAGACAATGAAGACTCATCAGGTCATGGCTAGTCTTATTGTCCTTCGTTTGGGGGGGGGGGGGTTGTGTAGGAAAGTACCATCTTGCCTGGCATGTTACCCGCATTTTTCACTGTATATATGTTGTTTTAGTTGTATGTGTCACTGGGACCCTGGTAACCCAGGGCCCCAGTGCTCATAAGTGTGCCTGAATGTGTTACCTGTGTAGTGACTAACTGTCTCACTGAGGCTCTGCTAATCAGAACCTCAGTGGTTATGCTCTCTCATTTCTTTCCAAATTGTCACTAACAGGCTAGTGACCATTTTTACCAATTTACATTGGCTTACTGGAACACCCTTATAATTCCCTAGTATATGGTACTGAGGTACCCAGGGTATTGGGGTTCCAGGAGATCCCTATGGGCTGCAGCATTTCTTCTGCCACCCATAGGGAGCTCTGACAATTCTTACACAGGCCTGCCACTGCAGCCTGAGTGAAATAACGTCCACGTTATTTCACAGCCATTTTACACTGCACTTAAGTAACTTATAAGTCACCTATATGTCTAACCTTTACCTGGTAAAGGTTAGGTGCAAAGTTACTTAGTGTGAGGGCACCCTGGCACTAGCCAAGGTGCCCCCACATTGTTCAGAGCCAATTCCCTGAACTTTGTGAGTGCGGGGACACCATTACACGCGTGCACTACATATAGGTCATTACCTATATGTAGCTTCACAATAGTAACTCCGAATATGGCCATGTAACATGTCTAGGATCATGGAATTGCCCCCTCTATGCCATCCTGGCATAGTTGGCACAATCCCATGATCCCAGTGGTCTGTAGCACAGACCCTGGTACTGCCAAACTGCCCTTCCTGGGGTTTCACTGCAGCTGCTGCTGCTGCCAACCCCTCAGACAGGCATCTGCCCTCCTGGGGTCCAGCCAGGCCTGGCCCAGGATGGCAGAACAAAGAACTTCCTCTGAGAGAGGGTGTGACACCCCCTCCCTTTGGAAAATGGTGTGAAGGCAGGGGAGGAGTAGCCTCCCCCAGCCTCTGGAAATGCTTTCTTGGGCACAGATGTGCCCAATTCTGCATAAGCCAGTCTACACCGGTTCAGGGACCCCTTAGCCCCTGCTCTGGCGCGAAACTGGACAAAGGAAAGGGGAGTGACCACTCCCCTGACCTGCACCTCCCCTGGGAGGTGTCCAGAGCTCCTCCAGTGTGCTCCAGACCTCTGCCATCTTAGAAACAGAGGTGCTGCTGGCACACTGGACTGCTCTGAGTGGCCAGTGCCACCAGGTGACGTCAGAGACTCCTGCTGATAGGCTCCTTCAGGTGTTAGTAGCCTATCCTCTTTCCTAAGTAGCCAAACCCTCTTTTCTGGCTATTTAGGGTCTCTGTCTCTGGGGAAACTGCAGATAACGAATGCATGAGCTCAGCCGAGTTCCTCTGCATCTCTCTCTTCACCTTCTGATAAGGAATCGACTGCTGACCGCGCTGGAAGCCTGCAAACCTGCAACATAGTAGCAAAGACGACTACTGCAACTCTGTAACGCTGATCCTGCCGCCTTCTCGACTGTTTTCCTGCTTGTGCATGCTGTGGGGGTAGTCTGCCTCCTCTCTGCACCAGAAGCTCCGAAGAAATCTCCCGTGGGTTGACGGAATCTTCCCCCTGCAACCGCAGGCACCAAAAAGCTGCATTACCGGTCCCTTGGGTCTCCTCTCAGCACGACGAGCGAGGTCCCTCGAATCCAGCGACTCTGTCCAAGTGACCCCCACAGTCCAGTGACTCTTCAGCCCAAGTTTGGTGGAGGTAAGTCCTTGCCTCACCTCGCTGGGCTGCATTGCTGGGAACCGCGACTTTGCAGCTACTCCGGCCCCTGTGCACTTCCGGCAGAAATCCTTTGTGCACAGCCAAGCCTGGGTCCACGGCACTCTAACCTGCATTGCACGACTTTCTAAGTTGGTCTCCGGCGACGTGGGACTCCTTTGTGCAACTTCGGCGAGCACCGTTTCACGCATCCTTGTAGTGCCTGTTTCTGGCACTTCTCCGGGTGCTACCTGCTTCAGAGAGGGCTCTTTGTCTTGCTCGACGTCCCCTCTCACTTCAGGTCGAATTTGCGACCTCCTGGTCCCTCCTGGGCCCCAGCAGCGTCCAAAAACGCCAAACGCACGATTTGCGACTAGCAAGGCTTGTTGGCGTCCTATCGGCGGGAAAACACTTCTACACGACTCTCCAAGGCGAGAGGGATCCTTCCACCAAAGGGGAAGTCTCTAGCTCTTTTTTTTCCTGCAGAAACCTCAGCTTCTTCTGTCCAGTAGAAGCTTCTTTGCACCCGCAGCTGGCATTTCCTGGGCATCTGCCCATCTCCGACTTGCTTGTGACTTTTGGACTTGGTCCCCTTGTTCCACAGGTACCCTAGATTGGAAATCCACAGTTGTTGCATTGCTGGATTGTGTCTTTCCTGCATTATTCCTCTAACACGACTTCTTTGTCCTTAGGGGAACTTTAGTGCACTTTGCACTCACTTTTCAGGGTCTTGGGGAGGGTTATTTTTCTAACTCTCACTATTTTCGAATAGTCCCAGCGACCCTCTACAAGGTCACATAGGTTTGGGGTCCATTCGTGGTTCGCATTCCACTTTTGGAGTATATGGTTTGTGTTGCCCCTATCCCTATGTTTCCCCATTGCATCCTATTGTAACTATACATTGTTTGCACTGTTTTCTAAGACTATACTGCATATTTGTGCTATTGTGTATATATATCTTGTGTATATTTCCTATCCTCTCACTGAGGGTACACTCTAAGATACTTTGGCATATTGTCATAAAAATAAAGTACCTTTATTTTTAGTATAACTGTGTATTGTGTTTTCTTATGATATTGTGCATATGACACTAGGTGGTACTGTAGTAGCTTCACACGTCTCCTAGTTCAGCCTAAGCTGCTCTGCTAAGCTACCATTATCTATCAGCCTAAGCTGCTAGACACCCTATACACTAATAAGGGATAACTGGGCCTGGTGCAAGGTGCAAGTACCCCTTGGTACTCACTACAAGCCAGTCCAGCCTCCTACAGACAGTGATCCTCTACCTGATCTCTTCTCTTCCACAGAACAAGATGCTCTGGTGGAAGGTGTAGTTTTGGCTGATTGTCTTACTGCTGAGCAGAAAGACAATTGCATAAACCTCCTAGATCAATTCTCTGAACTCTTCTATACTGTGCCAGGTACCACTTCTTGGTGTGAGCACACTATAGATACTGGAGTGTCAAAAGTAAGATCTATAGGCAGCCTGACCATGTCAGGGGCTGCATAAAGCAAGAGGTCCAGAAAATGTTAGAACTAGGAGTGGTTGAGCACTCTGACAGTCCATGGGCTTCTCCTGTGGTACTGGTACCAAAACCCCATTCCAAAGATGGAAAGAAGGAAATGAGGTTTTGTGTAGACTATAGAGGTCTCAACTTGGTAACCAAAACTGATGCTCACCCTATACCCAGGGCAGATGAGCTCATAGATACACTGGCATCTGCCAAGTATCTAAGCACTTTTGACTTGACTGCAGGGTATTGGCAGATCAAATTGTCAGAAGATGCTAAACCTAAGACTGCATTTTCAACCATTGGAGGACATTACCAGTTTACTGTAATGCCTTTTGGTTTGAAAAATGCACCTGCCACTTTTCAGAGGTTGGTGAACACAGTCCTGCAAGGGCTAGAAGCTTTCAGTGCAGCATATTTGGACGATATAGCTGTCTTTAGCTCCAGCTGGGATGATCACCTGGTCCACCTATGGAAAGTTTTGGAGGCCCTGCAAAAGGCAGGCCTCACTATCAAGGCTTCAAAGTGCCAGATAGGGCAGGGTAAGGTGGTTTATCTGGGACACCTTGTTGGTGGGGAACAGATTGCACCACTTCAGGGGAAAATCCAAACAATTATTGATTGGGTTCCCCCTACCACTCAGACTCAGGTGAGAGCCTTCCTAGGCCTCACTGGGTATTACAGGAGGTTCATTAAGAACTATGGCTCCATTGCAGCCCCTCTTAATGACCTCACATCCAAGAAAATGCCTAAAAAGGTATTATGGACAGCAAACTGTCAGAAAGCTTTTGAGGAGCTGAAGCAGGCCATGTGCTCTGCACCTGTCCTGAAAAGCCCTTGTTACTCTAAAAAATTCTATGTCCAAACTGATGCATCTGAATTAGGAGTAGGGGCAGTCCTATCACAACTTAATTCTGAGGGCCAGGATCAACCTGTTGCTTTTATTAGTAGGAGGTTGACCCCTAGAGAAAAGCGTTGGTCTGCCATTGAGAGGGAGGCCTTTGCTGTGGTCTGGGCTCTGAAGAAGTTGAGGCCATACCTGTTTGGCACTCACTTCATTGTTCAGACAGACCACAAACCTCTACTTTGGCTAAAACAAATGAAAGGTGAAAATCCTAAATTGTTGAGGTGGCCCATATCCCTACAGGGAATGGACTATACAGTGGAACATAGACCTGGGAGTAGCCACTCCAATGCAGATGGACTCTCCAGATATTTCCACTTAGACAATGAAGACTCATCAGGTCATGGCTAGTCTTATTGTCCTTCGTTTGGGGGGGGGTTGTGTAGGAAAGTACCATCTTGCCTGGCATGTTACCCCCATTTTTTCACTGTATATATGTTGTTTTAGTTGTATGTGTCACTGGGACCCTGGTAACCCAGGGCCCCAGTGCTCATAAGGGTGCCTGAATGTGTTACCTGTGTAGTGACTAACTGTCTCACTGAGGCTCTGCTAATCAGAACCTCAGTGGTTATGCTCTCTCATTTCTTTCCAAATTGTCACTAACAGGCTAGTGACCATTTTTACCAATTTACATTGGCTTACTGGAACACCCTTATAATTCCCTAGTATATGGTACTGAGGTACCCAGGGTATTGGGGTTCCAGGAGATCCCTATGGGCTGCAGCATTTCTTTTGCCACCCATAGGGAGCTCGGACAATTCTTACACAGGCCTGCCACTGCAGCCTGAGTGAAATAACGTCCACGTTATTTCACAGCCATTTTACACTGCACTTAAGTAACTTATAAGTCACCTATCTGTCTAACCTTTACCTGGTAAAGGTTAGGTGCAAAGTTACTTAGTGTGAGGGCACCCTGGCACTAGCCAAGGTGCCCCCACATTGTTCAGAGCCAATTCCCTGAACTTTGTGAGCGCGGGGACACCATTACACGCGTGCACTACATATAGGTCACTACCTATATGTAGCTTCACAATGGTAACTCCGAATATGGCCATGTAACATGTCTAAGATGATGGAATTGCCCCCTCTATGCCATCCTGGCATTGTTGGCACAATTCGATGATCCCAGTGGTCTGTAGCACAGACCCTGGTACTGCCAACCTGCCCTTCCTGGGGTTTCACTGCAGCTGCTGCTGCTGCCAACCCCTCAGACAGGCATCTGCCCTCCTGGGGTCAAGCCAGGCTTGTCCCAGGATGGCAGAACAAAGAACTTCCTCTGAGAGAGGGTGTGACACCCTCTCCCTTTGGAAAATGGTGTGAAGGCAGGGGAGGAGTAGCCTCCCCCAGCCTCTGGAAATGCTTTGTTGGGCACAGAGGTGCCCAATTCTGCATAAGCCAGTCTACACCAGTTCAGGGGACCCCTTAGCCCTGCTCTGGTGCGAAACTGGACAAAGGAAAGGGGAGTGACCACTCTCCTGACCTGCACCTCCCCTGGGAGGTGTCCAGAGCTCCTCCAGTGTGCTCCAGACCTCTGCCATCTTGGAAACAGAGGTGCTGCTGGCACACTGGACTGCTCTGAGTGGCCAGTGCCACCAGGTGACGTCAGAGACTCCTTCTGATAGGCTCCTTCAGGTGTTAGTAGCCTATCCTCTCTCCTAGGTAGCCAAACCCTCTTTTCTGGCTATTTAGGGTCTCTGTCTCTGGGGAAACTTTAGATAACGAATGCAAGAGCTCCTCCGAGTTCCTCTGCATCTCTCTCTTCACCTTCTGCCAAGGAATCGACTGCTGACCGCGCTGGAAGCCTGCAAACCTGCAACATAGTAGCAAAGACGACTACTGCAACTCTGTAACGCTGATCCTGCCGCCTTCTCGACTGTTTTCCTGCTTGTGCATGCTGTGGGGGTAGTCTGCCTCCTCTCTGCACCAGAAGCTCCGAAGAAATCTCCCGTGGGTCGACGGAATCTTCCCCCTGCAACCGCAGGCACCAAAAAGCTGCATTACCGCTCCCTTGGGTCTCCTCTCAGCACGACGAGCGAGGTCCCTCGAATCCAGCGACTCTGTCCAAGTGACCCCCACAGTCCAGTGACTCTTCAGTCCAAGTTTGGTGGAGGTAAGACCTTGCCTCACCTCGCTGGGCTGCATTGCTGGGAACCGCGACTTTTGCAGCTACTCCGGCCCCTGTACACTTCCGGCGGAAATCCTCTATGCACAGCCAAGCCTGGGTCCACGGCACTCTAACCTGCATTGCACGACTTTCTAAGTTGGTCTCCGGCGACGTGGGACTCCTTTGTGCGACTTCGGGTGAGCACCGTTTCATGCATCCTTGTAGTGCCTATTTCTAGCACTTCTCTGGGTGCTACCTGCTTCAGAGAGGGCTCCTTGTCTTGCTCGACGTCCCCTCTCCCTGCTGGTCCAATTTGCAACCTCCTGGTCCCTCCTGGGCCTCAGCAGCGTCCAAAAACGCTAACCGCGCAATTTGCAGCTAGCAAGGCTTGTTGGCGTTCTTACGGCGGGAAAACACTTCTGCACGACTCTCCACGGCGAGGGGGATCCGTCCACCAAAGGGGAAGTCTCTAGCCCTTTTCGTTCCTGCAGAAACCTCAGCTTCTTCTGTCCAGTAGAAGCTTCTTTGCATCCGCAGCTGGCATTTCCTGGGCATTTGCCCATCTCCGACTTGCTTGTGACTTTTCGACTTGGTCCCCTTGTTCCACAGGTACCCTAGATTGGAAATCCACAGTTGTTGCATTGTTGGGTTGTGTCTTTCCTGCATTATTCCTCTAACACGACTTCTTTGTCCTTAGGGGAACTTTGGTGCACTTTGCACTCACTTTTCAGGGTCTTGGGGAGGGTTATTTTTCTAACTCTCACTATTTTCTAATAGTCCCAGCGACCCTCTACAAGGTCACATAGGTTTGGGGTCCATTCGTGGTTCGCATTCCACTTTTGGAGTATATGGTTTGTGTTGCCCCTATCCCTATGTTTCCCCATTGCATCCTATTGTAACTATACATTGTTTGCACTGTTTTCTAAGACTATACTGCATATTTTTGCTATTGTGTATATATATCTTGTGTATATTTCCTATCCTCTCACTAAGGGTACACTCTAAGATACTTTGGCATATTGTCATAAAAATAAAGTACCTTTATTTTTAGTATAACTGTGTATTGTGTTTTCTTATGATATTGTGCATATGACACTGAGTGGTACTGTAGTAGCTTCACACGTCTCCTAGTTCAGCCTAAGCTGCTCTGCTAAGCTACCATTATCTATCAGCCTAAGCTGCTAGACACCCTATACACTAATAAGGGATAACTGGGCCTGGTGCAAGGTGCAAGAACCCCTTGGTACTCACTACAAGCCAGTCCAGCCTCCTACACTCCCTTGGATTGGCTATTAGTAGGTTTGTTCCCACCACCACTGCTATTACTAGGGGCACTAGGTGTAGCAGTAGGGGTTGTGGTAGTGGGAGGTTTGGTGCTTTTCTTTGGACAACTGGCATCAGTTGTCCAATGGCCTTTTACTTTACATAAATAGCACCATGGTTTCTTTACTTGATTAGAAGAGGATTTGGACCCACCACCCCCACCAGAGTGTTTTTGTGGGCCTGATGAAGACTCATTTTTAGATTTGTCCCCACCCTTGTCTGAAGACTTACCATCCTTCTTCTTGCCATCCTTGTCACCCCCTGTATGAACTTTTCTGTTCACTCTTGTTCTGACCCATTTGTCTGCCTTCTTTCCCAATTCTTGGGGAGAGGTCAGATCTGAGTCCACTAGATATTGGTGTAACAAATCAGACACACAGTTATTCAGAATATGCTCTCTCAGGATCAGATTATACAGGCTTTCATAGTCAGAAACTTTACTGCCATGTAACCACCCCTCCAAGTCCTTCACTGAATGGTCAACAAAGTCTACCCAGTCTTGTGAAGACTCTTTTTTGGTTTCTCTGAACTTAATCCTGTATTGTTCAGTGGTTAAACCATATCCATCCAAGAGTGCATTCTTTAAAACTGTAAAATTATTGGCATCACTTTCCTTCACAGTAAGGAGCCTATCCCTACCCTTTCCACTGAAAGATAGCCATAGGATAGCAGCCCACTGCCTTTGAGGGACCCCCTGTACCACACAGGCCCTCTCAAGTGCAGCCAACCACTTGTTAATGTCATCCCCCTCCTTGTAAGAGGGAACTATCTTATGCAGATTCCTAGAATGATGCTCTTTTACAGGATTACTATCTGTAATACCGCTGCTGCCACCATGGGGTCCTAACCCCAACCTCTGTATTTCTTTTTCTAAGTCTAAAGTTTCCCTGTCTAGAGCCAGCTGTTGCTGTTTAAGCTTCAGTCTGGACTCTTCCACTCTCAATCTATTGAGCTCCCTTTCTAACATTCTGTCATCATGGTGGGTGGGTTGGGCATGCTTTGACACAGAAGAATGGTGTGAATGAACAGAGGGAGAAATGTCCCTGTCAGTTGGCACTCTAACAACTTTACCTGCAGGAATGACATCCCTACTGTGATGAGAGCTCACATTAGTACCAGTTATGCTAGGTGGTCTGCTAAGGGGCAAGTTGGAAAGAATACCATCTAACATTCTTGCTGGGGCTGCCCCAGAATCAGAGTGTGAACCATCTCCTAACTTCTCAACAGATGTGCCAGCTAAGGCCTTATCATTTTCAATGAGCATGTTAATCAACAATTCTCTAGAGCAGTGGTTCCCAACCAGTGGTCCGGGGACCCCTGGGGGTCAGCAAAGCCTTCTCAGGGGGTCCGCGACTGCTTAGAAAATTAAAAAATATTAACAAATATTGACAAATTAGGTCCCCAGCTTCCAGTAATGACTCTGGCAGGGGTCCCCGGATTCCAACGATGATTCAGTGGGGGTCCCTGGGTTCCATGAATGTTAAAATGGGGGTCCACATAGATCAAAAGGTTGGGAACCACTGCTCTAGAAGGATTCTTCCCTACCCCTAAACCTCTATCAATGCAGAGACTCCTTACACCTTTCCAGCTAAGGTGGTCATAAGCAGAGCTGACGAGATCAAGAGTAGGACCTGTACCAGACATGATAGAAAAAAGTTTAAGGGACAGAAAAAGAAAGAAAAAGTTTCAGAAGTTTTTAAGGAAACAGAAAAAAAAAAAACTTTTTCAACTTTTTAGAACTTTTTGAAAGTTTTAGAGGTACTTTTCAGCACTTAGCAATAGAGTAAGAGAAGAAAAGCAAAACTTTTTGGTTAGGTGTACATACATTGAACTTGTTTTGTATATTTTTCTCTTATGAAAAGTACAAAAAGACAAAGTGGTAAGTAGTTCCAAGTACTTATCCCACCGCTGCACAACCAATGTAGGAGGCTGGCCTGGTTTGTAGTGGGTACCAAGGGGTACTTACACTCTGCACCAGGTCCAGTTATCCCTTATTAGTGTAGAAGAGGTGTTTCTAGCAGCTTAGGCTGAGAGAAGGTAGCTATAGCTGAGCAGCTTAGGCTGAACTAGGAGACATGCAAAGCTCCTACTATACCAGTGGTGTCATATGCACAATATCATAAGAAAACACAATACACAGATATACTAAAAATAAAGGTACTTTATTTTTATGACAATATGCCAAAAGTATCTCAGTGAGTACCCTCAGTATGAGGATAGCAAATATACACAAGATATATGTACACAATACCAAAAATATGCAGTAATTGCAAAAGGAAGTAATGCAAGCAATGTATAGTCACAATAGATTGCAATGAGAGCACATAGGTATAGGGGCAACAAAAACCATATACTCCAAAAGTGGAATGCGAACCACAAATGGACCCCAAACCTATGTGAGCTTGTAGAGGGTCGCTGGGACTGTAAGAAAACCATGAGGGTTAGAAAAATAGCCCACCCCAAGACCCTGAAAAGTAGGTGTAAAGTGCACATATATTCCCCAGAGAGCACAGAAGTCGTGATAGGGGAATTCTGCAAGGAAGACCAACACCAGCAATGCAACAAAGGTGGATTTCCGGACGAGAGTACCTGTGGAACAAGGGGACCAAGTCCAAGAGTCGCGACAAAGTCGAGATTGGGCAGATGCCCAGGAAATGCCAGCTGAGGGTGTAAAGAAGCTGCCACCGGATGGTAGAAGCTGTGGATTCTGCAAGAACGAAGAGGGCTAGAAACTTCCCCTTTGGAGGATGGATGTCCCACGTCGTGAAGAAGCTTGCAGAGAGACCGCAAACAAGCCTTGCTAGCTGCAAGGGTCGCGGTTAGGGTTTTTGGATGCTGCTGTGGCCCAGGAGGGACCAGGATGTCGCCAATTGCGTGAGGAGACTGAGGGGGCGCCCAGCAAGATAGGGAGCCCTCGCAGAAGCAGGCAGCACCCGCAGAAGTGCCGGAACAGGCACTACGAAGAGGAGTGAACCGGAGCTCACCCGAAGTCACAAAAGGAGATCCCACGACGGCGGAGGACAACTCAGGAGGTTGTGCACTGCAGGTTAGAGTGTCGGGGACCCAGGCTTGGCTGTCCACAAAGGAAATCCTGGAAGAGTGCACAGGAGCCGGAGCAGCTGCAAATCACACGGTACCCAGCAATGCAGTCTAGCGTGGGTAGGCAAGGACTTATCTCCACCAAACCTGGACTGAAGGGTCACTGGACTGTGGGAGTCACTTTGATGGAGTTCCTGTGTTCCAGGGACCATGCTCGTCGTGCTGAGAGGGGACACAGAGGACCGGTGATGCAGTTCTTTTGGTGCCTGCGGTTGCAGGGGAAGGATTCCGTCGTCCCACAGGAGATTTCTTTGAAGCTTCTAGTGCAGAGAGGAGGCAGACTACCCCCACAGCATGCACCACCAGGAAAACAGTCGAGAAGGTGGCAGGATCAGCGATACAAGGTTGCAGTAGTCGTCATTGCTACTTTGTTGCGGTTTTGCAGGCGTCCTGAGCAGTCAGCTGTCGATTCCTTGGCAGAAGGTGAAGAGAGAGATGCAGAGGAACTCTGATGAGCTCTTGCATTCGTTATCTAAAGAATTCCCCAAAGCAGAGACCCTAAATAGCCAGAAAAAGAGGTTTGGCTACCTAGGAAGGAGGATAGGCTAGCAACACAGGTAAGAGCCTATCAGAAGGAGTCTCTGACATCACCTGCTGGCACTGGCCACTCAGAGCAGTCCAGTGTGCCAGCAGCACCTCTGTTTACAAGATGGCAGAGGTCTGGAGCACACTGGAGGAGCTCTGGGCACCTCCCCTGGGAGGTGCAGGTCAGTGGAGTGGTCACTCCCCTTTCCTTTGTCCAGTTTCGCGCCAGAGCAGGGCTGGGGGATCCCTGAACCGGTGTAGACTGGCTTATGCAGAGATGGGCACCATCTGTGCCCATCAAAGCATTTCCAGAGGCTGGGGGATGTTACTCCTCCCCAGCCCTGACACATTTTTCCAAAGGGAGAGGGTGTAACACCCTCTCTCTGAGGAAGTCCTTTGTTCTGCCTTCCTGGGCCAAGCCTGGCTGGACCCCAGGAGGGCAGAAACCTGTCTGAGGGGTTGGCAGCAGCTGCAGTGAAACCCCGGGAAAGGTAGTTTTGCAGTACCCGGGTCTGTGCTAGAGACTCGGGGGATCATGGAATTGTCTCCCCAAAGCCAGAATGGCATTGGGGTGACAATTCCATGATCTTAGACATGTTACATGGCCATGTTCGGAGTTACCATTGTGACGCTATACATAGGTAGTGACCTATGTATAGTGCACGCGTGTAATGGTGTCCCCGCACTCACAAATTTCGGGGAATTTGCCCTGAACGATGTGGGGGCACCTTGGCTAGTGCCAGGGTGCCCACACACTAAGTAACTTAGCACCCAACCTTTACCAGGTAAAGGTTAGAAATATAGGTGACGTATAAGTTACTTAAGTGCAGTGGTAAATGGTTGTGAAATAACGTGGACGTTATTTCACTCAGGCTGCAGTGGCAGGCCTGTGTAAGAATTGTCAGAGCTCCCTATGGGTGGCAAAAGAAATGCTGCAGCCCATAGGGATCTCCTGGAACCCCAATACCCTGGGTACCTCAGTACCATATACTAGGGAATTATAAGGGTGTTCCAGTAAGCCAATGTGAATTGGTGAAATTGGCCACTAGCCTGTTAGTGACAATTTGGAAAGCAAAGAGAGAGCATAACCATTGAGGTTCTGGTTAGCAGAGCCTCAGTGAGACAGTTAGTCATCACACAGGGAACACATACAGGGCACACTTATGAGCACTGGGGCCCTGGCTGGCAGGGTCCCAGTGACACATACACTAAAACAACATATATACAGTGTAATATGGGGGCAACATGCCAGGCAAGATGGTACTTTCCTACAATGGGGATAAGGGAACAGATTACAGCTTTACGTATCCTGACAACTGATACAAATGACAAAATAGTTTTTTCAGTTGCGAGATATTTGCAAAGTGCATGGGCTATAAGAACTAGAGAATTGCTATAATTGTGTGTTTTAACATATTGGTTTTAGATTTTATCTATTTAATATATCAAGTCGTTAATTGATAGGAATTAAGATATAATGGTCCATCATATCATATACCTAATATTCATGAATACTAAGATCTTAAGAACAATGGCTGTGATGCATTGGTTTGACAAAAAGTGATTTTATAATTTAATCAGGGTTTTAAATGTATAATGTGGTATTCCTTGCTGATTCTTATTTATAATTGATATGCTGCTCAATTATGATATGATATCTTATTGCTTACTTTTATGGCTTCCAGCCGAAATAAAGTATAATTTGAAATTGAAAGTTTGGTTTCTGTACATATATCTTGTGTATATATCTTATCCTCATACTGAGGGACAGTGTCGAGAGTGGGCAGATGCCCAGGAAATGCCAGCTGAGGGTGCAAGGAAGCTGCCACCGGATGGAAGAAGCTTTGTGTTCTGCAAGAACAAAGAGGACTAGGAACTTCCCCTTTGGAGGATGGATGTCCCACGTCGTGAAGAAGCTTGCAGAGGTGTTCTCACGCAGAAAGACAGCAAACAAGCCTTGCTAGCTGGAGAGGTCTCGGTTAGGGTTTGTGGATGCTGCTGTGGCCCAGGAGGGACCAGGATGTCGCCACTTGGATGAGGAGACAGAGGAGACGCCCAGCAAGTCAGGAAGCCCTCACAGAAGCAGGCAGCACCCGCAGAAGTACCGGAACAGGCACTTAGAAGAGGAGTGAACCGGAGTCCACCCAAAGTCACAAAAGGGAGTCCCACGATGCTGGAGGACAACTCAGAAGGTTGTGCACTGCAGGTTAGAGTGTCGGGGACCCAGGCTTGGCTGTGCACGAAGGAAATCCTGGAAGAGTGCACAGGAGCCGGACAAGTGCAAATCACGCGGTACCCAGCAATGCCGTCTAGCGTGGGGAGGCAAGGACTTACCTCCACCAAACTTGGACTGAAGAGTCACTGGACTGTGGGAGTCACTTGGACAGAGTTGCTGAGTTCCAGGGACCACGCTCGTCGTGCTGAGAGGGGACCCAGAGGACCAGTGATGCAGTCTTTGGTTGCCTGCGGTTGCAGGGGGAAGATTCCGTCGACCCACTGGAGATTTATTCAGAGCTCCTGGTGCAAGAAGGAGGCAGGCCACCCCCACAGCATGCACCACCAGGAAACAGGCGAGAAAGCCAGCAGGATGAAGCGATACAAGGTTGCAGTAGTCATCTTTGCTACTTTGTTGCGGTTTTGCAGGCGTCCTGAGCAGTCAGCGGTCGATCCTTTGGCAGAAGGTGAAGAGGGAGATGCAGAGGAACTCTGATGAGCTCTTGCATTCGGTATCTGAAGAATTCCCCAAAGCAGAGACCCTAAATAGCCAGAAAAGGAGGTTTAGCTACCTAGGAAGGAGGATAGGCTAGTAAGAAAGCTAAGAGCCTATCAGAAGGAGTCTCTGACGTCACTTGATAGCACTGGCCACTCAGAGTAGTCCAGTGTGTCAGCAACACCTTTGTTTCCAAGATGGCAGAGGTCTGGGGCACACTGGAGGAGCTCTGGGCACCTCCCCTGGGAGGTGCAGGTTAGGGGAGTGGTCACTCCCCTTTCCTTTGTCCAGTTTCGCGCCAGAGCAGGGCTGGGGGATCCCTGAACCGCTGTAGACTGGCTTATGCAGAGATGGGCAGCAACTGTGCCCATCAAAGCATTTCCAGAGGCTGGGGGAGGCTACTTCTCTCCAGCCCTCACACCTATTTCCAAAGGGAGAGGGTGTCACACCCTCTCTCAGAAGAAATCCTTTGTTCTGCCTTCCTGGGCCAGGGCTGCCT
Source organism: Pleurodeles waltl (assembly GCF_031143425.1). NCBI lineage: Eukaryota > Metazoa > Chordata > Amphibia > Caudata > Salamandridae > Pleurodeles > Pleurodeles waltl. Next base: position 422,967,967 of record NC_090446.1, read on the forward strand.
GGACCCCAGGGGGGCAGAAACCTTTCTGAGGGGTTGGCAGCAGCAGCAGCTGCAGTGCAAACCTCGAAAAGGCAGTTTGGCAGTACCCTGTTCTGTGCTAGAGACCCGGGGGATCATGGAATTGTCCCCCCAATGCCAGAATGGCATTGGGGTGACAATTCCATGATCTTAGACATGTTACATAGCCATGTTCGGAGTTACCATTGTGACGCTATACATAGGTAGTGACCTATGTATAGTGCACGTGTGAAATGGTGTCCCTGCACTCACAAAGTCCGAGGACTTTGCCCTGAACAATGTGGGGGCACCTTGGCTAGTGCCAGGGTGCCCACACACTAAGTAACTTTGCACCCAACCTTCACCAGGTGAAGGTTAGACATATAGGTGACTTATAAGTTACTTAAGTGCAGTGGTAAATGGCTGTGAAATAACGTGGACGTTATTTCACTCAGGCTGCACTGGCAGGCCTGTGTAAGAATTGTCAGATCTCCCTATGGGTGGCAAAAGCAATGCTGCAGCCCATAGGGATCTCCTGGAACCCCAATACCCTGGTTACCTCAGTACCATATACTAGGGAATTATAAGGGTGTTCCATTATGCCAATGTGAATTGGTGAAATTGGTCACTAGCCTGTTAGTGACAATTTTGAAAGCAGAGAGAGCATAACCACTGAGGTTCTGGTTAGCAGAGCCTCAGTGAGACAGTTAGGCATCACACAGGGAACACATACATATAGGCCACAACCTTCTGAGCACTGGGGTCTTGGCTAGCAGGGTCCCAGTGACACATAACAAACATACTGACAACATAGGGTTTTCACTATGAGCACTGGGCCCTGGCTAGCAGGATCCCAGTGAGACAGTGAAAACACCCTGAAATATACTCACAAACAGGCCAAAAGTTGGGGTAACAAGGCTAGAAAGAGGCTACTTTCTCACAGTCCCCTTGTCTTACAGGTACTCAGGTCCGGAAATCCACTGTTGTTGCATTGCTGGTGTTTGTTTTTCCTGCAGAATCCCCCTATCACGACTTCTGTGCTCTCTGGGGGTAGTAGGTGCACTTTACACCTACTTTTCAGGGTCTTGAGGTGGGGTATTTTTCTAACCCTCACTGTTTTCTTACAGTCCCAGCGACCCTCTACAAGCTCACATAGGTCTGGGGTCCATTTGTGATTCCCATTCCTCTTTTGGAGTATATGGTTTGTTTTGCCCCTATTCCTATGTGCTCCTATTGCAATCTATGGTAATTCTACACTGTTTCCATTACTTTTCTTGCTATTACTTGACCTAACTTTGGTTTGTGTAGACATAACTTGTGTATATTACTTACATTCTTACTGAGGGTACTCACTGAGATACTTTTGGCATATTGTCATAAAAATAAAGTACCTTTATTTTTAATAACTCTGTGTATTGTGTTTTCTTATGATATTGTGCATATGATACAAGTGGTATAGTAGGAGCTTTACATGTCTCCTAGTTCAGCCTAAGCTGCTTTGCCATAGCTACCTTCTATCAGTCTAAGCTGCTAGAAACACCTCTTCTATACTAATAAGGGATAACTGGACCTGGCACAAGGTGTAAGTACCTCTGGTACCCAGTACAAGCCAGGCCAGCCTCTGACACACGCTAGACTGCAAAGCTGTGTACCGTGTGATTTGCAGCTGCTCCGGCTTCTGTGCACTCTTCCAGGATTTCCTTCGTGCACAGCCTAGCCTGGGTCCCCAGCACTCCGTCCTGCAGTGCACAACCTTCTGAGTTGTCCTCCGACGTCGTGGGACCCCCTTTTGTGACTTCACGTGGACTCCGGTTCACTCTTCTTCTAAGTGCCTGTTGGGGTACTTCTGTGGGTGCTGCCTGCTTCTGTGAGGGCTCTCTGAGTTGCTGAGCACCCCCTCTGTCTCCTCTTCCAAAAGGCGAAATCCTGGTCCTTCCTGGCCCTTAGCAGCACCCAAAAACCTCTACCGCAACCCTTGCAGCTAGCAAGGCTTGTTTGCAGTCTTTCTGCGTTGCAACACCTCTGCAAGCTTCATCGCGACGTGCAACATCCGTCTTCCAAAGGAGAAGTTCCTAGTCCTCTTCTTTCTTGCAGAACTCCAAGCTTCTTCCAACCGGAGGCAGCTTCCTTGCACCTTCATCTGGGGTTTCCTGGGCTCCTGCCCCCCCGGACACTGTTGCGACTATTGGACTCGGTCCCCTTGTCTTACAGGTACTCAGGTCCGCAAATCCGTTGTCAGTGCACTGCTGGTGTTTGTTCTTCCTGCAGAATCCCCCAATCACGACTTCTGTGCTCTCTGGGGGTAGTAGGTGTACTTTACTCCTACTTTTCAGGGTCTTGGGGTGGGGTATTTTTCCAACCCTCACTGTTTTCTTACAGTCCCAGCGACCCTCGACAAGCTCACATAGGTCTGGGGTCCATTCGTGATTCGCATTCCACTTTTGGAGTATATGGTTTGTGTTGCCCCTATACCTATGTGCTCCTATTGCAATCTATGGTAATTCTACACTGTTTCCAATATTTTTCTTGCTATTACTTACCTAACTTTGGTTTGTGTACATATAACTTGTGTATATTACTTACCTTCTTACTGAGGGTACTCACTGAGATACTTTTGGCATATTGTCATAAAAATAAAGTACCCTTATTTTTAGTAACTCTGTGTATTGTGTTTTCTTATGATATTTTGCATATGATATAAGTGGTATAGTAGGAGCTTTGCATGTCTCCTAGTTCAGCCTAAGCTGCTTTGCCATAGCTACCTTCTATCAGCCTAAGCTGCTAGAAACACCTCTTCTACACTAATAAGGGATAACTGGACCTGGCACAAGGTGTAAGTACCTCTGGTACCCACTACAAGCCAGGCCAGCCTCCTACACTCCCACCCTGCACCCCCAATCCGCCCCCACCCACCTCTGTCTGACAGTAACAGATAAATTATTTTAATTATTTCTTCATTTGTAGGCGTTTGTTAAAGGAGAGCGTACCTTTAACTTATACTTCCCTAGATGATCTGACGTTTGTCCCAAAAACCGGGACATTTATGTAATAATTTGACCTTTGACCCAAAAACAGGGACATTTGTTTAAAATTAAGAGAAGCGTCAGGACTCCGGGACAGACCTCTAAAAACCGGGACTGTCCGGGAAAATCTGGGACATCTGGTCACCCTACGCCGTTGGTATCTTATAAGTGTTTAACCATGCAGCACAGTAACAAGAGGGCATTGGTTCCTAACCCTAAGGCTCTTGATTTGCAAATAGAATTGACGGAGTGATGTGTGCCCGATCCTCGCCCCTTCCTTCATTCAGTACTCTACCAATGTATTATTTATCCACCGTGTACCATTCTGCTGTATTTTTTCCCAAACGAGATAAATAAGTGGATCATGATTCCGGAACCATCTTTGCAGTGTTCTAGCACCTCCCCCCCCATCCGCCTTCAACACCTCCCCACCTCCATTCCACCCCTCCTTTTTTTTGCCTGTTTCCAAGGCAGGCGATGCTTGTCACTTCAGCGGCGGGCCAGTGAGTGACAGCATACTATATGTCAAAATGAGGTGCACTTTTACGATAATGTAACATTTTATGAGCCAGCTGATTACTTTCATTACTGAGTTTTATGCGCAAAATCATGTGTGGCTATACTGTGGCTCTGTGAAGGGAAAGTGGGTAAGGGTTGTGGGCAGGAAAAAGCGGGGTATGTTACATTAAAGGCACTTCTGTAGCATGACTAGCCATCAAGAGGCCTCATTAGTGCGCTACCGACCAGCTGAAAGGTTTTTGTATGCAGTTGATATGTGTAGGAAGGTGGCCTCTGTCTAGCTTTGTTACCCCCACTTTTGGTCTGTCTGTGAGTATATGTCACAGTGTTTTTACTGTCTCACTGGGACCCTACTAGCCAGGTCCCCAGTGCTCATAGTGGTCTCCCCCAGCCTGCGGAAATGCTTTGAAGGGCACAGATGGTGCCCTCCTTGCATAAGCCAGTCTACACCGGTTCAGGGATCCCCCAGCCCCTGCTCTAGTGCAAAACTGGACAAAGGAAAGGGGAGTGACCACTCCCCTGTCCATCACCACCCCAGGGGTGGTGCCCAGATCTCCTCCAGTGTGTCCTAGACCTCTGCCATCTTGAATGCAGAGGTGTGTGGGCACAATGGAGGCCTCTGAGTGGCCAGTGCCAGCAGGTGACATCAGAGACCCCTTCTGATAGGTGCTTACCTGACTAGGCGGCCAATCCTCCTCTGAGGGCTATTTAGGGTCTCTCCTGTGGGTTTCTCTTATGATAACGAATACAAGAGCTCACCAGAGTTCCTCTGCATCTCTCTCTTTGACTTCTGCCAAGGATCGACCGCTGACTGCTCCAGGAAGACCTGCAAAACCGCAACAAAGTAGCAAGACGACTACCAGCAACATTGTAGTGCCTAATTCTGCCAGCTTTCTCAACTGTTTCCTGGTGGTGCATGCTCTGAGGGCTGTCTGCCTTCACCCTGCACTAGAAGCCAAGAAGAAATCTCCTGTGGGTCGACGGAATCTTCCCCTGATAACGCAGGCACCAAACGTCTGCATCACCGGTCCTCTGGGTCCCCTCTCATCTTGACGAGCATGGTTCCTGGAACACAAGAGCTGGATCCACGTGACCCCGACAGTCCAGAGGTCCTTCTGTCCCAATTTGGTGGAGGTAAGTCCTTGCCTCCCCACACTAGACTGTAATCCTGTGTACTGTGTGAACTGCAGCTGCTAGGGCTTCTGTGCACTTTTGCAAGGAATCCCTCGTGCACAGCACAGCCCAGGTCCCCAGCACTCTGTCCTGCATTGCTCAACTCGCTGAGTTGACCACCGACTTCGTGGGACCCTCCTTTGTACTGTTGAGACGACCGCTGTGCTCAGATATCTTGAACGCCTGTTCAAGTGCTTCTGCGGGTGCTGCCTGCTTCTGCGTGGGCTCTCTGTACTGCTGAGCACCCCCTCTGTCTCCTCCTCCAAGGGGCGACCTCCTGGTCCTTCCTGGGCCCGGGCAGCACCAAAAACCTTCAACTGTGACTCTTGCAGCTAGGAAGGCTTGTTTGCGGTCTTTCTGCGTGGAAACAACTCTACATCCTCCAGCATGCCGTGTGACATCGTCTTTGCAAAGGAGAAGTTCCTGGCATCTTCCATTGTTGCAGAATCTTCAGCTTCTTCCACCCGGAGGCAGCCATTTTGCACCTTCATCCGGGGTTTAGTGGGCTCCTGCCCCCCCTGGACACTTGCGTGACTCTGGGACTTGGTCCCCTTCCTTTGCCGGTCCTCAGGTCCAGGAATCCGTTTTCAGTGCTTTGCAGTCAGTTGTTGTCTTTGCAGAATCTCCTATCACGACTTTAGTGTGTTTCTGGGGAGGTAGGTGCACTTTACAACTACTTTTCAGGGTCTTGGGGTGGGCTATTTTTCTAACCCTCACTGTTTTCTTACAGTCCCAGTGACCCTCTACAAGCTCACATAGGTCTGGGGTCCATTTGTGGTTCGCATTCCACTTTTGGAGCATATGGTTTGTGTTGCCCCTATACCTATGTGCTCCTATTGCAATCTATTGTAATCCTACACTGTTTGCGTTACTTTTCTTGCTATCACTTACCTCATTTTGGTTTGTGTACATATATCTTGTGTATATAACTTATCCTCATACTGAGGGTACTCACTGAGATACTTTTGGCATATTGTTATAAAAATAAAGTACCTTTATTTTTAGTAACTCTGTGTATTGTGTTTTCTTATGATATTGTGCATATGATATAAGTGGTACAGTAGGAGCTTTACATGTCTCCTAGTTCAGCCTAAGCTACTTTGCCATAGCTACCTTCTATCAGTCTAAGCTGCTAGAAACACCTCTTCTACACTAATAAGGGATAACTGGACCTGGCACAAGGTGTAAGTACCTCTGGAACCCACTACAAGCCAGGCCAGCCTCCTACATTGGTTGTGCAGCGGTGGGATAAGTACTTGTAACTACTTACCACTTTGTCATTGTGTACTTTTCATAAGAGAATAATATACAAAACAGTTCAGTGTATGTACACCTAACCAAAAAGTTTTGCTTTTCTCCTCTTAAACGTTTTACAAAGTACAGAAAACTTTCTCTAAACTTCTAAAAGTTTTCTAAAAGTTAGAAAAAGTTTTTTTCTCTGATCTTTAAAAAGTTCTAAAAGTTTGTCTTCCTTCTCACTATATCTAAATCTCCTGTTATCATGTCTGTGATAGATTCTACTCTTAAAATGGTCAATACAACTTATGACAATTTGAATTACAAGAGCCTGAGGAGTCTCTGCTTAGATAGAGGTTTAGTGATAGGAAAGAACCCTACAAAAAGTTTCTATTTAACATGCTTATTGTAAATGATGAGTCCCAAGCAGGCACATCAGATGAGAGGTTAATAGAAGGTTCCCATTCTGACTCAGGGGAGCACCTTGAGGAAGGTGGGGAGGGTTCTGAACAGGATCTGCCCCCTAACAGGACACCCAGTAATGTTGGTAGTAATGGAGGTTCCCATCACAGTAGGGAAGTCTTTATTCCTAGAGGCCAAGTTACAAGGGTCCAGACAAATAGGGACAGATCCCCCTCTGTTGTTTCAAACTTGTCTTCTGTGTCTAAACATTCCCAACCCACCCACCCTGAGGATAACTTGTTAGAAAGGGAACTCAAAAAGTTGAGGGTTGAAGAGACCAGACTGAAGCTTAAACAGCAACAGCTAGCCTTAGATAGGGAATCCCTAGACACTGAGAAGGAGAGACAGAGATTGGGGTTAGGACCCCTTGGTGGCAGCATCAGTTTTCCTGATAGTAATGCTGTTAGAAAGCATGATTCCAGGAATCTGCACAAGATAGTCCCCACTTACAAGGAGGGGGATGACATCAACAAGTGGTTTGCTGCACTTGAGAGGGCCTGTATGGTACAGGGGGTCCCTCAAAGGCAGTGGGATGCGATATTGTGGCTATCTTTCATCTTTCACTGGAAAGGGTAGGGATAGGCTCCTTACTGTTAGAGAAAGTGAAGCTAACAATTTTACAGTTTTGAAGGATGCACTCCTGGATGGTTTTGGCTTAACCACTGAACAATACAGGATTAAGTTCAGAGACACCAAAAAAGAGTCCTCACAAGACTGGACAGACTTTGTAGACTGTTCAGTGAAGGCCTTGGAGGGGTGGTTACATGGCAGTAAAGTATCTGACTATGAAAGCCTGTATAATCTTATTCTGAGAGAGCATATTCTGAATAACTGTGTGTCTGACTTGTTACACCAATATCTAGTGGACTCCGATCTGACCTCTCCCCAAGGATTGGGAAAGAAGGCAGACAAATGGGTCAGAACAAGAGTGAACAGAAACGTTCATACAGGGGGTGACAAGAATGGCAAGAAGAAAGATGGTGAGAAATCACAGGATAAGCATGGGGATAAGGGTAAAACCAAAGATCCTTCTTCAAATCCTAAGCACTCTTCAGGGGGTGGGGATAAATCAAATTCTTCCTCTTCTTCACAACATACACACATTAAAAATCCTTGGTGCTAGGTGTGTAAAAATAAAGGCCATTGGCAAGGGGATAAGTCCTGTCCAGGTAAACCCCCTGAGCCAACCACCACTAATATATCAAACTCTAGTGCCCCTAGCAGTAGTGGTAATAGTGGTGGGACTGCTGGCAACAGTCAAAGTAAGGGTGTAGTTGGGTTCACTTATGGGTCCATCATAGAAACTGGGGTAGTCAGTCCCAAGACAGTTTCTGTCACACCTAGTGGCATTGGCCTTGCCACACTGGCTGCTTGTCCCCTTACAATGGATAAGTACAGGCAGACAGTTTCAATAAATGGTGTTGAGGCCCAGGCCTACAGGGACACAGGTGCCAGTATCACTTTGGTGACTGAAAACCTAGTGCCCCCTGAACAACACATCATTGGACAACTGTACAAGATTATTGATGTCCATAACTCCACTAAGTTTTTTCCCTTAGCTATAGTTCAGCTTAGTTGGGGTGGAGTTACTGGCCCTAAGAAGGTGGTAGTGTCACCTAGCTTAACTGTAGACTGTCTCTTAGGTAATGACCTAGAGACCTCAGGTTGGGCTGAGGTAGAGTTGTATACCCATGCAGCCATGCTGGGTATCCCTGAGGAATTGCTTCCTCTAATTTCTACTGAAATGAAAAAGCAAAGGAGAGAAAAAGGCCTGAAAACTCAGGATCCTTCTCCAACAACAGGTATAAAGGGCATCACAGTATCCCCTACCCACCCTGCCATTCAGGATATCATTCCTGTGGTAGGAGAAACCTCTCCTGGGGTGGCACCTGTACCAAGGGAACCATCAGCTGGCACAGCTGAACTCCCTGAGGTAAAAGTACCTCTTTGTGGGATAACTAATATTGGTGAGGAAAAGGCCACCATTTTAGTTAACATGGAGCAGCCCTCCAACCCTCCCAGAGAAAGTTTAGTGCAGAAACCCTGCACTGCCTCACAACACTTAGGACAGCAGCCCTGCCCTAGTGTGGAGCTCATAGGACAGCATCCCTGCCCTGCTCCAACTCCAGAGAAACAGCATCCCTGTTCTCTCTTACAGCCATATGGACAAAGTTTTTGCCCAGCTATGGCTTTATTGAGACAGCATCCCTGTCTGGCATTCTCATCACTTGGTATAGGTCCAGTGGACAAATCCCACTGCTCTAAACTAAAACATACTAATAGGAACTCTGAAAATGTAACTTCACATTATTGGCTAGCTAAAAAACTTCAAACAGGGTGGTTTACATCCCCACAGGGAAGTAACCATATAGTGGATGATAAAGGGAGTAACCAAGCTACTGCAGAGCTACTCTCTACTTATCACCACTTAGACAATAAAGACTCAACTGGCCAAGGTTAGCCTTATTGTCCTTCGTTTGGGGGGGGGGGTTGTGTAGGAAGGTAGCCTCTTTCTAGCCTTGTTACCCCCACTTTTGGCCTGTTTGTGAGTATATGTCAGGGTGTTTTCACTGTCTCACTGGGATCCTGCTAGCCAGGGCCCAGTGCTCATAGTGAAAACCCTATGTTGTCAGTATGTTTGTTATGTGTTACTGGGATCCTGCTAGCCAGGACCCCAGTGCTCATAGGTTTGTGGCCTATATGTGTTCCCTGTGTGGTGCCCAACTGTCTCACTCAGGCTCTGCTAACCAGAACCTCAGTGGTTATGCTCTCTCTGCTTTCCAAACTTGTCACTAACAGGCTAGTGACTAAATTTACCAATTCACATTGGCATACTGGTATAATTCCCTTGTATATTGTACTGAGGTACACAGATTATTGGGGTTCCAGGAGATCCCTATGGGCTGCAGCATTTCTTTTGCTACCCATAGGAAGCTCTGACAATTCTTAAACAGGGCTGCCACTGCAGCCTGCGTGAAATAACGTCCACGTTATTTCACAGCCATTTACCACTGCACATAAGTAACTTATAAGTCACCTATATGTCTAACCTTCGCCTGGTGAAGGTTGGGTGCCAAGTTACTTAGTGTGTGGGCACCCTGGCACTACCCAAGGTGCCCCCACATCGTTCAGGGCAAATTCCCCGGACTTTGTGAGTGCGGGAACACCATTACACGCGTGCAATAAACATAGGTCACTACCTATGTATAGCGTCACAATGGTAACTCCGAACATGGCCATGTGACATGTTTAAGATCATGGAATTGTCACCCAAATACCATTCTGGTATTGGGGGGACAATTCCATGATCCCCCGGGTCTCTAGCACAGAACCCGGGTACTGCCAAACTGCCTTTCCGGGGTCTCCACTGCAGCTGCTGCCAACCCCTCAGACAGGTTTATGCCCTCCTGGGGTCCAGGCAGCCCTGCCCCAGGAAGGAAGAACAAAGGATTTCCTCAGAGAGAGGGTGTTACACCCTCTCCCTTTGGAAATAGGTGTGAAGGGCTGGGGAGGAGTAGCCTCCCCAAGCCTCTGGAAATGCTTTGATGGGCACAGATGGTGCCCATCTCTACATAAGCCAGTCTACATCAGTTCAAGGATCCCCCAGCCCTGCTCTGGCATGAAAATGGACAAAAGAAAGGGGATTGACCACTCCCCTGACGAGTACCTCCCAGGGGAGGTGCCCAGAGCTCCTCCAGTGTGTCCCAGACCTCTGCCATCTTGGAAACAGAGGTGTTGGGGGCACACTGGACTGCTCTGAGTGGCCAGTGCCAGATGGTGACATCAGAGGCTCCTTCTGATAGGCTCTTACCTCTCTTGGTAGCCAATCCTCTTAACTTGGTAGCCAAACCTCCTTTTCTGGCTATTTTGGGTCTCTGCTTTGGGGAATTCTTCAGATAACGAATGCAAGAGGTCACCAGAGTTCCTCTGCATCTCCCTCTTCACCTTCTACCAAAGGATCAACCGCTGAATGCTCCAGGACGCTTGCAAAACTGCAACAAAGTAGCAAGACGACTACCAGAAACATTGTAGAGCCTATCCTGCTGGCTTTCTCAACTGTTTCCAGGTGGTGCATGCTCTGGGGGTAGCCTGCCTTCACCCTGCACCAGAAGCTCCGAAGAAATCTCCTGTTGGTTGACGGAATCTTCCCCCTGCTAACGCAGGCACCAAAAGACTGCAACACTGGTCCTCTGGGTCCTCTCTCATCCTGACGAGCATGGTCCCTGGAACACAGCAACTCTGTCCAAGTGACTCCCACCGTCCAGTGACTCTTCAGTCCAAGTTTGGTGGAGGTAAGTCCTTGCCTCCCAACGCTAGACTGCAAAGCTGTGTACTGCGTGATTTGCAGCTGCTCCGGCTTCTGTGTACTCTTCCAGGATTTTCTTCGTGCACTGCCTAGCCTGGGTCCCCAGAACTCTGTCCTGCAGTGCACAACTTTCTGAGTTGTCCTCCGACATCGTGGGACCCCCTTTTGTGACTTTGCGTGGACTCCGGTTCAATCTTCTTCTAAGTGCCTGTTGGGGTACGTCTGTGGGTGCTGCCTGCTTCTGTGAGGGCTCTCTGAGTTGCTGAGCGCCCCCTCTGTTTCCTATTCCAAAAGGTGACATCCTGGTCCTTTCTGGTCCTCAGCAGCACCCAAAAACCTCTGCCGCAACCCTTGCAGCTAGCAAGGCTTGTTTGCAGTCTTTCTGCGTGGGAAGACCTCTGTAAGCTTCATCGCGATGTGGGACATCCATCTTCCAAAGGAGAAGTTCCTAGTCCTCTTCTTTCTTGCAGAACTCCAAGCTTCTTCCAACCGGAGTCAGCATCCTTGCACCTTCATCCGGGGTTTTCTGGGCTCTTGCCCCTCCTGGACACTGTCGCGACTATTGGACTTGGTCCCCTTGTCTTACAGGTACTCAGGTCCGGAAATCCGTTGTCAGTGCACTGCTGGTATTTGTTCTTCCTGCAGAATCCCCCTATCACGACTTCTGTGCTCTCTGGGGGTAGTAGGTGTACTTTACTCCTACCTTTCAGGGTCTTGGGGTGGGGTATTTTTCTCACCCTCACTGTTTTCTTACAGTCCCAGCGACCCTCTACAAGCTCACATAGCTCTGGGGTCCATTTGTGATTCCCATTCTTCTTTTGGAGTATATGGTTTGTGTTTCCCCTATACCTATGTGCTCCTATTGCAATCTATGGTAATTCTACACTGTTTCCATTACTTTTCTTGCTATTACTTGACCTAACTTTGGTTTGTGTAGACATAACTTGTGTATATTACTTATATTCTTACTGAGGGTACTCACTGAGATACTTTTGGCATATTGTCATAAAAATAAAGTACCTTTATTTTTTGTAACTCTGTGCATTGTGATTTCTTATGATATTGTGTATATGATATAAGTGGTATAGTAGTAGATTTTCATGTCTCCTAGTTCAGCCTAAGCTGCTTTGCTATAGCTACCTTCTATCAGCCTAAGTTGCTAGAAACACCTCTTCTACACCAATAAGGGATAACTGGATCTGGCACAAGGTGTAAGTACCTCTGGTACCCACTAGAAGCCAGGCCAGCCTCCTACACACGCTAGACTGCAAAGCTGTGTACTGCGTGATTTGCAGCTGCTCTGGCTTCTGTGCACTCTTCCAGGATTTCCTTTGTGTACAGCCTAGCCTGGGTCCCCAGCACTCCGTCCTGCAGTGCACAACCTTCTGAGTTGTCCTCCGACGTCGTGGGACCCCCTTTTGTGACTTCGCGTGGACTCTGGTTCACTCTTCTTCTAAGTGCCTGTTGGGGTACTTCTGTGGGTGCTGCCTGCTTCTGTGAGGGCTCTCTGAGTTGCTGAGTGCCCCCTCTGTCTCCTCCCCCAAAAGGCGAAATCCTGGTCTTTCCTGGTCCTTAGCAGCACCCAAAAACCTCTACCGCAACCCTTGCAGCTAGCAAGGCTTGTTTGCAGTCTTTCTGCGTGGGAACACATCTGTAAGCTTCATCGCGACGTGGGACATCCATCTTCCAAAGGAGAAGTTCCTAGTCCTCTTCTTTCTTGCAGAACACCAAGCTTCTTCCAACCGGAGTCAGCATCCTTGCACCTTCATCCGGGGTTTCCTGGGCTCCTGCCCCTCCTGGACACTGTCGCGACTATTGGACTTGGTCCCCTTGTCTTACAGGTACTCAGGTCCGGAAATCCGTTGTCAGTGCACTGCTGGTGTTTGTTCTTCCTGCAGAATCCCCCTATCACGACTTCTGTGCTCTCTGTGGGTAGTAGGTGTACTTTACTCCTACCTTTCAGGGTCTTGGGGTGGGGTATTTTTCTCACCCTCACTGTTTTCTTACAGTCCCAGCGACCCTCTACAAGCTCACAAACGTCTGGGGTCCATTTGTGATTCCCATTCCTCTTTTGGAGTATATGGTTTGTGTTGCCCCTATACCTATGTGCTCCTATTGCAATCTATGGTAATTCTACACTGTTTCCATTACTTTTCTTGCTATTACTTGACCTAACTTTGGTTTGTGTAGACATAACCTGTGTATATTACTTATATTCTTACTGAGGGTACTCACTGAGATACTTTTGGCATATTGTCATAAAAATAAAGTACCTTTATTTTTTGTAACTCTGTGTATTGTGTTTTTTTATGATATTGTGCATATGATATAAGTGGTATAGTAGTAGCTTTGCATGTCTCCTAGTTCAGCCTAAGCTGCTTTGCTATAGCTACCTTCTATCAGCCTAAGTTGCTAGAAACACCTCTTCTACACCAATAAGGGATAACTGGATCTGGCACAAGGTGTAAGTACCTCTGGTACCCACTACAAGCCAGGCCAGCCTCCTACACACGCTAGACTGCAAAGCTGTGTACTGCGTGATTTGCAGCTGCTCCGGCTTCTGTGCACTCTTCCAGGATTTCCTTCGTGCACAGCCTAGCCTGGGTCCCCAGCACTCCGTCCTGCAGTGCACAACCTTCTGAGTTGTCCTCCGACGTCGTGGGACCCCCTTTTGTGACTTCACGTGGACTCTGGTTCACTCTTCTTCTAAGTGCCTGTTGGGGTACTTCTGTGGGTGCTGCCTGCTTCTGTGAGGGCTCTCTGAGTTGCTGAGCGCCCCCTCTGTCTCCTCCCCCAAAAGGCGAAATCCTGGTCTTTCCTGGTCCTTAGAAGCACCCAAAAACCTCTACCGCAACCCTTGCAGCTAGCAAGGCTTGTTTGCAGTCTTTCTGCGTGGGAACACCTCTGCAAGCTTCATCGCGACGTGCGACATCCGTCATCCAAAGGAGAAGTTCCTAGTCCTCTTCTTTCTTGCAGAACTCCAAGCTTCTTCCAACCGGAGGCAGCTTCCTTGCACCTTCATCTGGGGTTTCCTGGGCTCCTGCCCCCCGTACACTGTTGCGACTATTGGACTTGGTCCCCTTGTCTTACAGGTACTCAGGTCCGCAAATCCGTTGTCAGTGCACTGCTGGTGTTTGTTCTTCCTGCAGAATCCCCCAATCACGACTTCTGTGCTCTCTGGGGGTAGTAGGTGTACTTTACTCCTACTTTTCAGGGTCTTGGGGTGGGGTATTTTTCCAACCCTCACTGTTTTCTTACAGTCCCAGCGACCCTCTACAAGCTCACATAGGTCTGGGGTCCATTCGTGATTCGCATTCCACTTTTGGAGTATATGGTTTGTGTTGCCCCTATACCTTTGTGGCCCTATTGCAATCTATGGTAATTCTACACTGTTTCCATTACTTTTCTTGCTATTACTTACCTAACTTTGGTTTGTGTACACATAACTTGTGTATATTACTTACATTCTTACTGAGGGTACTCACTGAGATACTTTTGGCATATTGTCATAAAAATAAAGTACCCTTATTTTTAGTAACTCTGTGTATTGTGTTTTCTTATGATATTGTGCATATGATATAAGTGGTATAGTAGGAGCTTTGCATGTCTCCTAGTTCAGCCTAAGCTGCTTTGCCGTAGCTACCTTCTATAAGCCTAAGCTGCTAGAAACACCTCTTCTACACTAATAAGGGATAACTGGACCTGGCACAAGGTGTAAGTACCTCTGGTACCCACTACAAGCCAGGCCAGCCTCCTATATTGGTTGTGCAGCGGTACTTTTCATAAGAGAATCATATACCAAACAGTTCAGTGTATGTACACTTAACCAAAAAAGTTTGCTTTTGTTCTCTAAAACGTTTTACAAAGTTCTGAAAAGTTTCTTAAAACTTCTAAAAGTTTTCTAAAAGTTAGAAAAAGTTTTTTTCTCTGTGCTTTAAAACGTTCTGAAACTTTTTCTTTCTTCTCACTATCTCTAAACCTTTTGCTATCATGTCTCTGGTAGGTTCAGCTCCAAAAACTGTCAATGCCTCTTATGACAGTTTAAATTACAAGAGCTTAAGGAGTCTCTGCTCAGATAGAGGTTTAGTTATAGGAAATAACCCTACAAACAAGTTTCTGTTCAACATGCTTATGGTAGATGATGAGTCCCAAGCTGGCCCATCAAATGAGTGGTTAGAACATGTAGAAACTTCCCAGTCTGATTCAGGAGAGTTCCATGAGAAGGGTGGGGGGGGTTCTGTACAGGGTCTGCCCCCTAGCAGGTCACCCAGTAATATTGGTAGTAATGGAGGTTCCCATCACTGTAGGGCATCCTTTATTCCTAGAGGCCATGTTACCAGGGTCCAGACAGATAGGGCAGATCCCCCTCTGAAGTTTCCAATTTATCATCTGTGTCAAAGCATCCCCAACCCACCCACCCTGAGGATAACTTGTTAGAAAGGGAACTCAAAAAGTTGAGGGCTGAAGAGACCAGACTGAAGCTTAAACAGCAACAGCTGGCCTTAGATAGGGAATCCCTAGACATTGAGAAGGAAAGAAAGATGTTGGGGTTAGGACCCCATGGTGGCAGCAGCAGTATTCCTGATAGTAATCCTGTTAGAGAGCATGATTCCAGGAATCTGCACAAGATAGTCCCCCCCTCACAAGGAGGGGGATGACATCAACAAGTGGTTTGCTGCACTTGAGAGGGCCTCTATGGTACAGGGGTCCCTCAAAGGCAGTGGGCTGCTATTTTGTGGCTATCTTTCACTTGAAAGGGTGGGGATAGGTTCCTTACTGTTAGAGAAAGCGAAGCTAAGAATTACAAAGTTTTGAAAGATGCACTCTTGGATGGATTTGGCTTAACCACTGAACAATACAGGATTAAGTTCAGAGACACCAGAAACGAGTCTTCTCAAGACTGGACAGATGTTGTGGACTGTTCGGTGAAGGCCTTGGAAGGGTGGTTGCATGGCAGTAAGGTATCTGACTATGAAAGCCTGTACAATCTTATTCTGAGAGAGCATATTCTTAACAATTGTGTGTCTGATTTGTTACACCAGTACTTGATAGACTCAGATCTGACCTCTCCCCAAGAATTGGGAAAGAAGGCAGACAAATGGGTCAGAACAAGAGTGAACAGAAACGTTCATACAGGAGGTGACAAGGATGGCAAGAAGAACGATGGTGAGAAATCTCAGGATAAGCATGGGGATAAGGGTAAAACCAAGATCCTTCTTCAAATCCTAAACACTCTTCTCGGGGTAGGGAAAAATCAAATTGTTCCTCTTCTTCACAACATACACACATTAAAAAGCCCTGGTGCTATGTGTGTAAAAATAAAGGCCACTGGCAAGGGGATAAGTCCTCTCCAGGTAAACCCCCTGAGCCAACCACCACTAATACATCAAACTCTAGTGCCGCTAGGGGTAGTGGTAATAGTGGTGGGACTGCTGGCAACAGTCAAAATAAGGGTGTAGTTGGGTTCACTTATGGGTCCATCATAGAAACTGGGGTAGTCAGTCCCAAGACAGTTTCTGTCACACCTAGTGGCATTGGCCTTGCCACAATGGCTGCTTGTCCCCTTACAAAGGATAAGTACAGGCAGACAGTTTCAATAAATGGTGTTGAGGCCCAGGCCTACAGTGACACAGGTGCCAGTATCATTTTGGTGACTGAAAACCTAGTGTCTCCTGAACAACACATCATTGGACAACAGTACAAGATAATTGATGTCCATAACTCTAATAAGTTTCTTCCCTTAGCTATAGTTCAGCTTAGTTGGGGTGGAGTTACTGGCCCTAAGCAGGTGGTAGTATCACCTTAGCTTACCTGTAGACTGTCTCTTAGGTAATGACCTAGAGACCTCAGGTTGGGCTGAGGTAGAGTTTCATACCCATGCAGCCATGCCTGGTATCCCTGAGGAATTGCTTCCTCTCATTTCAGCTGAAATGAAAAAGCAAAGGAGAGAAAAAGGCCTGAAAACTCAGGATCCTTCTCCAACAACAGGTATAAAGGGCATCACAGTATCCCCTACCCACCCTGCCATTCAGGATATAATTCCTGTGGTAGGAGAAACCTCTCCTGGGGTGGCACCTGTACCAAGGGAACCATCAGCTGGCACAGCTGAACTCCCTGAGGTAAAAGTACCTCTCTGTGGGATAACTAATATTGGTGAGGAAAAGGCCACCATTTTAGTTAACATGGAGCAGCCCTCCAACCCTCCCAGAGAAAGTTTAGTGCAGAAACCCTGCACTGCCTCACAACACTTAGGACAGCAGCCCTGCCCTAGTGTGGAGCTCATAGGACAGCATCCCTGCCCTGCTCCAACTCAAGAGAAACAGCATCCCTGTTCTCTCTTACAGCCATATGGACAAAGTTTTTGCCCAGCTATGGCTTTATTGAGACAGCATCCCTGTCTGGCATTCTCATCACTTGATATAGGTCCAGTGGACAAATCCCACTGTCTAAACTAAAACATACTAATAGGAACTTTGGAAATATAACTTCACATTGTTGGCTAGCTAAAAAACTTCAAACAGGGTGGTTTACATCCCCACAGGGAAGTAACCATATAGTGGATGATAAAGGGAGTAACCAAGCTACTGCAGAGCTACTCTCTACTTATCACCAGTTAGACAATAAAGACTCAACTGGCCAAGGTTAGCCTTATTGTCCTTCGTTTTGGGGGGGGGGGGAGGTGTGTAGGAAGGTAGCCTCTTTCTAGCCTTGTTACCCCCACTTTTGGCCTGTTTGTGAGTATATGTCAGGCTGTTTTCACTGTCTCACTGGGATCCTGCTAGCCAGGGCTCAGTGCTCATAGTGAAAACCCTATGTTGTCAGTATGTTTGTTATGTGTCACTGGGATCCTGCTAGCCAGGACCCCAGTGCTCATAAGTTTGTGGCCTATATGTGTTCCCTGTGTGGTGCCTAGCTGTCTCACTCAGGCTCTGCTAACCAGAACCTCAGTGGTTATGCTCTCTCTGCTTTCCAAACTTGTCACTAACAGGCTAGTGACTAAATTTACCAATTCACATTCTCATACTGGTAGACCCATATAATTCCCTTGTATATTGTACTGAGGTACCCAGGGTATTGGGGTTCCAGGAGATCCCTATGGGCTGCAGCATTTCTTTTGCTACCCATAGGAAGCTCTGACAATTCTTAAACAGGGCTGCCACTGCAGCCTGCGTGAAATAACGTCCACGTTATTTCACAGCCATTTACCACTGCACATAAGTAACTTATAAGTCACCTATATGTCTAACCTTCGCCTGGTGAAGGTTGGGTGCCAAGTTACTTAGTGTGTGGGCACCCTGGCACTACCCAAGGTGCCCCCACATAGTTCAGGGCAAATTCCCCGGACTTTGTGAGTGCGGGAACACCATTACACGCGTGCAATAAACATAGGTCACTACCTATGTATAGCGTCACAATGGTAACTCCGAACATGGCCATGTGACATGTCTAAGATCATGGAATTGTCACCCCAATACCATTCTGGTATTGGGGGGACAATTCCATGATTCCCCAGGTCTCTAGCACAGAACCCGGGTACTGCCAAACTGCCTTTCCGGGGTCTCCACTGCAGCCGCTGCCAACCCCTCAGACAGGTTTATGCCCTCCTCGGGTCCAGGCAGCCCTGGCCCAGGAAGGAAGAACAAAGGATTTCCTCTGAGAGAGGGTGTTACACCCTCTCCCTTTGGAAATAGGTGTGAAGGGCTGGGGAGGAGTAGCCTCCCCAAGCCTCTGGAAATGCTTTGATGGGCACAGATGGTGCCCATCTCTGCATAAGCCAGTCTACACCAGTTCAGGGATCCCCCAGCCCTGCTCAGGCATGAAACTGGACAAAAGAAAGGGGATTGACCACTCCCCTGACGAGTACCTCCCAGGGGAGGTGCCCAGAGCTCCTCCAGTGTGTCCCAGACCTCTGCCATCTTGGAAACAGAGGTGTTGGGGGCACACTGGACTGCTCTGAGTGGCCAGTTCCAGCTGGTGACGTCAGAGGCTCCTTCTGATAGGCTCTTACCTCTCTTGGCAGCCAATCCTCTTAACTTGGTAGCCAAACCTCCTTTTCTGGCTATTTTGGGTCTCTGCTTTGGGGAATTCTTCAGATAACGAATGCAAGAGCTCACCAGAGTTCCTCTGCATCTCCCTCTTCACCTTCTACCAAAGGATCGACCGCTGACTGCTCCAGGACGCCTGCAAAACTGCAACAAAGTAGCAAGACGACTACCAGAAACATTGTAGCGCCTAATCCTGCCAGCTTTCTCAACTGTTTCCAGGTGGTGCATGCTCTGGCGGTAGCCTGCCTTCACCCTGCACCAGAAGCTCCGAAGAAATCTCCTGTGGGTCGACGGAATCTTCCCCCTGCTAACGCAGGACCAAAAGACTGCAACACTGGTCCTCTGGGTACCCTCTCATCCTGACGAGCATGGTCCCTGGAACACAGCAACTCTGTCCAAGTGACTTCCACCATCCAGTGACTCTTCAGTCCAAGTTTGGTGGAGGTAAGTCCTTGCCTCCCAACGCTAGACTGCAAAGCTGTGTACTGCGTGATTTGCAGCTGCTCCGGCTTCTGTGTACTCTTCCAGGATTTCCTTCATGCACAGCCTAGCCTGGGTCCCCAGCACTCCGTCCTGCAGTGCACAACTTTCTGAGTTGTCCTCTGACATCGTGGGACCCCCTTTTGTGACTTTACGTGGACTCAGGTTCACTCTTCTTCTAAGTGCCTGTTGGGGTGTGTCTGTGGGTGCTGCCTGCTTCTGTGAGGGATCTCTGAGTTGCTGAGCGCCCCCTCTGTCTCCTACTCCAAAAGGCGACATCCTGGTCCTTTCTGGTCCTCAGCAGCACCCAAAAACTTCTACCGCAACCCTTGCAGCTAGCAAGACTTGTTTGCGGTTTTTCTGCGTGGGAACACCTCTGTAAGCTTCATCGCGACGTGGGACATCCATCTTCCAAAGGAGAAGTTCCTAGTCCTCTTCTTTCTTGCAGAACTCCAAGCTTCTTCCAACCAGAGTCAGCATCCTTGCACCTTCATCCAGGGTTTCCTGGGCTCCTGCCCCTCCTGGACACTGTCGCGACTATTGGACTTGGTCCCCTTGTCTTACAGGTACTCAGGTCCGGAAATCCGTTGTCAGTGCACTGCTGGTGTTTGTTCTTCCTGCAGAATCCCCCTATCACGACTTCTGTGCTCTCTGGGGGTAGTAGGTGTACTTTACTCCAACTTTTCAGGGTCTTGGGGTGGGGTATTTTTCTAACCCTCACTGTTTTCTTACAGTCCCAGCGACCCTCTACAAGCTTACATAGGTCTGGGGTCCATTTGTGATTCGCATTCCACTTTTGGAGTATATGGTTTGTGTTGCCCCTATACCTATCCTCCTATTACAATCTATGGTAATTCTACTCTGTTTGCATTACTTTTCTTGCTATTACTTACCTAACTTTGGTTTGTGTACATATAACTTGTGTATATTACTTACCTTCTTACTGAGGGTACTCACTGAGATACTTTTGCCATATTGTCATAAAAATAAAGTACCTTTATTTTTAGTAACTCTGTGTATTGTGTTTTCTTATGATATTGTGCATATGATATAAGTGGTATAGTAGGAGCTTTGCATGTCTCCTAGTTCAGCCTAAGCTGCTTTTCCATAGCTACCTTCTATCAGCCTAAGCTGGTAGAAACACCTCTTCTACACTAATAAGGGATAACTGGACCTGGCACAAGGTGTAAGTACCTCTGGTACCCACTACAAGCCAGGCCAGACTCCTACACTCCCACCCTGCACCCCCAGCCCGCCCCCACCCACCTCTCTCTGCCCCTCACTCCATCTCTCTGCAGGGTGCAGACAGGGGACTGTGCTGCCTGACAGTAACAGATAAATTATTGTAATTGTTTCTTCATTTGTAGGCGTTTGTTAAAGGAGAGCGTACCTTTAACTTATACTTCCCTAGATGATCTGACGTTTGTCCCAAAAACCGGGACATTTATGTAATATTTTGACCTTTGACCCAAAAATAGGGACATTTTTTTAAAATTAAGAGAAGCGTCAGGACTCCGGGACAGTCCTCTAAAAACCGGGACAGTCTGGGAAAATCTGGGACGTCTGGTCACCCTACGCCGTTGGGATCTTATAAGTGTTTAACCATGCAGCACAGTAACAAGAGGGCATTGGTTCCTAACCCTAAGGCTCTTGATTTGCAAATAGAATTGACGGAGTGATGTGCGCCCGATCTTCGCCCCTTCCTTCATTCAGTACTCTACCAATGTATTATTTATCCACCGTGTACCATTCTGCTGTATTTTTGGGCAAACAACATAAATCAGTGGATCATGATTCCGGAACTGTCTTTGCAGTGTGCTAGCACCTCCCCCCCATCCGCCTTCAACACCTCCCCACCTCCATTCCACCCCTCCTTTTTTTTGCATGTTCCCAAGGCAGGCGATGCTTGTCACTTCAGCGGCGGGCCAGTGAGTGACAGCATACTATATGTCAAAATGAGGTGCACTTTTACGATAATGTAACATTTTATGAGCCAGCTGATTGCTTTCATTACTGGGATTTATGCGCAAAATCATGTGTGGCTATAGTGTGGCTCTGTGGAGGGAAAGTGGGTAAGGGGTGTGGGCAGGAAAAAGCGGGGTATGTTACATTAAAGGCACTTCTGTAGCATGACTAGTGATCAAGAGGCCTCATTAGTGCGCTACCGACCAGCTGAAAGGTTTTTGTATGCAGTTGATATGTGTAGGAAGGTGGCCTCTGTCTAGCTTTGTTACCCCCACTTTTGGTCTGTCTGTGAGTATATGTCACGGTGTTTTTACTGTCTCACTGGGATCCTGCTAGCCAGGTCCCCAGTGCTCATAGTGGTCTCCCCCAGCCTCCAGAAATGCTTTGAAGGGCACAGATGGTGCCCTCCTTTCATAAGTCAGTCTACACCGGTTCAGGGATCCCCCAGCCCCTGCTCTGGTGCAAAACTGGACAAAGGAAAGGGGAGTGACCACTCCCTTGTCCATCACCACCCCAGGGGTGGTGCCCAGAGCTCCTCCAGTGTGTCCCAGACCTCTGCCATCTTGAATGCAGAGGTGTGTGGGCACAATGGAGGCCTCTGAGTGGCCAGTGCCAGCAGGTGACATCAGAGACCCCTCCTGATAGGTGCTTACCTGACTAGGTGGCCAATCCTCCTCTGAAGGCTATTTAGGGTCTCTCCTGTGGGTTTCTCTTGTGATAACAAATACAAGAGCTCACCAGAGTTCCTCTGCATCTCTCTCTTTGACTTCTGCCAAGGATCAACCGCTGACTGCTCCAGGAAGACCTGCAAAACCGCAACAAAGTAGCAAGACGACTACCAGCAACATTGTAGTGCCTAATTCTGCCGGCTTTCTCGACTGTTTCCTGGTGGTGCATGCTCTGAGGGCTGTCTGCCTTCACCCTGCACTAGAAGCCAAGAAGAAATCTCCTGTGGGTCGACGGAATCTTCCCCTGATAACGCAGGCACCAAACGTCTGCATCACCGGTCCTCTGGGTCCCCTCTCATCTTGACAAGCATGGTCCCTGGAACACAAGAGCTGGATCCACGTGACCCCGACAGTCCAGAGGTCCTTCTTTCCCAATTTGGTGGAGGTAACTCCTTGCCTCCCCACACCAGACTGTAATCCTGTGTACTGCGTGAACTGCAGCTTCTGTGCACTTTTGCAAGGAATCCCTCGTGCACAGCACAGCCCAGGTCCCCAGCACTCCGTCCTGCATTGCTCAACTCGCCGAGTTGACCACCGACTTCGTGGGACCCTCCTTTGTACTGTTGAGACGACCGCCGTGCTCAGATATCTTGAATGCCTGTTCAAGTGCTTCTGCGGGTGCTGCCTGCTTCTGCGTGGGCTCTCTGTACTGCTGAGCACCCCCTCTGTCTCCTCCTCCAAGGGGCGACCTCCTGGTCCTTCCTGGGCCCGGGCAGCACCAAAAATCTTCAACCGTGACTCTTGCAGCTAGGAAGGCTTGTTTGCGGTCTTTCTGCGTGGAAACAACTCTACATACTCCAGCATGCCGTGTGATATCTTCTTTGCAAAGGAGAAGTTCCTGGCATCTTCCATTGTTGCAGAATCTTCAGCTTCTTCCGCCCGGAGGCAGCCATTTTGCACCTCCATCCGGGGTTTAGTGGGCTCCTGCCCCCCCTGGACACTTGCGTGACTCTGGGACTTGGTCCCCTTCCTTTGCAGGTCCTCAGGTCCAGGAATCCGTTTTCAGTGCTTTGCAGTCAGTTGTTGTCTTTGCAGAATCTCCTATAACGACTTTAGTGTGTTTCTGGGGAGGTAGGTGCACTTTACAACTGCTTTTCAGGGTCTTGGGGTGGGCTATTTTTCTAACCCTCACTGTTTTCTTACAGTCCCAGCGACCCTCTACAAGCTCACATAGGTCGGGGGTCCATTTGTGGTTCGCATTTCACTTTTGGAGCATATGGTTTGTGTTGCCCCTATACCTATGTGCTCCTATTGCAATCTATTGTAATCCTACACTGTTTGCGTTACTTTTCTTGCTATTACTTACCTCATTTTGGTTTGTGTACATATATCTTGTGTATATAACGTATCCTCATACTGAGGGTACTCACTGAGATACTTATTGCATATTGTCATACAAATAAAGTACCTTTATTTTTAGTAACTCTGTGTATTGTGTTTTCATATGATATTGTGCATATGATATAAGTGGTATAGTAGGAGCTTTACATGTCTCCTAGTTCAGCCTAAGCTTCTTTGCCATAGCTACCTTCTATCGTTCTAAGCTGCTAGAAACACCTCTTCTACACTAATAAGGGATAACTGGACCTGGCACAAGGTGTAAGTACCTCTGGAACCCACTACAAGCCAGGCCAGCCTCCTACATTGGTTGTGCAGCTGTGGGATAAGTACCAGTAACTACTTACCACTTTGTCATTGTGTACTTTTCATAAGAGAATAATATACAAAACAGTTCAGTGTATGTACACCTAACCAAAAAGTTTTGCTTTTCTCCTCTTAAACTTTTTACAAAGTTCTGAAAAGTTTCTCTAAACTTCTAAAAGTTTTCTAAAAGTTAGAAAAAGTTTTTTTCTCTGATCTTTAAAAAGTTCTAAAAGTTTGTCTTCCTTCTCACTATCTCTAAATCTCCTGTTATCATGTCTGTGGTAGATTCTACTCTTAAAATGGTCAATACAACTTATGACAATTTGAATTACAAGAGCCTGAGGAGTCTCTGCTTAGATAGAGGTTTAGTGATAGGAAAGAACCCTACAAAAGAGTTTCTATTTAACATGCTTATTGTAAATGATGAGTCCCAAGCAGGCACATCAGATGAGAGGTTAATAGAAGGTTCCCATTCTGACTCAGGGGAGCACCTTGAGGAAGGTGGGGACGGTTCTGAACAGGATCTGCCCCCTAACAGGACACCCAGTAATGTTGGTAGTAATGGAGGTTCCCATCACAGTAGGGAAGTCTTTATTCCTAGAGGCCAAGATACAAGGGTCCAGACAAATAGGGACAGATCCCCATCTGTTGTTTCAAACTTGTCTTCTGTGTATAAACATTCCCAACCCACCCACCCTGAGGATAACTTGTTAGAAAGGGAACTAAAAAAGTTGAGGGTTGAAGAGACCAGACTGAAGCTTAAACAGCAACAGCTGGCCTTAGATAGGGAATCCATAGACATTGAGAAGGAGAGACAGAGATTGGGGTTAGGACCCCATGGTGGCAGCAGCAGTATTCCTGATAGTAATCCTGTTAGAGAGCATGATTCCAGGAATCTGCACAAGATAGTCTCCACTTACAAGGAGGGGGACATCAACAAGTGGTTTGCTGCACTTGAGAGGGCCTGTATGGTATAGGGGGTCCCTCAAAGGCAGTGGGATGCGATATTGTGGCTATCTTTCACTGGAAAGGGTAGGGATAGGCTCCTTACTGTTAGAGAAAGTGAAGCTAACAATTTTACAGTTTTGAAGAATGCACTCCTGGAGGGATTTGGCTTAACCACTGAACAATACAGGATTAAGTTCAGAGACACCAGAAAAGAGTCCTCACAAGACTGGACAGACTTTGTAGACTGTTCAGTGAAGGCCTTGGAGGGGTGGTTACATGGCAGTAAAGTATCTGACTATGAAAGCCTGTATAATCTTATTCTGAGAGAGCATATTCTGAATAACTGTGTGTCTGACTTGTTACACCAATATCTAGTGGACTCAGATCTGACCTCTCCCCAAGAATTGGGAAGGAAGGCAGACAAATGGGTCAGAACAAGAGTGAACAGAAAAGTTCATAAAGGGGGCGACAAGGATGGCAAGAAGAAAGATGGTGAGAAATCACAGGATAATCATGGGGCTAAGGGTAAAACCAAAGATCCTTCTTCAAATCCTAAGCACTCTTCAGGGGGTGGGGATAAATCAAATTCTTCCTCTTCTTCACAACATACACACATTAAAAAGCCTTGGTGCTAGGTGTGTAAAAATGAAGGCCATTGGCAAGGGGATAAGTCCTGTCCAGGTAAACCCCCTGAGCCAACCACCACTAATATATCAAACTCTAGTGCCCCTAGCAGTAGTGGTAATAGTGGTGGGGCTGCTGGCAACAGTCAAAGAAAGGGTGTAGTTGGGTTCACTTATGGGTCCATCATAGAAACTGGGGTAGTCAGTCCCAAGACAGTTTCTGTCACACCTAGTGGCATTGGCCTTGCCACACTGGCTGCTTGTCCCCTTACAATGGATAAGTACAGGCAGACAGTTTCAATAAATGGTGTTGAGGCCCAGGCCTACAGGGACACAGGTGCCAGTATCACTTTGGTGACTGAAAACCTAGTGCCCCCTGAACAACACATCATTGGACAACCGTACAAGATTATTGATGTCCATAACTCCACTAAGTTTCTTCCCTTAGCTATAGTTCAGCTTAGTTGGGGTGGAGTTACTGGCCCTAAGAAGGTGGTAGTGTCACCTAGCTTAACTGTAGACTGTCTCTTAGGTAATGACCTAGAGGCCTCAGGTTGGGCTGATGTAGAGTTTTATACCCATGCAGCCATGCTGGGTATCCCTGAGGAATTGCTTCCTCTAATTTCTACTGAAATGAAAAAGCAAAGGAGAGAAAAAGGCCTGAAAACTCAGGATCCTTCTCCAACAACAGGTATAAAGGGCATCACAGTATCCCCTACCCACCCTGCCATTCAGGATATCATTCCTGTGGTAGGAGAAACCTCTCCTGGGGTGGCACCTGTATCAAGGGAACCATCAGCTGGCACAGCTGGACTCCCTGAGGTAAAAGTACCTCTCTGTGGGATAACTAATATTGGTGAGGAAAAGGCTGCCATTTTAGTTAGCATGGAGCAGCCCTCCAACCCTCCCAGAGAAAGTTTAGTGCAGAAACCCTGCACTGCCTCACAACACTTAGGACAGCAGCCCTGCCCTAGTGTGGAGCTCATAGGACAGCATCCCTGCCCTGCTCCAACTCAAGAGAAACAGCATCCCTGTTCTCTTCTACAGCCATATGGACAAAGTTTTTGCCCAGCTATGGCTTTAATGAGACAGCATCCCTGTCTGGCATTCTCATCACTTGATATAGGTCCAGTGGACAAATCCCACTGCTCTAAACTAAAACATACTAATAGGAACTCTGAAAACATAACTTCACATTGTTGGATAGCTAAAAAACGTCAAACAGGGTAGTTTACATCCCCACAGGGAAGTAACCATATAGTGGATGATAAAGGGAGTAACCAAGCTACTGCAGAGATACTCTCTACTTATCACCACTTAGACAATAAAGACTCAACTGGCCAAGGTTAGCCTTATTGTCCTTCATTTGGGGGGGGGGGTTGTGTAGGAAGGTAGCCTCTTTCTAGCCTTGTTACCCCCACTTTTGGCCTGTTTGTGAGTATATGTCAGGGTGTTTTCACTGTCTCACTGGGATCCTGCTAGCCAGGGCCCAGTGCTCATAGAGAAAACCCTGTGTTGTCAGTATGTTTGCTATGTGTCACTGGGATCCTGCTAGCCAGGACCCCAGTGCTCATATGTTTGTGGCCTATATGTGTTCCCTGTGTGGTGCCTAACTGTCTCACTCAGGCTCTGCAAACCAGAACCTCAGTGGTTATGCTCTCTCTGCTTTCCAAACTTGTCACTAACAGGCTAGTGACTAAATTTACCAATTCACATTGGCATACTGGTAGACCCATATAATACCCTTGTATATTGTACTGAGGTACCCAGGGTATTGGGGTTCCAGGAGATCCCTATGGGCTGCAGCATTTCTTTTGCTACCCATAGGAAGCTCTGACAATTCTTAAACAGGGCTGCCACTGCAGCCTGCGTGAAATAACGTCCACGTTATTTCACATCCATTTACCACTGCACATAAGTAACTTATAAGTCACCTATATGTCTAACCTTCGCCTGGTGAAGGTTGGGTGCCAAGTTACTTAGTGTGTGGGCACCCTGGCACTACCCAAGGTGCCCCCACATCGTTCAGGGCAAATTCCCCGGACTTTGTGAGTGCGGGAACACCATTACACGCGTGCAATAAACATAGGTCACTACCTATGTATAGCGTCACAATGGTAACTCCGAACATGGCCATGTGACATGTCTAAGATCATGGAATTGTCACCCCAATACCATTCTGGTATTGGGGGGACAATTCCATGATTCCCCAGGTCTCTAGCACAGAACCCGGGTACTGCCAAACTGCCTTTCCGGGGTCTCCACTGCAGCCGCTGCCAACCCCTCAGACAGGTTTATGCCCTCCTGGGGTCCAGGCAGCCCTGGCCCAGGAAGGAAGAACAAAGGATTTCCTCTGAGAGAGGGTGTTACACCCTCTCCCTTTGGAAATAGGTGTGAAGGGCTGGGGAGGAGTAGCCTCCCCAAGCCTCTGGAAATGCTTTGATGGGCACAGATGGTGCCCATCTCTGCATAAGCCAGTCTACACCAGTTCAGGGATCCCCCAGCCCTGCTCAGGCATGAAACTGGACAAAAGAAAGGGGATTGACCACTCCCCTGACGAGTACCTCCCAGGGGAGGTGCCCAGAGCTCCTCCAGTGTGTCCCAGACCTCTGCCATCTTGGAAACAGAGGTGTTGGGGGCACACTGGACTGCTCTGAGTGGCCAGTTCCAGCTGGTGACGTCAGAGGCTCCTTCTGATAGGCTCTTACCTCTCTTGGCAGCCAATCCTCTTAACTTGGTAGCCAAACCTTCTTTTCTGGCTATTTTGGGTCTCTGCTTTGGGGAATTCTTCAGATAACGAATGCAAGAGCTCACCAGAGTTCCTCTGCATCTCCCTCTTCACCTTCTACCAAAGGATCGACCGCTGACTGCTCCAGGACGCCTGCAAAACTGCAACAAAGTAGCAAGACGACTACCAGAAACATTGTAGTGCCTAATCCTGCCAGCTTTCTCAACTGTTTCCAGGTGGTGCATGCTCTGGGGGTAGCCTGCCTTCACCCTGCACCAGAAGCTCCGAAGAAATCGCCTGTGGGTCGACGGAATCTTCCCCCTGCTAACGCAGGACCAAAAGACTGCAACACTGGTCCTCTGGGTACCCTCTCATCCTGACGAGCATGGTCCCTGGAACACAGCAACTCTGTCCAAGTGACTTCCACCGTCCAGTGACTCTTCAGTCCAAGTTTGGTGGAGGTAAGTCCTTGCCTCCCAACGCTAGACTGCAAAGCTGTGTACTGCGTGATTTGCAGCTGCTCCGGTTTCTGTGTACTCTTCCAGGATTTCCTTTGTGCACAGCCTAGCCTGGGTCCCCAGCACTCCGTCCTGCAGTGCACAACTTTCTGAGTTGTCCTCTGACATCGTGGGACCCCCTTTTGTGACTTTGCGTGGACTCCAGTTCACTCTTCTTCTAAGTGCCTGTTGGGGTACAGCTGTGGGTGGTGCCTGCTTCTGTGAGTGCTCTCTGAGTTGCTGAGCGCCCCCTCTGTCTCCTATTCCAAAAGGCGACATCCTGGTCCTTTCTGGTCCTCAGCAGCACCCAAAAACCTCTACTGAAACCCTTGCAGCTAGCAAGGCTTGTTTGCAGTCTTTCTGCGTGGGAACACCTCTGTAAGCTTCATCGCGATGTAGGACATCCATCTTCCAAAGGAGAAGTTCCTAGTCCTCTTCTTTCTTGCAGAACTCCAAGCTTCTTCCAACTGGAGTCAGCATCCTTGCACCTTCATCCGGGGTTTCCTGGGCTCCTGCCCCTCCTGGACACTGTTGCGACTATTGGACTTGGTCCCCTTGTCTTACAGGTACTCAGGTCCAGAAATCCGTTGTCAGTGCACTGCTGGTGTTTGTTCTTCCTGCAGAATCCCCCTATCACGACTTCTGTGCTCTCTGGGGGTAGTAGGTGTACTTTACTCCAACTTTTCAGGGTCTTGGGGTGGGGTATTTTTCTAACCCTCACTGTTTTCTTACAGTCTCAGCGACCCTCTACAAGCTCACATAGGTCTGGGGTCCATTCGTGATTCGCATTCCACTTTTGGAGTATATGGTTTGTGTTGCCCCTATACCTGTGTGCTCCTATTGCAATCTATGGTAATTCTACACTATTTGCATTACTTTTCTTGCTATTACTTACCTAACTTTGGTTTGTGTATATTACTTACCTTCTTACTGAGGGTACTCACTGAGATACTTTTGGCATATTGTCATAAAATAAAGTACCTTTATTTTTAGTAACTCTGTGTATTGTGTTTTCTTATGATATTGTGCATATGATATAAGTGGTATAGTAGGAGCTTTACATGTCTCCTAGTTCAGCCTAAGCTACTTTGCCATAGCTACCTTCTATCAGTCTAAGCTGCTAGAAACACCTCTTCTACACTAATAAGGGATAACTGGACCTGGCACAAGGTGTAAGTACCTCTGGAACCCACTACAAGGCAGGCCAGCCTCCTACATTGGTTGTGCTGCGGTGGGATAAGTACTTGTAACTACTTACCACTTTGTCATTGTGTACTTTTCATAAGAGAGTAATATACAAAACAGTTCAGTGTATGTACACCTAACCAAAACGTTTTGCTTTTCTCCTCTTAAACTTTTTACAAAGTTCTGAAAAGTTTCTCTAAACTTCTAAAAGTTTTCTAAAAGTTAGAAAAAGATTTTTCTCTGATCTTTAAAAAGTTCTAAAAGTTTGTCTTCCTTCTCACTATATCTAAATCTCCTGTTATCATGTCTGTGGTAGATTCTACTCTTAAAATGGTCAATACAACTTATGACAATTTGAATTACAAGAGCCTAAGAAGTCTCTGCTTAGATAGAGGTTTAGTGATAGGAAAGAACCCTCCAAAAGAGTTTCTATTTAACATGCTTATTGTAAATGATGAGTCCCAAGCAGGCACATCAGATGAGAGGTTAATAGAAAGTTCCCATTCTGACTCAGGGGAGCACCTTGAGGAAGGTGGGGAGGGTTCTGAACAGGATCTGCCCCCTAACAGGACACCCAGTAATGTTGGTGGTAATGGAGGTTCCCATCACAGTAGGGAAGTCTTTATTCCTAGAGGCCAAGTTACAAGGGTCCAGACAAATAGGGACAGATCCCCCTCTGTTGTTTCAAACTTGTCTTCTGTGTCTAAACATTCCCAACCCACCCACCCTGAGGATAACTTGTTAGAAAGGGAACTAAAAAAGTTGAGGGTTGAAGAGACCAGACTGAAGCTTAAACAGCAACAGCTGGCCTTAGATAGGAAATCCCTAGACATTGAGAAGGAGAGACAGAGATTGGGGTAAGGACCCCATGGTGGCAGCAGCAATATTCCTGATAGTAATCCTGTTAGAGAGCATGATTCCAGGAATCTGCACAAGATAGTCCCCACTTACAAGGAGGGGGATGACATCAACAAGTGGTTTGCTCCACTTGAGAAGGCCTGTATGGTACAGGGGGTCCCTCAAAGGCAGTAGGATGCAATATTGTGGCTATCTTTCACTGGAAAGGGTTGGGATAGGCTCCTTACTGTTAGAGAAAGTGAAGCTAACAATTTTACAGTTTTGATGGATGCACTCCTGGATAGATTTGGCTTAACCACTGAACAATACAGGATTAAGTTCAGAGACACCAGAAAAGAGTCCTCACAAGACTGGACAGACTTTGTAGACTGTTCAGTGAAGGCCTTGGAGGGGTGGTTACATGGCAGTAAAGTATCTGACTATGAAAGCCTGTATAATCTTATTCTGAGAGAGCATATTCTGAATAACTGTGTGTCTGACTTGTTACACCAATATCTAGTGGACTCAGATCTGACCTCTCCCCAAGAATTGGGAAAGAAGGCAGACAAATGGGTCAGAACAAGAGTGAACAGAAAAGTTCATACAGGGGGTGACAAGGATGGCAAGAAGAAAGATGGTGAGAAATCACAGGATAAGCATGGGGATAAGGGTAAAACCAAGGATCCTTCTTCAAATCCTACGCACTCTTTAGGGGGTGGGGATAAATCAAATTCTTCCTCTTCTTCACAACATACACACATTAAAAAGCCTTGGTGCTATGTGTGTAAAAATAAAGGCCATTGGCAAGGGGATAAGTCTTGTCCAGGTAAACCCCCTGAGCCAACCACCACTAATATATCAACCTCTAGTGCCCCTAGCAGTAGTGGTAATAGTGGTGGGACTGCTGGCAACAGTAAAAGTAAGGGTGTAGTTGGGTTCACTTATGGGTCCATCATAGAAACTGGGGTAGTCAGTCCCAAGACAGTTTCTGTCACACCTAGTGGCATTGGCCTTGCCACTCTGGCTGCTTGTCTCCTTACAATGGATAAGTACAGGCAGACAGTTTCAATAAATGGTGTTGAGGCCCAGGCCTACAGGGGCACAGGTGCCAGTATCACTTTGGTGACTGAAAAACTATTGCCTTCTGAACAACACATCATTGGACAACCGTACAAGATTATTGATGTCCATAACTCCACTAACTTTCTTCCCTTAGCTATAGTTCAGCTTAGTTGGGGTGGAGTTACTGGCCCTAAGAAGGTGGTAGTGTCACCTAGCTTAACTGTAGACTGTCTCTTAGGTAATGAACTAGAGACCTCAGGTTGTGCTGAGGTAGAGTTTTATCCCCATGCAGCCCTGCTGGGTATCCCTGAGTAATTGCTTCCTCTAATTTCTACTGAAATGAAAAAGCAAAGGAGAGGAACAGGCCTGAAAACTCGTGATCCTTCTCCAACAACAGGTAAAAAGGGCATCACAGTATCCCCTACCCACCCTGCCATTCATGATACCATTCCTGTGGTAGGAGAAACCTCTCCTGGGGTGGAACCTGTACCAAGGCAACCATCAACTGGCACAGCTGAACTCCCTGAGGTAAAAGTACCTCTCTGTGGGATAACTAATTTTGGTGAGGAAAAGGCCACCATTTTAGTTACCATGGAGCAGCCCTCCAACCCTCCCAGAGAAAGTTTAGTGCAGAAACCCTGCACTGCCTCACAACACTTTGGACAGCAGCCCTGCCCTAGTGAGGAGCTCATAGGACAGCATCCCTGCCCTGCACCAACTCAAGAGAAACAGCATCCCTGTTCTCTCTTACAGCCGCATGGACAAAGTTTTTGCCCAGCTATGGCTTTA
Source organism: Pleurodeles waltl (assembly GCF_031143425.1). Classification (NCBI taxonomy): domain Eukaryota; kingdom Metazoa; phylum Chordata; class Amphibia; order Caudata; family Salamandridae; genus Pleurodeles; species Pleurodeles waltl. The sequence goes on from NC_090446.1 coordinate 423,000,214, forward strand.
CTGAGACAGCATCCCTGTTTGGCATTCTCATTACTAGAAATAGGTCCAGTGGACAATTCCCACAGTTCTAAACTAAAACTTACTGATAGGAACTCTGAGAATATATCTTCACATTGTTGGTTAGCTAAAAAACTTCAAACAGGGTGGTTTACATCCCCAAAGGGAAGTAACCATATAGTGGATGATAAAGGGAGTAACCAGTCTATTGCAGAGCTACTCTTAACTTATCACCACTTAGACAATAAAGACTCAACTGGCCAAGGTTAGCCTTATTGTCCTTCGTTTGGTGGGGGGGTTGTATGAGAAAGTAGCCTCTTTCTAGCCTTGTTACCCCCACTTTTGGCCTGTTTGTGAGTATATGTCAGGGTGTTTTCACTATCTCACTGGGATCCTGCTAGCCAGGACCCAGTGCTCATAGTGAAAACCCTATGTTGTCAGTATGTTTGTTATGTGTCACTGGGACCCTGCTAGCCAGGACCCCAGTGCTCATAAGTTTGTAGCCTATATGTATGTGTTCCCTGTGTGATGCCTAACTGCTAACCAGAACCTCAGTGGTTATGCTCTCTCTGCTTTACAAATTGTCACTTACAGGCTAGTGACCAATTTTAACAATTCACATTGGCATACTGGACCACCCTTATAATTCCCTAGTATATGGTACAAAGGTACCCAGGGTATTGGGGTTCCAGGAGATCCCTATGGGCTGCAGCATTTCTTTTGCCACCCATAGGGAGATCTGACAATTCTCACACAGGCCTGCCAGTGGAGCCTGAGTGAAATAGCGTCCACGTTATTCCACAGCCATTTACCACTGCACTTAAGTAACTTATAAGTCACCTATATGTCTAACCTTCACCTGGTGAAGGTTGGGTGCAAAGTTAGTTAGAGTGTGGGCACCCTGGCACTAGCCAAGTTGCCCCCACATCGTTCAGGGCAAATTCACCGGACTTTGTGAGTGCGGGGACACCATTTCACCCGTGCACTATACATAGGTCACTACCTATGTATAGCGTCACAATAGTAACTCCGAACATGGCCATGTAACATGTCTAAGATCATGGCATTGTCACCCCAATGCCATTCTGGCATTTGGGAGACAATTCCATGATCCCCCGGGTCTCTAGCACAGAACCTGGGTACTGCCAAACTGCCTTTCCCGGGGTTTCACTGCAGCTGCTGCTGCCAACCCCTCAGACAGGTTTCTGCCCTCCTGGGGTCCAGCCAGGCCTGGCCCAGAAAGGCAGAACAAAGGCCTTCCTCAGAGAGAGGGTGTTACACCCTCTCCCTTTGGAAATAGGTGTCAGGGCTGGGGAGGAGTAGCCTCCCACAGCCTCTGGAAATGCTTTGATGGGCACAGATGGTGCCCATCTCTGCATAAGCCAGTCTACACCGGTTTAGGGATCCCCCAGCCCTGCTCTGGCGCAAAACTGGACAAAGGAAAGGGGAGTGACCACTCCCCTGACCTGCACCTCCCAGGGGAGGTGCCCAGAGCTCCTCCAGCGTGCCCCAGACCTCTGCCATCTTGGATTCAGAGGTGTGCTGACACACTGGACTGCTCTGAGTGGCCAGGGCCAGCAGGTGATGTCAGAGACTCCTTCTGATAGGCTCTTACCTGTGTTGCTAGCCTATCCTCCTTCCTAGGTAGCCAAACCTCTTTTTCTGGCTATTTAGGGTCTCTGCTTTGGGGAATTCTTCAGATACTGAAATGCAAGAGCTCACCAGAGTTCCTCTGCATCTCCCTCTTCACCTTCTACCAAAGGATAGACCACTGACTGCTCAGGACCCCTGCACAACCGCAACAAAGTAGCAAAGATGACTACTGCGACCTTGTAACGCTGATCCTGCCGCCTTCTCGACTGTTTTCCTGGTGGTGCATGCTCTGGGGGTGTAGGAGGCTGGACTGGCTTGTAGTGAGTACCAAGGGGTACTTGCACCTTGCACCAGGCCCAGTTATCCCTTATTAGTGTATAGGGTGTCTAGCAGCTTAGGCTGATAGATAATGGTAGCTTAGCAGAGCAGCTTAGGCTGAACTAGGAGACGGGTGAAGCTACTACAGTACCACTTAGTGTCATATGCACAATATCATAAGAAAACACAATACACAGTTATACTAAAAATAAAGGTACTTTATTTTTATGACAATATGCCAAAGTATCTTAGAGTGTACCCTCAGTGAGAGGATAGGAAATATACACAAGATATATATACACAATAGCAAAAATATGCAGTATAGTCTTAGAAAACAGTGCAAACAATGTATAGTTACAATAAGATGCAATGGGGAAACATAGGGATAGGGGCAACACAAACCATATACTCCAGAAGTGGAATGCGAACCACGAATGGACCCCAAACCTATGTGACCTTGTAGAGGGTCGCTGGGACTATTAGAAAATAGTGAGAGTTAGCAAAATAACCCACCCCAAGACCCTGAAAAGTGAGTGCAAAGTGCACCAAAGTTCCCCTAAGGACAAAATAGTCGTGTTAGAGGGAGAATGCAAGGAAAACACAAATCAGCAATGCAACAACGATGGATTCCTGTCTGAAGGTACCTGTGGAACAAGGGGACCAAGTCCAAAAGTCACAAGCAGCTCGGAGATGGGCAGATGCCCAAGAAATGCCAGCGGTTGGTGCAAAGAAGCTCTTACTAGGCTGAAGAACTGTGAATACTGCAGGAACGACAAGGGCTAGAGACTTCCCCTTTGGAGGATGGATCCCCCACGCCTTGGAGAGTCGTGCAGAAGTGTTTTCCCGCCGGATGGACGCCAACAAGCCTTGCTACACGCAAATCGTGCGTTTGGCGTTTTTGGACGCTGCTGGGGCCCAGGAGGGACCAGGAGGTCGCAAATTGGACCTGCAGGGAGAGGGGACGTCGAGCAAGACAAGGAGCCCTCACTGAAGCAGGTAGCACCCGGAGAAGTGCCAGAAACAGGCACTACGAGGATGCGTGAAACGGTGCTCGCCGAAGTTGCACAAAGGAGTCCCACGTCGCCGGAGACCAACTTAGAAAGTCGTGCAATGCAGGTTAGAGTGCCGTGGACCCAGGCTTGGCTGTGCACGAAGGATTTCCGCCGGAAGTGCACAGGGGCCGGAGAAGCTTGCAAAGTCGCGGTTCCCAGCAATGCAGCCCAGCGAGGTGAGGCAAGGACTTACCTCCACCAAACTTGGGCTGAAGAGTCACTGGACTGTGGGGGTCACTTGGACGGTGTCGCTGGATTCGAGGGACCTCGCTCGTCGTGCTGAGAGGAGACCCAAGGGACCGGAGATGCAGCTTTTTGGTGCCTGCGGTTGCAGGGGGAAGATTCCGTCGACCCACGGGAGATTTCTTCGGAGCTTCTGGTGCAGAGAGGAGGCAGACTACCCCCACAGCATGCACAAGCAGGAAAACAGTCGAGAAGGCGGCAGGATCAGCGTTACAGAGTTGCAGTAGTCGTCTTTGCTACTATGTTGCAGGTTTGCAGGCTTCCAGCGCGGTCAGCGGTCGATTCCTTATCAGAAGGTGAAGAGGGAGATGCAGAGGAACTCGGTTGAGCTCATGCATTCGTTATCTAACGTTTCCCCAGAGACAGAGACCCTAAATAGCCAGAAAAGAGGGTTTGGCTACCTAGGAGAGAGGAAAGGCTACTAACACCTGAAGGAGCCTATCACAAGGAGTCTCTGACGTCACCTGGTGGCACTGGCCACTCAGAGCAGTCCAGTGTGCCAGCAGCACCTCTGTTTCCAAGATGGCAGAGGTCTGGAGCACACTGGAGGAGCTCTGGACACCTCCCAGGGGAGGTGCAGGTCAGGGGAGTGGTCACTCCCCTTTCCTTTGTCCAGTTTCGCGCCAGAGCAGGGGCTAAGGGGTCCCTGAACCGGTGTAGACTGGCTTATGCAGAATTGGGCACCTCTGTGCCCAACAAAGCATTTCCAGAGGCTGGGGGAGGCTACTCCTCCCCTGCCTTCACACCATTTTCCAAAGGGAGAGGGTGTCACACCCTCTCTCAGAGGAAGTTATTTGTTCTGCCATCCTGGGCCAGGCCTGGCTGGACCCCAGGAGGGCAGATGCCTGTCTGAGGGGTTGGCAGCAGCAGCAGCTGCAGAGAAACCCCAGGAAGGGCAGTCTGGCAGTACCAGGGTCTGTGCTACAGACCACTGGGATTATGGAATTGTACCAACAATGCCAGGATGGCATAGAGGGGGCAATTCCATGATCATAGACATGTTACATGGCCATATTCGGAGTTACCATGGTGAAGCTACATATAGGTAGTGACCTATATGTAGTGCACGCGTGTAATGGTGTCCCCGTACTCACAAAGTTCAGTGAATTGGCTCTGAACAATGTGGGGGCACCTTGGCTAGTGCCAGGGTGCCCTCACACTAAGTAACTTTGCACCTAACCTTTACCAGGTAAAGGTTAGACATATAGGTGACTTATAAGTTACTTAAGTGCAGTGTAAAATGGCTGTGAAATAACGTGGACGTTATTTCACTCAGGCTGCAGTGGCAGGCCTGTGTAAGAATTGTCAGAGCTCCCTATGGGTGGCAAAAGAAATGCTGCAGCCCATAGGGATCTCCTGGAACCCCAATACCCTGGGTACCTCAGTACCATATACTAGGGGATTATAAGGGTGTTCCAGTAAGCCAATGTAAATTGGTAAAAATGGTCACTAGCCTGTCAGTGACAATTTGGAAAGAAATGAGAGAGCATAACCACTGAGGTTCTGATTAGCAGAGCCTCAGTGAGACAGTTAGTCACTACACAGGTAACACATACAGGCACACTTATGAGCACTGGGGCCCTGGGTTACCAGGGTCCCAGTGACGCATACAACTAAAACAACATATATACAGTGAAAAATGGGGGTAACATGCCAGGCAAGATGGTACTTTCCTACACAACCCCCCCCCAAACGAAGGACAATAAGACTAGCCATTACCTGATGAGTCTTCATTGTCTAAGTGGAAATATCTGGAGAGTCCATCTGCATTGGAGTGGCTACTCCCAGGTCTATGTTCCACTGTATAGTCCATTCCCTGTAGGGATATGGACCACCTCAACAATTTAGGATTTTCACCTTTCATTTGTTTTAGCCAAAGTAGAGGTTTGTGGTCTGTCTGAACAATGAAGTGAGTGCCAAACAGGTATGGCCTCAACTTTTTCAGAGCCCAGACCACAGCAAAGGCCTCCCTCTCAATGGCAGACCAACGCTTTTCTCTAGGGGTCAACCTTCTACTAATAAAAGCAACAGGTTGATCCTGGCCCTCAGAATTAAGTTGTGATAGGACTGCCCCTACTCCTAATTCAGATGCATCAGTTTGGACATAGAATTTTTTAGAGTAACAAGGGCTTTTCAGGACAGGTGCAGAGCACATGGCCTGCTTCAGCTCCTCAAAAGCTTTCTGACAGTTTGCTGTCCATAATACCTTTTTAGGCATTTTCTTGGATGTGAGGTCATTAAGAGGGGCTGCAATGGAGCCATAGTTCTTAATGAACCTCCTGTAATACCCAGTGAGGCCTAGGAAGGCTCTCACCTGAGTCTGAGTGGTAGGGGGAATCCAATCAATAATAGTTTGGATTTTCCCCTGAAGTGGTGCAATCTGTTCCCCACCAACAAGGTGTCCCAGATAAACCACCTTACCCTGCCCTATCTGGCACTTTGAAGCCTTGATAGTGAGGCCTGCCTTTTGCAGGGCCTCCAAAACTTTCCAAAGGTGGACCAGGTGATCATCCCAGCTGGAGCTAAAGACAGCTATATCATCCAAATATGCTGCACTGAAAGCTTCCAGCCCTTGCAGGACTGTGTTCACCAACCTCTGAAAAGTGGCAGGTGCATTTTTCAAACCAAAAGGCATTACAGTAAACTGGTAATGTCCTCCAATGGTAGAAAATGCAGTCTTAGGTTTAGCATCTTCTGACATTTTGATCTGCCAATACCCTGCAGTCAAATCAAAAGTGCTTAGATACTTGGCAGATGCCAGTGTATCTATTAGCTCATCTGCCCTGGGTATAGGGTGAGCATCTGTTTTGGTTACCAAGTTGAGACCTCTATAGTCTACACAAAACCTCATTTCCTTCTTTCCATCTTTAGAATTGGGTTTTGGTACCAGTACCACAGGAGAAGCCCATGGACTGTCAGAGTGCTCAACCACTCCTAGTTCCAACATCTTCTGAACTTCTTGCTTTATGCAGTCCCTGACATGGTCAGGCTGCCTATAGATCTTACTTTTGACAGGTAAACTGTCTCCAGTATCTATAGTGTGCTCACACCAAGAAGTGGTGCCTGGCACAATGGAGAAGAGTTCTGAAAATTGTCCTAGGAGATTTATGCAATTATCTTTCTGCTCAGCAGTAAGACAATCAGCCAAAACTACCCCTTCCACAAGAGCATCTTGTTCTGTGGAAGAGAAGAGATCAGGTAGAGGATCACTGTCTTCTTCCTGTCCCTCATCTGTTGCCATGAGCAGGGTGAGATCAGCCCTGTCATAGTAGGGTTTCAGGCGGTTGACATGGAGCACCCTAAGGGGACTCCTGGCAGTGCCTAAGTCAACCAAGTAGGTGACTTCACCCTTCTTTTCAACAATTGTGTGTGGACCACTCCATTTATCTTGGAGTGCTCTTGGGGCCACAGGCTCCAAGACCCACACTTTCTGCCCTGGTTGGTACTGAACCAAAACAGCCTTCTGATCATGCCATTGCTTCTGGAGCTCTTGGCTGGCCTGAAGGTTTTTACTGGCCTTTTTCATGTACTCAGCCATCCTTGATCTGAGGCCAAGTACATAGTCCACAATATCCTGCTTAGGAGCTTTTAAAGGTTGTTCCCAACCCTCCTTTACAAGTGTGAGTGGACCCCTAACAGGGTGTCCAAAAAGAAGTTCAAAGGGGCTGAAGCCCACTCCTTTCTGGGGTACCTCCCTGTAGGCAAAAAGGAGGCATGGTAGAAGGATATCCCATCTCCTGCGGAGTTTTTCAGGGAGTCCCATAATCATGCCTTTGAGAGTTTTATTAAATCTCTCCACCAGTCCATTTGTTTGTGGATGATAGGGTGTTGTGAACTTGTAAGTTACACCACACTCCTTCCACATGGCCTTTAAGTATGCAGACATGAAATTGCTTCCTCTGTCTGATACTACTTCCTTTGGGAAGCCCACCCTGGAAAATATTCCCAGGAGGGCCTTTGCCACTGCAGGAGCTGTAGTGGTCCTTAAAGGAATTGCTTCAGGATATCTTGTGGCATGGTCCACTACCACTAAGATAAACCTATTGCCTGAAGCAGTAGGAGGGTCAAGGGGGCCAACTATGTCAACCCCTACCCTTTCAAAGGGAACCCCAACCACAGGCAGTGGGATAAGGGGTGCCTTTGGAGTGCCACCTGTCTTGCCACTGGCTTGACAGGTTTCACAGGACTTACAAAATTCTTTTGTGTCCTCAGACATCCTAGGCCAATGAAACAGTGGTACCAATCTGTCCCAAGTTTTCATTTGACCCAGGTGCCCAGCTAAGGGAATGTCATGTGCCAGTGTTAGGAGGAACTTTCTGTACTCCTGAGGAATCACTAATCTCCTGGCAGCTCCAGGTTTAGGATCCCTATGCTCAGTGTACAAGAGGTTGTCCTCCCAGTAAACTCTGTGTGAGTCACTGACATCCCCATTAGCCTGTTTGACAGCTTGCTGTCTGAGACCCTCTAATGTGGGACAGGTTTGCTGTGCCACACTCAGCTCCTCTCTGGCAGGCCCCCCTTCACCCAAAAGCTCAGCAGTGTCTGCTTCCAGCTCCTCTGGTGTAGGTTCTGCACAGGGAGGGAATTCTTCTTCCTCAGAATTAGAATCCACTGTAGAGGGAGGGATAGTAGGAAGTGGTTTGCTTCTACTAGCCCTAGCTTTAGGGAGCACTTGGTCCATTGTTCCAGGATCCAAGCTTCCCTGTCCTTTTTGCTTTTTGGCCTGAGCCCTTGTCAAAGCAAAAATATGCCCTGGGATGCCCAGCATTGCTGCATGGGCCTCCAACTCCACATCTGACCAAGCTGATGTCTCCAAATCGTTCCCTAATAGACAGTCTACAGGTAAATCTGAAGCTACCACAACTTTCTTTGGACCAGATACCCCCCCCCAGTTGAGATTTACAACAGCCATGGGGTGGCTTTGTGTTATGTTGTGAGCATCGGTTACTTGGTACTGGTGTCCAAGTATGTGTTGTTCAGGGTGCACCAGTTTCTCAATCACCATTGTGACACTGGCACCTGTGTCCCTGTAGGCCTGGACCTCAACACCATTTATTAGGGTTAGTTGCTTGTACTTCTCCAAGTTATGGGGGCAAGCAACCAAAGTGGCTAAGTCAATAGCCCCTTCAGAGACTAAAGTAGCCTCTGTGGTCTCCCTAATCAGACCAACCCCAACTAAATTACCAAAAGTGAGCCCAGCTACTCCCTTGGATTGGCTATTAGTAGGTTTGCTCCCACCACCACTGCTATTAGTAGGGACACTAGGTGTAGCAGTAGGGGTTGTAGTGATAGGAGCTGTGGTGCCTTTCTTTGGACAACTGGGATCTGTTGTCCAATGGCCTTTTATCTTACATAAATAGCACCATGGTTTCTTTTCCTTGTTCTGATTAGAGGAGGGTTTGGGCCCACCACCCCCACCAGAGTGTTTTTGTGGGCCTGATGAAGACTCATTTTTAGATTTGTCCCCACCCTTGTCAGAAGACTTACCATCCTTCTTTTTGTTGCCATCTTTGTCACCCCCTGTATGAACTTTTCTGTTCACTCTTGTTCTGACCCATTTGTCTGCCTTCTTTCCCAATTCTTGGGGAGAGGTCAGATCAGAGTCCACCAAGTACTGGTGCAACAAATCAGACACACAATTATTAAGAATATGCTCTCTCAGGATTAAGTTATACAGGCTGTCATAATCAGTAACTTTACTGCCATGTAACCACCCCTCCAAGGCCTTCACTGCCTGGTCAATGAAATCAACCCAGTCTTGTGAAGACTCCTTTTTGGTATCTCTGAACTTGATCCTGTACTGTTCAGTGGTTAAGCCATAACCATCCAGGAGTGCATTCTTAAGAACTTGGAAATTGTTAGCATCATTTTCTTTTACAGTAAGGAGCCTATCCCTACCTTTTCCAGTAAATGATAGCCATAGGATAGCAGCCCACTGCCTTTGAGGGACATCCTGTACAGCACAGGCCCTCTCAAGTGCAGCAAACCACTTGTTAATGTCATCCCCCTCCTTGTAAGGGGGAACTATCTTATGCAGATTCCTGGAATCATGCTCTTTTGCAGGATGACTATGGGGAATACTGCTGCTGCCACCATGGGTATCTAAACCCATTTTCTGTCTTTCCCTCTCTATTTCTAAAGACTGTCTATCCAAATCCAGCTGTTGCTTCTTGAGCTTCAGTCTGGTTTGCTCCACTCTCAATCTATTGAGCTCCCTTTCCAACAATCTGTCATCAGGGTGGGTGGGAGGGACATTTCTAGATACAGAGGTATGATGGGAATGAACAGAAGGAGACCTGTCCCTTACAGAGGGCACCCTAACAGCTTGGCTACCAGTATAATGTGAGAGCACATCATCAGTATGATGTGATTCAACCTCTGTACCAACTATGCTAGACTGTCTAGTAATGGGCAGGCTGAGAAGTTTCTTTCCTGAACCTTT